>NC_079222.1:2739086-3066586 GCF_029633865.1 Lampris incognitus
GTTGTCCTTTGTCAAGAGGTGTGTCTGTGTCTCAGTCCCCGGGTTTGGATGTTTCAGCAGATCAGACGAGGCTTTGTAAATCACCGTGCCTCCTCTAAAACTAATATGGGGGCGCTGTCACCCAGTCATTATGGACCATAAGCATCCATTAGGGCCCAAGAAAAGGGGAGCCAAGCACAATGGCTGACAGCCTGGGCCCCTGAATTTAATTGGAAGTGTCTCAGGTTCCTGCCTATTTGTGGCCTGGGAGGAATAATGGGGACAGGCCATAAGTCTTGTAGGCACTGCAAGAAAACCTCCTCATTCATCTCCTTTGGTGCACGTATATTTTCAAATTCCTGACACGAGGAAATGTGCCTTCACGAGATGCAAACCAAATGAAGTTGAGAGGGGAAGAAAGGGGGTGAATGAGTCATACGTATGTCGCTCACCGGGGTTTGGCGTCTATAAGATCTGTAATAAATCTTCACAGGTACCAGGTAGATTTATTATATTGCTACTTCCAACAGAACAACAACTCCATCTTAATATTAGTATATGAGGCTGTTCTCAGGCCCATGGTTACTTTTTAGTAACATAAAAATGTCCACCAACTAGAAACTGACTGATTTTGTGGTGCAAGAAAGTTTTGTTAAAACCTTTTCATTACCATGAGTTTATGTTTTACTTGAAATAACTCATCTGAAATGGGAATTGTCATTTTTTTGTAGAAAACCCTGCTTGTCAGTCACCAAGTCACCTTGTTTCATTTAGTCCCGCTAGTCGCCGAGCCGCCCGCGGGGTGTGCGGCCAGCTTTTAAGCGTCTGGGCTGTCCTGGGATGTAGACAACATAATGGAGGACTGCTTTTCTGTCAGAACTTCTCATCTGAAATAAGAAATTGGAACTGGAAAATTGTGGCCTTAAAAATACCTTTTTTTATTTCATCAAAGCTCTGGGTTGAGCTCATATAACCTAAGGCAAGAAAAATCTGTTAAATGTGCAAAAAAATCAATCATTCAATTAGTGCACTTTGTCACAGGTAGAGATGTTGTCACATTTAAAAACACAACTAGGGAGCTATTGATTTGTTTAGCAGCGACGGTGGTTGGGGGTGTTAGTTTGGATTTCCTTGTTCAGTGGTGATGAGAGTGGTTGGAGCCGTTAGTGACCGACTGTTGTTCTTGGAGGCCAGGCTTCTTGAGTCTCCTGGGTAGAGATGAAAGGACGGCATTGTAAGTGGGAGATAGGTGGTGTAGCAGACCTCCTCCTCTGTTGAGGGATGGTTTTTCCAGTTTCACATAGATGGCTTCCTTCACCCCTCCTTCAAACCATCTATCTTCCCTGTCCAAAATGTGTACGTTGCTGTCCTGGAAGGAGTGTGTCTTCTCCTTTAGGTGTAGATAGACTGCTGAGTCTTGTCCTGAGGAGTGTGGCCTTCTGTGTTGGACCATCCGTTTGTGTAGTGGTTGTTTGGTTTCTCCTATGTATAGGTCAGTGCAGTCCTCATTGCATTGTACAGCATACACCAGACTGCTTTTCCGGGTGTGTGGTACACGGTCTTTGGGATGAACCAGTCTTTGTGGGAGTGTGTTGCTGGGTTTGAAGTGTACCGGGATGTGGTGTTTGTTGGAAATTCTCCTGAGTTTCTCGGAGACCCCAGAAACATACGGGATGACTGTGCTCTTCCTTCTGTTCCTCTTCTCCTCGTCGCTCACCTGGTTGGTCTTTCTGGAACGTGTTGCAGATTTCACAAAGGTCCAACTGGGGTAGCCACAGGTTTTTAAAGCTCCCCTCAGGTGTTTGTGTTCTTCCCGTTGGGCCTGAGTGCTGCTGGGCACATTGTCAGCTCTGTGTTGCAGAGTTCTGATGACGCCCAGTTTGTGTTCCAGCGGGTGGTGTGAGTCCAAAAGTAGATATTGGTCTGTGTGTGTAGGTTTCCTGTAAACCCCAATGTGGAGGCTCCTGTCTTCCCCAATGTGGACCTTCTGAGGAAGCCTCTTGATATATACCAAGTCCAGTAGCACTTGATTCAACTCCTTTGGACAATCAGAATAAACTAAAACACCAAAAACTAAAGCTCAGCCATGAAGTTTGATTCGTGGCACGTTACACCTGTACTCAAAGAAATGATGTACCTGGAGACTAAACTGTCTGCAGACCTGGCCTTAACCCCCTGTTCTCACCTGGCTTGATCTCCTCCTCTCTCCCTGCTGGCTGCCATCTCAAAGGCCAGAAGGAAGGACTTGTCTTGATCCTGTCTGGCCATCCACCAACGTGGATTGCAGTGATTTACAGCTCAAACGGGTTGAGGAGGAAGTGCTGCTGTCCTGTGGTGCGCCGCCCTGCTGGTCTGTCTGGATGAGGATCATCTGGTACTGATAAATCAGTTGCTCCACTGTGGGTCAGTAAAATACCACAACTCTTACTGCTTCTACTGCATCAAATGTTGCTCTGCCATGAGTCTATGTGAACCTGTCCCGAGGCGTGTAAGGCCTTCTGTGTCTGGTTATGTCTGACTATGTCTGACTATGTCTGGCTATGTCTGACTATGTTTGAGTATGTCTGACTATGTTTGAGTATGTCTGACTATGTTTGACTATGTCTGACTATGTTTGAGTATGTCTGACTATGTTTGACTATGTCTGACTATGTCTGACTATGTCTGACTATGTTTGACTGTGTCTGACTATGTCTGACTATGTTTGACTATGTTTGACTATGTCTGACTATGTTTGACTATGTTTGACTATGTTTGACTATGTCTGACTATGTCTGACTATGTTTGACTATGTTTGACTATGTCTGACTATGTCTGACTATGTTTGACTATGTTTGACTATGTCTGACTATGTCTGACTATGTTTGACTATGTCTGACTATGTTTGACTATGTTTGACTATGTTTGACTATGTTTGACTATGTCTGACTATGTCTGACTATGTTTGACTATGTCTGACTATGTTTGATTATGTTTGACTATGTCTGACTATGTCTGACTATGTTTGACTATGTTTGACTATGTTTGACTATGTCTGACTATGTCTGACTATGTTTGACTATGTTTGACTATGTTTGACTATGTCTGACTATGTCTGACTATGTCTGACTATGTTTGACTATGTCTGACTATGTTTGACTATGTCTGACTATGTTTGACTATGTCTGACTATGTTTGACTATGTTTGACTATGTTTGACTATGTCTGACTATGTCTGACTATGTTTGACTATGTTTGACTATGTCTGACTATGTCTGACTATGTTTGACTATTTTTGACTATGTTTGACTATGTTTGACTATGTCTGACTATGTCTGACTATGTCTGACTATGTTTGACTATGTCTGACTATGTTTGACTATGTTTGACTATTTTTGACTATGTTTGACTATGTTTGACTATGTCTGACTATGTCTGACTATGTTTGACTATGTTTGACTATGTTTGACTATGTCTGACTATGTCTGACTATGTTTTACTATGTCTGACTATGTCTGACTATGTTTGACTATGTTTGACTATGTTTGACTATGTCTGACTATGTCTGACTATGTTTGACTATGTCTGACTATGTCTGACTATGTCTGACTATGTTTGACTATGTTTGACTATGTCTGACTATGTCTGACTATGTTTGACTATGTCTGACTATGTCTGACTATGTCTGACTATGTCTGACTATGTTTGACTATGTTTGACTATGTCTGACTATGTCTGACTATGTCTGACTATGTTTGACTATGTCTGACTATGTCTGACTATGTTTGACTATGTCTGACTATGTCTGACTATGTCTGACTATGTTTGACTATGTTTGACTATGTCTGACTATGTCTGACTATGTTTGACTATGTCTGACTATGTTTGACTATGTCTGACTATGTCTGACTATGTTTGACTATGTCTGACTATGTTTGACTATGTTTGACTATGTCTGACTATGTTTGACTATGTCTGACTATGTCTGACTATGTTTGACTATGTCTGACTATGTTTGACTATGTCTGGCTATGTCTGACTAGGTCTGACTATGTTTGACTATGTCTGTGAGTCTGTGATTACTGTAAAAACTATTAAAGAGGAAGTGTAAACTCCATGTCAGCCTGTCTCCACCAACACAGTCTCACACACTAAGCTTTCATGAACAACTTGGTTGAATTTCCCAAGAAGATGTCGACTTCAAATGTTGTGTGACTTCCATGGTACTTTGACAGGGGTTGTGTGACGTTACAGATGTTGGGTTTGAAGTATCAGGTTAGAAATGGTTAGGTTTAGGTGTGGGTCTGGTGTGGTTAGGGTGGGGTTAAGGATCTGGGCGCTCCACTGTTGCAGAGTGTTTGTCTATTTCCTCTCATGCGTCCTGTGCCTGCAGCTGATCAGCATCGTCACATGGGTCAGTGCATTTCTGTGTCACGTGGGCCGCGGGTTTCCAGTTTAGCATCATCTGACCAGCAGGGGTCGTTCTGAGCTGATGAGCACGTGTTGTTTTCGTTGGTGAGGAAACAACACGTGCTCATCAGCTCAGAACGTTCCCTGCTGGTCAGCTGATGCTGAACTGGAAACCCGCGGCCCACGTTGTGGTTTTCGTACTGGATAAGTCAAAGGCCTCGTGACTTTCATAACTTATACGTTAATGTACAGGGCGGCACGGTGGTTAACGCAGTTGCCTCACAGCAACAAGGAGGTCCTGGGTTCGAGCCCCGGGGTAGTCCATCCTTGTTTATTTCTGAGCTGTCGTGGCTCCAGGTGAATGTTCCCAGGTTGGAGCTAACTGAATTTTGTATTTCAGTCATTTCTGGGGTAAAATGAATGAATGATTCGTATTTCAGAAACAAGGGGGCAGCACGCTGCTCACGGGCACCTGAAGCTGAAAATAGAGATGTGCTGGTCAGAAATGAGCCAGCTGCCTTGCTAACCTGCCATGCAAGTCAACATGCGCCATGCAACCCTCTTATGAATACAACATGAGCAGGAGAATAACGATCACAGCATCTAGAGTCTCATGCACTCTTCTGAACATATAATGACGTATTTATTTGCAAAACTGAATGCTATACTTCTACTATTACGAATGCCAGTGTCATTTCTTAAATGCTGCATAAGTCTGAAATATCATCATATAAAACTTAAACACAAATTAAAGAACAACAGCTTGGCCTGTACCCATCAATCCTCCGTCGACTCTGTCCATTTTCCTGGGAGATTTGTTTCCAAATGACGATCTAATTACAGGAATCTTGGTTTGTCAGCTAATGGGGATGCAGTCTGATTTGCATTTTGGTGAACCCAGGCCTGACAGATGGAAGGAGACAGGCTGGTGTTGTGCAACATCCTTGCCGCATAATACCAACAGTGACTCTGACATGTAGATCATTTCTGTATTATCTTTATGTGAATCATAAAACCTGTGTTGTGTTGTGTTTCGTTGTGGGTTTGAGGATTCGTGTTGTAGCAGTGAAGTGTTTTACACCAAAACCCTGGAAAAATGCTGCTGAGGTGGATCCTGTTTCTCTGTTACCAGAATCAGAATTAGGAACACTTCATTTGGCATTTCATTCATGCACTTGTGCACATGAAATTAAATGAAGCACCATTTCTCCAGCCCACAGCAGTGCAACACAAAGACAACAACACATCCAAGAACTAAAGGAACTACAAGAACATACACGTCCAAACTAACACATGTCGCTGTCCAGGAGAACGAACGCCAGCCAGGATGACTGCTGGAACTGCCGGTCTGCAGGGGCTAGCAGTTAGCTTAGCCTGCCCCGCTTCCGCGTCCTGTCAGACCGCCCTCGGTGTTTCCTCTTCGGGCGCAGCTCCAGGCAGGGCCGTGGTTCCTGGGCCCACAGCTCCAGGCAGGGTCGTGGTTCCTGGGCCCACAGCTCCAGGCAAGGTCGTGGTTCCTGGGCCCACAGCTCCAGGCAGGGTCGTGGTTCCTGGGCCCACAGCTCCGGGCAGGGTCGTGGTTCCTGGGCCCACAGCTCCAGGCAGGGTCGTGGTTCCTGGGCCCACAGCTCCGGGCAGGGTCGTGGTTCCTGGGCCCACAGCTCCAGGCAGGGTCGTGGTTCCTGGGCCCACAGCTCCGGGCAGGGTCGTGGTTCCTGGGCCCACAGCTCCAGGCAGGGTCGTGGTTCCTGGGCCCACAGCTCCAAGCAGGGTCGTGGTTCCTGGGCCCACAGCTCCAGGCAGGGTCGTGGTTCCTGGGCCCACAGCTCCAGGCAGGGTCGTGGTTCCTGGGCCCACAGCTCCAGGCAGGGTCGTGGTTCCTGGGCCCACAGCTCCAGGCAGGGTCGTGGTTCCTGGGCCCACAGCTCCGGGCAGGGTCGTGGTTCCTAGGCCCACAGCTCCAGGCAGGGTCGTGGTTCCTGGGCCCACAGCTCCAGGCAGGGTCGTGGTTCCTGAGCCCACAGCTCCGGGCAGGGCCGTGGTTCCTGAGCCCACAGCTCCAGGCAGGGTCGTGGTTCCTGGGCCCACAGCTCCAGGCAGGGTCGTGGTTCCTGGGCCCACAGCTCCGGGCAGGGTCGTGGTTCCTGGGCCCACAGCTCCAGGCAGGGTCGTGGTTCCTGGGCCCACAGGACGCAGCAGACCAGGCTCTCCCAGCTGATCCAGCATCAGCTCTCCCAGCCATCAAACGAAGACACACTTAGACGCAGACGTGGACAAAGACACTGCTTGGACGGTGCTGGGTGAGGCCGCCTCAAATGTGAATTTGTGCCGCCATTATAATGAATTATGAATTATCATTATTATTATTATTATCTTCATCATCATCATCAATCATCATCATACTTATCATTATGAATGCAGCTTGACAGTAAAAACAGAGAAATAATCAGACTGGAGAAAAAAACCCTGCGATCACATCTTTTATCCTGACTGCTCTTCACAGCACCACCCTCCCTCAGCTCCGGAAGCGAGTGGCTGTGGGATGGAAATGGGACTGTGCTGCTGGTGGACATGGTTTTATTTTCACTGCAGCGTGTTGACCAAAGTCATTAGACGACGTTCAGGGCGACTCGTTCGTCTTTCTGCAGAGACCAGAAGCAGCAGAACGTGGCTCCGTGAGTTAAAGCCCACGACAGCACACGGGCAGCGGCTTGCCAAGCACGCTTCTTCATCAATTAAGCTCACGTCCTCTCTTGTCCACAGCCCTATTTATAAAGCCTTCCCCTCCACCTTCTAACCTCTCTGTCCTGCCCACCCTCCACATGCAGCATCCACTTGGGCCACGGCCAGCACGCCAACAAACAACACATCCATAACGGAGCATCCATGATAAGTGGCAGTCCATTTCCTCTCACATTAGGGACAGGCCGAAGGGAAACAGTTTTCCGCCTCTCACTGCGCACAATGGCGGGTCCATCGTTCATCTCGTCCAGCACTTAATCAATTATGCTCACAAGCGGAGGCCTCTCTCACTGAAGTACACGAGAGCATCCCAGCTGAAGTACACGAGAGCATCCCAGCTGAAGTACACGAGAGCATCCCAGCTGAAGTACACGAGAGCATCCCAGCTGAAGTACACGAGAGCATCCCAGCTGAAGTACACGAGAGCATCCCAGCTGAGGTACACGAGAGCATCCCAGCTGAAGTACACGAGAGCATCCCAGCTGAAGTACACCCTGGTGTCCTGCTGGCTGTGTAGGACGCTGAGGGGGTGTCTTTGAGGTCTTCTGCACCCACACAGTACTTACTGTACATGATCAGCACCTACACAGTACTTGCTGTACATGATCAGCACCTACACAATACTTACAGTACATGATCAGTACCTACACAGTACTTACTGTACATGATCAGTACCTACACAGTACTTACTGTACATGATCAGCACCTACACAGTACTTACTGTACATGATCAGCACCTACACAGTACTTACTGTACGTGATCAGCACCTACACAGTACTTACTGTACATGATCAGTACCTACACAGTACTTACTGTACATGATCTGCACCTACACAGTACTTACTGTACATGATCAGCACCTACAAAATACTTACTGTACATGATCTGCACCTACACAGTACTTACTGTACATGATCTGCACCTACACAGTACTTACTGTACATGATCAGCACCTACACAGTACTTACTGTACATGATCAGCACCTACACAATACTTACTGTACATGATCAGCACCTACACAATACTTACTGTACATGATCTGCACCTACACAGTACTTACTGTACATGATCAGCACCTACACAATACTTACTGTACATGATCTGCACCTACACAGTACTTACTGTACATGATCTGCACCTACACAGTACTTACTGTACATGATCAGCACCTACACCTGTGCCATCACGTGACAGGGTGTCGGGGTGTCAGGGTGTCGGGGTGTCGGGGTGTCAGGGTGTCGGGGTGTCAGGGTGTCAGGGTGTCGGGGTGACAGGGTGTCGGGGTGTCAGGGTGTCGGGGTGTCAGGGTGTCAGGGTGTCGGGGTGACAGGGTGTCGGGGTGTCAGGGTGTCGGGGTGTCGGGGTGTTGTGTTGCTTTTGGCCTTATTGTACCATACTGGACAGAGGAACAGCAGAGTATTAATGAGAACCGTGCTTGTTTGTTCTCTTCTTTTAAGACTGTTTATAGAAAGAGAAAATGATGGCCACAGTCCACCAAGCGCTGTGGTGCAGAAGACCGGAAACAGAGACGTGCTCGTTGCTCCCTGCAGGCTCCAGCAGAGGCGCTGTGTCGCGGTGCGTGCTGCTGATTGAAGGCTTCATTGGGACGAAGTAAACATCTGTTGAGTAATTTAACGTTACATTGTTTGGCTGTGTTGAATAAAAAACTCAAAAGTGCAGCGGGTCCACCAGACCCACGACCAGTGGCCGAGTATCAGAACTGTGAACACCACACCAGGCTTATCAGGGGAGTAGGCGGTGCAGAGTAGACGGTGCAGAGTAGACGGGCACCGTCACCGTCTTAGCACGGTGCGGGGCTCGGGGGGCACCTGGACCGAGGAAAAGCCGGATCCCAGGTGGCGCCTGTCCCGCTGGGTCTTACCGGCTCGTCCTGCTCGTCTGGTTGCACGGGTGTCGTACAGTTGTGGGAGGAGATATGTCACTTATTAATAACCCCGGTGATGTGGAGTGACAGCTGGACTGTAATTGCGGAGGCTCGAGGGAAGAAGGTAATTAGATCATTGCGACGCAACATTTGGCCCGCAGCTGTCTGCTTCACATCCATGTGTTCTGGACGTCTTGTCAGGTCCTTCTTCCCCTGGCTGGAAAGAAGTCCAGTTATCTTTTATTTGTGTATGATAACTCACTGAGCAGGGGACTGATGGGTGTGTCGTGTGCACCGGATGAGGTGGTGGATTCTGAACAGCGTCCGCCAGGGTGCTTTCCGTGTGTGGAGGTGTACCCCCCACTTCCTGCAGGGTGGGGGTGTCCGGTCACTCTGGGCTGTGGCCAAGAAGCCACTGCAGTTTCTGTCCAGGTCTCGAATCAACGCCAACACGACAGGACAGCGCACCAGCTCTGTTGATCCACCATCAACTTCCCACCCGTCAGCACGTGACAGCACGGGCCGGAAGTAAAGGTACCTCGTCCTCAGGCAACATGAATAAGCAGCCGAAATGTTTCATATCCTACAAACATATGAAGAAGATAATAGTTAAAGTGCTGTAATGATGATGAGACGATCTTATAAAATAATCACTTGAGTTCTGCAAAAATCCAAAATAATGTGGTGAAATTATTCCCACAGCAAAGCTCAACAGCAGCATGAAGTAGCATGGTAGACTTTAACTGAGATCCTCCAAAAATATAACGTGCACAGTGATTACGGTTGTATGTCTGTATGTACGTCTGTCTGTCTGTCTGTCTGTCTGTCTGTCTGTCTGTATGTATGTATGTATGTATGTATGTATGTATGTATGTATGTATGTATGTATGTATGTATGTATGTAAAGGGGTTAAATGGGATTTGGCAGGTGGGGTAACCCTAAGATCCGGTGTAGAAGTGCAGCAGAGAAAAATAACTCACCTCAAAATAACTCCCAAAGTGATTCGGTCTGACAGGACGAGGAAGTGGGGCAGGCTAAGCTAACTGCTAGCCCATGCAGACTGCCCGTTCCGTGGACTGTATTTTTAGTGTCGTCGTGTGGAGTGTGGGGAGGTGTGTAGAAGGTGTCTGGCTGGCAGAGCTGGTACTGGATCGGCTGGGAGAGCCTGGTCTGCCGCGTCCGGTGGGCCCAGGGACCACGGCCCTGCTTGTAGCTGCAGCCGAGGAGGAAACACCGAGGGTAGCCTGACAGGACTGGGTAAGCTAACTGCTAGCCCGTGCAGACCGGCAGTCCGACAGTCATCCTGGTGTTCGCTCTCTCGGACAAGGATCATTTTTTTACTTCATTTCATTTCATGTGCACAGGTGCATAGAGTGAAATGACAAAGACATGTTCCTGGTTTCCTGATTCCTGATTTGTACTGTGAGACATTTTGTGGACTTTTTTTTTTTTTTTTTTTTTTTGGACAGGCTATGTGATCAGCTGACCTTCTTTGAAGCATCCATTTCTGGTCTTTTCTGGATCCCAGTGATCCAGAGGAGGCCCAACCAAAGAACTGAACATCAGTGCTGAGAAGCTGTTGCTGTCTGGTTCTGTCCGTGGTTAGGTGGCGTTGTTGTGGTGCTCATCTCAGAGAACCCTCTTTCACAGTCTGCACTGCTGAAAGCGAGCGTTGCCATTTCAGCAGCCCACCATTCACAGGACATTGTGGATGCTCTTTGAAATCTCTGTATCTCTGTCTGACACCAGAAAAGCTGATGTCAGAAAGGCCACAGAGCTGTCTTATATCCTCCTCCCCATGAAACACTGGTAAAGGTGATGGCCATGCTTTTGGCATAAGAACGTTGATTGGGTCAAAAAGTGATGTTTCGTTCTCAGTCTCCCTTTGTGTGTGCATGCTTTCAGTGAGTGCTTCATGAAATTCCTGAGGGTTGATTGATTTCTGCCTTTGAGTCATTATGCACTTCTACCCCATGTTGCCCCATTTCCGCTTCCGGTGTGGGAAGATGACGGCGCAAATTCACGTTTGCGGCGGCCTCACCCAGCACCATCCATGCAGTGTCTTTGTCCACGTCTGCGTCTAAGTTTGCCTTCGCTTGATGGCTGGGAGAGCTGGTACTGGATCGGCTGGGAGAGCTGGTACTTGATCAGCTGGGAGAGCTGGTGCTGGATCAGCTGGGAGAGCTGGTACTGGATCGGCTGGGAGAGCTGGTGCTGGATCAGCTGGGAGAGCTGGCACTGGATCGGCTGGGAGAGCTGGCGCTGGATCGGCTGGGAGAGCTGGCACTGGATCGGCTGGGAGAGCTGGTACTGGATCGGCTGGGAGAGCTGGTGCTGGATCAGCTGGGAGAGCTGGCACTGGATCGGCTGGGAGAGCTGGCGCTGGATCGGCTGGGAGAGCTTGGTCTGCTGCATCCTGTGGGCCCAGGGACCACGGGCCTGCCTGAAGCTGTGCCCGCAGAGGTAACACCGATGGCAGTCTGATGGGACGTGGAAGCGGGGCAGGCTAGGCTAACGGTGCGTTTTGGCCTTGTAGACTTTATGCTTGCCCTTGATGGATCTCTCGTTTCTTCTGGAGTAAAGTGTGTGATACCTGCACTTGGACACTGGAGGCGTTACCCTGCCAACACTGGGACCACTGACTTTTACAAGCCAGGAAATTCTGGATGGCCTGTGAAGGGCCTGTTGTGTTTGCAATATAATAAGCTGTTCTGAATACAGATGTTGTTGAGTGGGCTAACTCCTCTTGTGCCGGAAGTCAACTTGAATCTAATTCTTTTTCTGATCTCTTCAAGTATTGCAACTGCAGGTTTGTGCCCCTGTGAAGACTTGTGTTCATGTTTTGTTTTTGTTTTTCACAATGACGTCGTTTGTTTGGTTCTTGTCTTCCATAGGGAGACATTTTTCTTTTTTTTCACTCACCAGAGAAAGAGTGCCTTAGTGGTCCTCACGGCCCAGCTCACTGACTTGTGGCTCGTCTCTGTTTGCTGGGTTCTGTAACAACTCTTTCACGGACTGAGATGTTGTAAAATCTAAACTGCTGACTACTTCCTGCCGGAAATGATGTTCTTCCATCATGCTCCTCTAAAAACACAGGGTTTCCATTACAGGAAGAGGTCCTATCAAATATTAAACTGTGCTAAAATGTCTTGTTGGGCTGCTGCCATGGAAGGATGGGCTGATCCCTCATACTGTAAACTTCTTTGTTGGTGGATTGAGGTTGCAGTGTCTCCCTACAAAAAGTCATCATACACAAACCACCTATTGGGTCACAACTAGATGAAGGCCACTCGCACGGGAAGGACCTTAAAGGACAATAACGTTTTGATTGCAAGCTGGGTCTTGTTTCCATAGTGTTTGCCATCGTGTGTTTTGGTTATGATGTCATTTTCCTCACCGGACACAGACTCACAATGGTGCCTTAAAGGGTAACTGATCAACTTTCACCCCATTTTCTAAATCATGTGGTTGGAAGTGGAAACAAAAGTGAAAGTTAAAAGTTATTAACCAAAATTCCTATATCATTGTTTTGTTTTGGGGTTTTCTCATTATTATTATTATTATTAGGGATATAAAAGTATAAACTTATAAGCATTTCCCATTTTTTTGTGACAAGAATATCCCCTGAGGGCCTTAAAGAAGGCCCTGACAACAAGAACACCGAAACCTTTTTTCTGTATAGAAAATATCAATACTAGGAGTAATTATGATTAATTCAAATGTACACTGATGAGCCAAAACATTATGAACACTCACAGGTGAACCGAATAACGTCGATCGTCTCCAAACAAGGCCACATGTCAGGGCCCGGGTAGATCAGATGGTAAGCGAACAATCGGTTCTCGTAGTCCACGTGTTGGATGTGGGAGAAATGGGCAGGCGTAAAGACCTGAGGGACTTTAACAAGGGCCAACTTGTTACGGCCAGACGACTGGGTCAGAGCATCTCTGAAACAGCAAGGTGCTCCCGGTCAGCAGTGGCAAGTACCTACCGACAGTGGTCCGAGGAGGGACGAACCACAAACCGGTGACAGGGTGCCCAAGGCTCATCAGTGTGCGAGGGCAACGAAGGCTATCCCGTCTGGTCTGAGCCGATAGAAGGTCTACTGTGGCACAAGTCACAGAAAATGTTAGTGGTGTTTATGGGAGGAATGTGTCATAACAAAGAGTGCGTTGCACCCCGCTATGGAGCTGCGTCGCCACAGAGTTCCCACGATGACCCCAGTCCACCAGTGAAAGGGCCTACAATGGGCACGCGAGCGTCGGAACTGGACCTTAGACCACTGGAAGAAGGTCACCTGGTCCAATGAGTCCCGTTTGCTTTTGGATCACGTAGATGGCCATGGACATGTAGACCGTTTCCCTGGGGAAGTGATGGCACCAGGATGCACTGTGGGAAGACTAGAAGCCACTGGAGGGAGTGGGATGCTCTGGGCAATGTTCTGCTGGTAAACTCTGGGTCCGGCCATTCATATGGACATCAATTTGACACGTACCAACTAGTCAAGTCAAGTCAAGTCAAGTCAATTTTATTTGTGTAGCCCAGTATCCCAAATTACAAATGTGCCTCAAGTGGCTTTACAGCAACACAACATCCTGTCCTTAGGCCCTCGCATCGGATTAGGAACAACTCCCTAAAAAAAACAATTTACGGAACAGAATATTGAAAGATAACAGAATTATAATGGAATTATTAACTATATGATGAATATGATGAAGAGGATGCCAAGGACCTAAGTCACACATCTTAGTGAGGGATGGATATAACATTAAAACAGGATAACAAAAGTATATGGATATATCCATCCATCCATCCATTATCCAAACCAACCCCTATATGGATTTATAAGATACAGAAAAATAAAATGTGATGAGGGGGATGCCAAGCAGCGTCCGGGTGGTGACCACCATCACCATGGAGATCTGGGAGGAGGACAGACTGCACGGGCGCACAAGGGAGACTCACACTACACCATTCACACACACGGAAGAAGAGGAAGGAGAAGACGTCATTCAGAGAGAGAGAAAAGACATGTGAGAGAAGAGAACAGTTTGCAATAGTCAATAATCTATACCCTTTAATCTATACTCTATAATCTGGTGGGCAGAACAGTGGTTGGTAAATCCACTGAGACAGAAACTGACCCACCATCCAGTACAGGTTGTGAAGCACTCAACTTAAAGGCAACTAGTAGTAGAGGTTAAGACAAACAGATGAGTTTTAAGTTTGGATTTAAAGACTCAACAGACTCTGATGGTCTGATGGCAGCAGGCAGGTTATTCCACAACAATGGAGCCCGGTAGGAAAAGGCCCTGCTGCCACCAGCTGACTTCTTTTTAACTTTGGGTACACACAGGAGCCCTGTATTTTGAGAGTGAAGAGCTCGAGATGGCATGTAAGGTTTAAGGAGATCAGACAGGTAGGATGGAGCAAGCCCATTTAGGATTTTATAAGTCAGCAGAAGCACCTTGTATTCTGATCTAACATGGATAGGAAGCCAGTGAAGGGAGGCAAGAATTGGTGTAATATGGTCAAATGTCCTAGTTTTAGTTAGGATTCTAGCAGCAGCATTCTGAACCATCTGAAGACTTTTAGTACTAGAATGTGGCAGACCTGAGAACAGAACATTACAGTAATCAAGTCTGGATCAAACAAATGCATGTATTAGAGTCTCTGCGTCAGCCATGGACAGGAAAGACTGAATTTAGCTGTTATGTGAGTGAAAGAATGGCAGTGTTGGTGATTTACTTAATATGCTTATCAAAGGAAATGCTGGGATCAAACGTAATACCAAGATTTTTGACTGTTATTGTTACTGGATCAAATTGGTGTCTGTGTCCAGCAGGACCAATGACCAGCATCTCAGTTTTATCTGAATTTAAAAGCAGAAAGTTTAGTGACATCCACATTTTCACATCAGCCAAGCAGGCCTCTAAGTTAGTCATTTGAATTAGAATCAGAATCAGACTCAGAATACCTTATTTCACCCCCGAGGGGAAATTGGGCCTCACAAATTCGAGTATGATCATCAGCCCTTATAGGTACATACAGCTGAGTATCATCAGCATAGCAATGGAAAATGATTCCATAACTGTGTATATTTTGGCAAAGAGGTGTAATACAAAGAGAAAAAATTAGAGGGCTAAGAACGGAGCCTTGAGACACACCTTAATTAAGATCAGAGAATATTGATATAATATTACTATAGCAGAGAAAATCTGTTCTTCCAGATAAGCAGGACTTAAGCCAAAAGAGAGCTAAGCCAGAGACACCAAAATTACAATTTAATCTGTCTAATAGTATACAGTATATGTTTTGCTCTTCATCGTAATCTCACCAATTCATTTTTGGACATGTTGGACCGGAAACACAAACGCTGTGGTAAAATTGTGTCTAGCAGTGAGAGAAAAGATATGACCAATATGCATGATGGCAAAAACTATGAAAATAAGACCAAAGTTGTAAAAACAATTATTCTTTAAGGCTGTAGAGCTATTCAAATTGTCGTATTTTGTTTTGTTTTCATTACGTCCCTCAGCTGTTAAAATAACATAGTAGATTTCTAAACTGGTTGTGCAAGCATACGAGGGAAAATCGACAAACCAGCTGAGTTGTGTGAATTTGCAAAAGACAACCGTGACAGTGAAACAGTGACACAAATGCAACATACATGTGGGAAGATGGCGCAAATTCACATTTGCAGTGGCCTCACCCAGTATCGGTGTGGGAAGGTGGCGGCACAAACTTATGTTTAGGGTGGCCTCACCAAGTACCGTCCATGCAGTGTCTTTGTCCACATCTGCGTCTAAGTTTATGTCTTCGTTCGATGGGAGAGCTGGCCCTGGATGAGCTGGGAGAGCTTGGTCTGCTGCGTCCTGTGGGCCCAGGGACCACGGCCCTGCCTGGAGCTGCACCCAAAGAGCAAACACCAAGGGCGGTCTGACAGGACGTGGAAGTGAGGCAGGCTAAGCTAATTGCTAGCCCATGCAGACCGGCAGTTCCAATAACACCGAGGGCGGTCTGGTGATGGCCTCACCTCGTGTTGACTCGTGTCATCGTGTAGAGAGCGGGGAGGTCTGTCGAAGGTGTCTGGCTGGGAGAGCTGGCGTTGGATCAGCTGGGGAAGGCTGGTCTTCTGCATCCTGTGGGCCAAAGGACCACGGCCCTGCCTGGAGCTGTGCCCGAGGAGGAAGCACCGAGGGCGGTCTGACAGGATGTAGAAGCGGGGCAGCCTAAGCTAACTGCTAGCTCATGCAGACTGGCAGTTCTGACAGTCATCCTGGTGTTCGCGCTCTTGCACAGTGATTTTATATATATGTGTGTGTGTGTGTGTGTGTGTGTGTGTGTGTGTGTGTGTGTGTGTGTGTGTGTGTGTGTGTGTGTGTGTGTGTGTGTGTGTGTGTGTGTGTGTTGGATATGTGTTTTTGTCTTTGTGTTGCACTGCTGTGGGCCGGGTGAAACGATATTTCATGTCATTTCATTTCATGTACACAAGTGCATGAAACGAAATGACAAATAAATGTTCCTGGTTCCTAAATATACTCAGACATACATAAATACGCAGAATACACAGACGCTTAAAAGAAAAGCAAGTTAAACAGAGAGATGTTGAGAGGAGAAACCCGGGATGCTGCATGCTGTGTGAGGCTAGCATGCAGCATCTGTGTTGTCCGGAACCCTGGATAAGCCAGTAGGCAGAACCAGAGGGAGTGATTCATCATGGAGGCAGCACCGTGTCCACAAGACAAATGACAGAGTTACGAGAAAAGAGAAGATTCACACGCGGGATAGCAAAGATAAGGGAAGCCCATGATGATAAATTCTCACAAGTGATTAAAGGAGAGCAATAACTCTGCCTGCTTTTTAAATGACTTTCCCCTCCTGGAGATAATAAGCACACATAATATACAGTTGGGTGAGAGGCTGGTCAGTTATTTTTGGCAGGGTTGGGCTTATCAGAGGGGTTATCAGAGCATTTCCACCTCACGGCTCTGGAGACATCTGGAGAGGGGGAGGGGGAGAGGGGGAGGGAGAGGGAGACAGGGAGAGTTTCTGCTTATGATGTTGACGATGAAGAAATTGTTGAAGCTTCAGAGGCCCTGGAGAGGAGAAATATCAACCGCCCCAGAGAAGGAGGGAGAACAGCTGAGACTGACTCGTCAGACTGCCTGGCACAAAATGCAACGCTCCAAATAAGAGGCAGCGTTTGCTGCATAGTTGCTTGAATTTGCAGTTCATATTTCTGTGCATGTGTGTGCGTGTGCGCGCGCGTGTTATTTGTGAGTGTGTGGTGCCGTCACCACACTACAACACATGTCCCACCTGCAATAGAACCCGGGGTTCTCCCTGAGACCGTCCTCCACCCAAAAACGACACTCAGGTCGTATCTACTCCTGTATTGTCACAATGTGTGTGTGTCTGGTGTGTGTGTGGTGTGTCTCTGTGTGAGAGTCTATAAACAGCCAAACTAAAGCACTTGGGGCCTTGATTCTTTTTGGAGGTTATTGGGGATGATGGGAAAATTATATTAAAATTATGCATAATTATGCATAAATATGCAAAATATATGCATTTTTCTTTTTTAAAAATGGCTAAAAACCACTTCTCTCTGCATTTCAGATGATTCTGAGCATTTGGGGGGGAGGGAGTTGGAGTGGGGGGGTTTAGGGGCAGGGGGAAGGCGGTTAGCTGGCAGGATGAAGAGGAGGGAGGAGATTTAGACGGGTGGAGAACCAAACCGCTACATTGTAGCGGGGTCCTTCTAGTACCCTCTAGTACGACCCAAAGGAGCCTTTTCTAAATTAGCGCCCCTACCGGCGGCAGGAGATATGCCACAGATACTTTCGCCTCTGTGCGTTGTGGGTTTTTATCTACTTGTTGACATCCTGTTTACAGCGCCTCATAGACAGGCCGATACAGCTGAGTCGTCAGTAAATACTGACTCAGGTAAGTAGTCAGTAAGGTCGGTAGTCAGTAAGGTAAGTAGTCAGTAAGGTCGGTAGTCAGTAAGGACAGTAGTCAGTAAGGTCGGTAGTCAGTAAGGTAAGTAGTCAGTAAGGTCGGTAGTCAGTAAGGACGGTAGTCAGTAAGGACAGTAGTCAGTAAGGACAGTAGTCAGTAAGGACAGTAGTCAGTAAGGTCGGTAGTCAGTAAGGACGGTAGTCAGTAAGGACAGTAGTCAGTAAGGTCGGTAGTCAGTAAGGACGGTAGTCAGTAAGGACAGTAGTCAGTAAGGACAGTAGTCAGTAAGGTCGGTAGTCAGTAAGGACGGTAGTCAGTAAGGACGGTAGTCAGTAAGGTCGGTAGTCAGTAAGGTAGGTAGTCAGTAAGGTCGGTAGTCAGTAAGGACGGTAGTCAGTAAGGACGGTAGTCAGTAAGGTCGGTAGTCAGTAAGGTCGGTAGTCAGTAAGGTCGGTAGTCAGTAAGGTCGGTAGTCAGTAAGGACGGTAGTCAGTAAGGACGGTAGTCAGTAAGGTCGGTAGTCAGTAAGGACGGTAGTCAGTAAGGACGGTAGTCAGTAAGGTAAGTAGTCAGTAAGGACGGTAGTCAGTAAGGTCGGTAGTCAGTAAGGTCGGTAGTCAGTAAGGACGGTAGTCAGTAAGGTCGGTAGTCAGTAAGGACAGTAGTCAGTAAGGACAGTAGTCAGTAAGGTAAGTAGTCAGTAAGGTCGGTAGTCAGTAAGGTAAGTAGTCAGTAAGGTCGGTAGTCAGTAAGGTAAGTAGTCAGTAAGGTAAGTAGTCTGTAAGGACAGTAGTCAGTAAGGTAAGTAGTCAGTAAGGTCGGTAGTCAGTAAGGTCGGTAGTCAGTAAGGACGGTAGTCAGTAAGGTCGGTAGTCAGTAAGGTAAGTAGTCAGTAAGGTAAGTAGTCAGTAAGGTCGGTAGTCAGTAAGGTCGGTAGTCAGTAAGGACGGTAGTCAGTAAGGTCGGTAGTCCGTAAGGTCGGTAGTCAGTAAGGACAGTAGTCAGTAAGGTAAGTAGTCAGTAAGGTAAGTAGTCAGTAAGGTCGGTAGTCAGTAAGGTCGGTAGTCAGTAAGGACGGTAGTCAGTAAGGTCGGTAGTCAGTAAGGACAGTAGTCAGTAAGGTAAGTAGTCAGTAAGGACAGTAGTCAGTAAGGTCGGTAGTCAGTAAGGTCGGTAGTCAGTAAGGACAGTAGTCAGTAAGGTCGGTAGTCAGTAAGGTCGGTAGTCAGTAAGGACGGTAGTCAGTAAGGTAAGTAGTCAGTAAGGTCGGTAGTCAGTAAGGTAAGTAGTCAGTAAGGTCGGTAGTCAGTAAGGTAAGTAGTCAGTAAGGTAAGTAGTCTGTAAGGACAGTAGTCAGTAAGGTAAGTAGTCAGTAAGGTCGGTAGTCAGTAAGGTCGGTAGTCAGTAAGGACGGTAGTCAGTAAGGTAAGTAGTCAGTAAGGTAAGTAGTCAGTAAGGTCGGTAGTCAGTAAGGTCGGTAGTCAGTAAGGACGGTAGTCAGTAAGGTCGGTAGTCCGTAAGGTCGGTAGTCAGTAAGGACAGTAGTCAGTAAGGTAAGTAGTCAGTAAGGTAAGTAGTCAGTAAGGTCGGTAGTCAGTAAGGTCGGTAGTCAGTAAGGACAGTAGTCAGTAAGGTCGGTAGTCAGTAAGGACAGTAGTCAGTAAGGTAAGTAGTCAGTAAGGTCGGTAGTCAGTAAGGTCGGTAGTCAGTAAGGTCGGTAGTCAGTAAGGACAGTAGTCAACAAGGTAAGTAGTCAGTAAGGTAAGTAGTCAGTAAGGACAGTAGTCAGTAAGGTCGGTAGTCAGTAAGGTCGGTAGTCAGTAAGGTCGGTAGTCAGTAAGGACGGTAGTCAGTAAGGTCGGTAGTCAGTAAGGACAGTAGTCAGTAAGGTCGGTAGTCAGTAAGGTCGGTAGTCAGTAAGGACAGTAGTCAGTGAGGTCGGTAGTCAGTAAGGACAGAAGTCAGTAAGGTCGGTAGTCAGTAAGGTCGGTAGTAAGTAAGGACAGTAGTCAGTAAGGTCGGTAGTCAGTAAGGACAGTAGTCAGTAAGGACAGTAGTCAGTAAGGTCGGTAGTCAGTAAGGTCGGTAGTCAGTAAGGACGGTAGTCAGTAAGGTCGGTAGTCAGTAAGGTCGGTAGTCAGTAAGGACAGTAGTCAGTAAGGTCGGTAGACAGTAAGGTCGGTAGTCAGAAAGGTAGGTAGTCAGTAAGGTCGGTAGTCAGTAAGGTCGGTAGTCAGTAAGGACAGTAGTCAGTAAGGTCGGTAGTCAGTAAGGTTAGTAGTCAGTAAGGACAGTAGTCAGTAAGGTCGGTAGTCAGTAAGGTCGGTAGTCAGAAAGGTAGGTAGTCAGAAAGGTAGGTAGTCAGTAAGGTCGGTAGTCAGTAAGGTTAGTAGTCAGTAAGGACAGTAGTCAGTAAGGTCGGTAGTCAGTAAGGTCGGTAGTCAGAAAGGTAAATAGTCAGTAAATAGCGAGCAAATTGCACGACCGCTAGAGGTCGCTAAACTTTAAAACGTAACTATGGGTCGTAACGAGCTGGTTGTACAAACGACCTATGGGGTCGTCTTTTGGTGTAGGACAGTCTCCGATGGACATCCACAAACTAAGCTGTGCGTGCGTGTGTGCGTGCGTGCGTGTGCGTGCGTGCGTGTGTGTGTGGGTGTGTGTGTGTGTCTGGGGAAGATGCGCATGTTTTGGGGAGCATGTATGAGTCGGCGTAACGATGCAAGCTGTGGCGCACTGGAACATGTGAGCCAGGACGCTGAGATCCGGTTCAGTGACGGTCCAGCACACGGATTCTGACACGCGCTGCAGGCAGAAGATGATGCTGGGACATGATGCTGCAGCACCCGACCACTTCCTGTCGTGAACGAACGAAAGGAAGCCACGTCACTAACGCTGTATTCTGACACCGAGGGTGTCGTCTGCAGGTAGCATCCTGTTGTGTAGCAGCAGTGGGCAGCTGCAGCGCCCGGGGACCAACCCCACCTCTTCTTTCCACCGCCTTGCTCAGGGGCACAGGCAGGAGTGCCCCTCACCCTAACACGGGTGTCTTTTTTACTTTCTTTTTTTTTTCCCTCCCCAGTTGTCCCCGGCCAGTTACCCCACTCTACCGCCCCCTGCCGTTTGCTGCTCCACCCCTGTTCAGCTGCCGCACAACACCGTACAGGTGGAGACACCAGTGGATGATCAATGTGCACATGGAGGTGGACATGTATACTGTGAACGGTGCTTGGTTTTAAAGTGAGATGCTGGCGTTGCTGTGTCACGTGACTCATCCTACATCATGTCACTGTAAGCTGAAGAATTTTCCACAGAAATGAATGTCACTGCTGTGGAGGTTTTCGGGGTTTTTTTTTGCATTTGGTGATTAAAATGAGTTGTTTGGGGCTTAGGTGTGTTGAGCATCACCGCTATCCAGCAGAGGACACACTTTCACGGTCTGGAACGGGATTTCTCTAAATTTCTCTAATCCACCAGATGCAGTGGGTACAAAGGGTACAAAGTTATAGTCTCCGTATCAGCCATTTATGTTCTCGTTTTACCAGCACTGCTTTCTCTCGTCGTCCCGAAGAGCCACACAACAGGACGTTTGGAAAGAAAGGATTTCTACAGACATCTTGAATTCATGGCAGCCCAGTTACACATGATGGGCAAAACATCCCAGTCACACAAAAAATAATAATAATAATAATAAATAATAATAATCTCCATTATCTTGACGGGTTTAGGGAGTTAATGCAGGATTTAGAGCATTATTCTAATGAAACTCCACCCAACCGGAAACTTCATCCATCAGTGGAGCTTTCCCAATTATCCCAAACCATATTAGTGCTGGAGCAACAGGAGGTGGTGCAGGTAGCATGCTCTGCAGGTGTCTCGACCTCATCTCAACTTCATCTCCACTGACACGCGAGATGTTAATGCGCAGGTTTTATGAGGCCCTACCCCTCCTATGTCTTTAACGCTTCTTATTTAGAAGTGTGAGAGAGACAGAGACAGAGAGAGATCCAGAGAGAGACAGACAGACAGAGCCAGAGACAGAGAGACAGAGAGAGAGACAGAATGACCACCATCCTGGTTGTGTACCACCCACCAGGCCCCCTTGGTGAGTTTCTGGAGGAGCTTGACACACTTGTCTCACACTTCCCTGTTGATGACTCTGTACTTATCCTTCTCAGTGACTTCAACATCCACACTAACAAGCTAGATCCTCTTCTCTCTTTCCTCTCCTCCTTTGACCTTCACCTCTCACCCTCTCCTCCTACCCACAAGGCCGGCAACCAGCTGGACCTTATCTTTACTAGACACTGTCCTATTTCCAATCTCCCTGTTACTCCCCTCCAGCTCTCTGACCACTATTTCATGTCCTACTCTCTCTCCTTCTCTTCACCCCCCTCAACCCCTCCCCCTACCCACATGGTTTCCACCCGTAGACACCTCCGCTCTCTCTCCACCACTGATCTTTCTTCCTCTGTTACCTCTATCCTCCCTACACCTGAATCTTTCTCTCTCCTACCCCCTGATACTGCTACTGATCTACTTCTCTCTACCCTCTCCTCTTCTCTGGACAATCTCTGTCCCCTCACCTCCAGGCCTGCACGTCCAACTCCACCTGCCCCTTGGCTGACCGACTCAGTACATACTGACAGATGGAGCCTGAGAGGAGCAGAGCGCAAATGGAGAAAAGGCAAACTCCCAGAGGACCTTCTCAACTTCCAGTCTCTTCTTTCCACTTTCTCCTCCTCCCTTTCTGCTGCTAAAGCTGCCTTCTATCGCTCTAAAATCCTATCCTCTGCCTCTAATCCTAAGAAACACTTTGAAACCTTCTCTACACTTCTTCAACCCCCACCTCCTCCTCCTACTTCCTCCCTTCTCCCTGATGACTTCGCTAACTTCTTTGACAAGAAGGTAAACGACATCAGATCCTCCTTTTCTCACCACCCGGTTAGTGCTCCTTGCACTAGCCCACCCTCTGCACCCTCCCTCACCTCTCCACGTCCCACCCTATCCCACCTCACTCCCCTCTCCCCCGACGAGGTTCTAAACCTCATCACATCCAGTCACCCCACCACATGCTCCCTTGACCCGGTCCCCTCCCCTCTTCTTCAGTCTATAGCACCTGAACTGCTTCCCTTTCTAACCCACCCATAAACATTGCATAAACAGTTGTTTGGCCTTCCTGTTCTCCGCCTAGTCTCAGGTGTCTCAGATTCCTGTTCATGTGTAAATAAGACTTTTAATTTTCCAGAAACTTAAGGCAGGAGTTGTGCTTGAGTGATGAGTTTACAACAGATGAGGAGTTACAGTGCAACCCTCCCACGGTTGCATAATGACTCCTAGTCTTACATCTCCCATCTCGACTGTAGCAGTTGTTTACCGAACCAGAGACAGGAGCGTCCCCCTCCCTGGGCACACCGCGCCCACTCTGCTGCATCCATGCCCCTCGCCTCAGTGATTATCACGCCCGCTAATGAGCTTTGTGTGGGGAATTAGATCCGTTGTGAGAGTATGCAAATCAAAAGGAAGGAGTTATGTGCATTTTAAAGCCCCGATCTGCGATTTAGCTGTCGTTTACTGTTACTTCTTGTATTGAGAGACCTGTCAATCACTTTGGGATTGACAGCAGGATCCAGTCCAATCTACGCAGAGGTTTTGGACATTACATTACGGCCTGGGTCTTTAACTGGGAGTCAGTGACCCCTAGGGGGCCCTCAGAGTTACTGCAAGTGGGCCGCCACGAGATTCGCAATTGACCCTTCGCTAAGCCACGCCCCCGAAACGCAGACTGGCCAGTCACAGCGCAGCACGTGACAGGCTCCCACAGAGGTCCGACACTGTCATGGCGGCGCTCCGTTGATGCCGATGCAGAAGTTTCCGATTGTCTTCATGTTCGAGCTGGTTTTGTGGACTTTTAGCTAGTTATGGTTGAACGTTGTGCCGGGGGCACCTGTAACAGTCCACTCGTTACCCGGACAGGTTGGAAGGAGGTGTACGTTTCTTTCCCTTTCCAAAACCAAAATCAAACCCTGAAAAGTGTAGGCTGTGGATGACGCTATGTAGACGTCCTCAAATCCAGCTGAACCCCTCAGAGATCAACAAGCACATCTTTGTCTGCCCCAAGGTCAGTAATTACTTTTCTTAACCGTAAAATAATGTTAAAGCTTGACGGACTTAGCAACAGTAACTAAGGGGTCGGGCCTTAGTGAAGGGTCAATTCTCATGTCCCACACACCGCACGACCCAAGCAGTGCTGTTTAATTTAAACAGCCCCTCAGAACCCAACAGAACTGACGGGAAAGGAGAGGCAAGAGGCAAGGATTTAGCTTGAACGGCAGCTCCTGTGTCCCGTACACCGCACGACCCCAGGAGTGCTCCTTTATTCTTCTGCCCCTCCCCAATGGTTGCCAAACACTGGCTTCCTGAAACAAAGTCATGGTCCTACAGTCAGTCCGTCCGTAAAATGGTCAACTACCCAGCCGAGTCGAACATCCAAACAACAACACAACAATAATCAAAACATGAACACAACAGTAATTAAACAATGATCTGAACATGAATGTCCCATAATCCCTTGCGCTTCCCCAGCGCATAGCCATCATCAGTCCAGCGACCATCTTCCCCGGTCACCTCATAGCCCCCACCTGAGGGGTCGGTTTTCCTCAATGACACCATCACCCAAATTACAGTCCCTCAAATGTCCAGGGGGCCGTCGCTGGCAAACAGGCTGCCCAGGGCTCACAGAAAGTGCAACTAAAGGAGAAGCACACTGATCGGCACATGGGGTGCTACTGTCACCCCTGAACCAACAACAGGCGAAGCAAGGGGATGGTATGGAGAGAGCCTGTCCTGGTGCAGCACCACCATGCACCCCTGGGCGGGAATAAGCACAAGGTACACTACCTCAGACAGCCGGTCCACAACCTCTCCGGGCCCCTGCCAGTGGCTGCGAAGCTTGGGGGAAATCCCCTTCTTGCGAAAGGGACAATACACCCAAACCTTGTCCCCTCACACGAAGGCCTGCCCGAGGCACTGGGTGTCATAGGACCTCTTCTGCCGTACCCCGGAGTTGACCTCGATCATAGACCAACTACAGGCGATCCCCCAGTCTCTGCAGGTAATTCATCTCTTTTCGCCTGGTAATCTCAGGCTCAGGCAGGGTCCCAAACTCCAAGCCCATCGGTGTCCGGAGTTCCCGCCCAAACATGAGGGCAGCAGGCATACACTGGCTGGACTCCTGAACAGAAGTCCGGTAAGACCACAGGACCAAGGGCAGGTGGCAGTCCCAGGCCCGCTGATTTCGGCTGCTTTATTTTCCCTCTGTTATCACAGGCAACATCCCACTGGACAAAGTGCTCACCTCGCCCTGTCCCACTGACAGTGGATTCCTGCCAACAGCACAGTGGCTTTTCAGATGCTGGATGCTGCCAGCTGTCTGCTCAGACCTCTGGCAGCTAAACACCATACAGGAAGGAAGGGGGTCAGCTGTTTCCTGGCAGGGGAGGGTTGTCCCTGGACATGCGGTCGGGTCAACACCTTCAATTATCTCTGGCCTTATAAAATCTTAAGGAGTAATAATCATAGGATTGTATTACACAACATAAATCAATAATACATTTGTGTTGCAATTTTCTACATTTGTAGCTTTAAATTCAAAGAATTTAACATATGCCAGCTACAACAAAAACAAAAAACAGTGAAGTGTGCCCTGATACTTTATTCTTCTAACATTATAGATTTAATCCAGCAGAGGCTAAGATTTATTCATTTAACTTGCTGCCTCGATGTAGAAAAAATGGCTCAACAATTCAGGAGCAAAGATATATATTATATCTCAACGTTGTTAAATGGCAGAACAAGCCTGTTTCACGCTCGGTGCACTCATCGGGCAGCTGATGAGTGCACCGAGCATGAAAAAGGCTTGTTCTGCCATTTAACCAGTTTGAGCATATATATATATATATATATATATATAGCAACACAGATACAGGAAAAAAGATTTTAATACATTGCAGTACAGGGATATTCCACTCCTCATAAGTTGAGCACTCACAACACAATTGACAGTTTCAGAAAAAACGCTATATATACGTATATACAGACACACACACACACATGCATATATACATATATATATACATATATATATACACACAAGCATATATACACACATGCATATGTACACACACACACACATATATATATATATATATATATATATATACATGTGTGTATAGTTATATATATAATTATATAGTTATGTATATAGTTATATAGATATATTTATAGTTATATATATAGTTTTGTATATATATAGTTATATACAGTTATATATATAGTTATATATATATGTAGTTATATATAGTTATATATATAGTTATATATATATATAGTTATATATATATATATATATGGAGTGCCCTACTTAGTTTGCTGCCACCATGGTGAATGAATGAATGATTGATTATATCTATACAGGAATTTCTGGTTTGAGGAAAGCGGGTTTGAAATTGTAAAATACGCAGATAGGTGTTCTTTAGTGGTAGTGCTTTTGTGTTACATCCTTGTTCTAATAAAATGTTGTTAAAAACAGGAAATGTTAAAAACAAAAAAAGGATTGTGGGCAAAAATGTCAAACAGAGGTTAAGGTGATTTTATATTTATTTATTCTAGTTGCCCTGGTAATAAAATTCATAGCTCACTACTGAACATTACAATGGTACCAGGTCCAATTTTAGCACGTCAGAACCTTTTCTGTTGTTTCACCTGAGGAAAAAGTAAAACTGTCCTCCTCCAGTTGCCTCTCCTTCCTGTCTGTCCCACATTCAACGTTGTGAAGTGAAATGAGACCAGTTAAAGTGAATGTAATGATCCCGTTCTGCAGCCACATTGCTGACTGCTCAGGTGGGTTTGGGGTTTTTTTCAGATTTTTTGGGGGAATAACTTTAACCAATCAGGTTAAATTCATTGGTTGATTTAAAGAATGACTGAGAAACTGAGCTTTATCCCTGTGGTGGTCTGGCGGCCTGTCCAGGGTGTCTCCCCGCCTGCCGCCCAATGACTGCTGGGATAGGCTCCAGCATCCCGCGAACCCGGTTGGGATAAGCGGCTTGGATGATGCAATGGAATGGAAAACTGAGCTTATGAGGGCTGTGCCGCCTCACTTTAGATGCTAAGAAAGAAAACAGACAGGCAGACAGACAGACAGACAGACAGACAGATATTCTCCCTTCACGTCAACGAACGACTTCTCCTTCACTGATAAGGTGAAGCTAAGGTTAAGAGAGTGGACTGCTGGACCTTATCAGTGTGTGCACAAGCAAACACACAACTTCACATGAGTGCTTTACAGTCATGAACGTGAAACTGTGGAAAGGCCTCAGCAGCTCATCAGATACAGCAGCACTTGGCCACGCCCACTTGACTGACAGGAAGTAAAGTTATTGCCCACTGGCAATAACCATCTCCAAACCAAGCACTTGCATCAATCATCACAAACAATAACAGGATTTAATAGTCAAGTCAGTGTTATTTGTGTAGCCCAATATCACAAATTACAAATGTGCCTCAGGGGGCTTTACAGCAACACAACAGCCTGTCCTGAGACCCTCGCATCAGATAAGGAACAACTCCCTAAAAAAAACTCCTCTAACAGGGAGAAAAACTAGGAGGAGAGCTCAGGGAGAGCACCAGGGGAGGAGCTCTCTCCCAAGACGCACAACCTGCAATGATGTTGTGTCTACACGACTTACACGATACAACATTGAAAGAGGATAACACAGTTATAATGGAATTATAAAATATATGAAGAATACGATGCGGAGGATGCCAAACAGTGTCCAGACACCCCCACAACAACCCAGGACCCGAGCCACGGGAACACCATCAAAATGTAGATTTTTTTAAAAAAAAGAAGCACATTAGTCACACGTCTGAGTGAAAAAAGGCTATAATATTGAAACAGGATAACAAAATTATATGGATTTATAAGAAAATATAATTTGTAGGATTCCAAGCAGCGTCCAGGTGGCGACCACCATCACCATGGAGACCTGGGAGGAGGACAGACTGTACGTGCAAACAAGGGAGACTCACATGACACCATTCACACACAGAAAAAGAGAAGGGAGAAGACATCATTCAGGGAGAGAGAGAAAAGACATGTGAGAGAAGAGAACAGTTTGCAATAGTCAATAATCTATACTCTATAATCTATACTCTATAATCTATACTCTATAATCTATAATCTGGTGGGAAGAAATGTGGTTGGTAAATTCACTGAGACAGAAACTGACCCACCATGCAGTACAGCTTGTGAAGCATAAGCATAAGCTAAGGCAAACAGAGTTTTAAGTTTGGATTTAAAGACTCAACAGACTCTGATGGTCTGATGGCAGCAGGCAGGTTATTCCACAACAGTGGAGCCCGATAGGAAAAGGCCCTGCTGCCACCAGCTGACTTCTTTTTAACTTTGGGTACACACAGGAGCCCTGTATTTTGAGAACGAAGTGCTCGAGATGGCATGTACGGTTTAAGGAGATCAGACAGGTAGGATGGAGCAAGTCCATTTAGGATTTCATAAGTCAGCAGAAGCACCTTGTATTCTGATCTAACATGGATAGGAAGCCAATGAAGGGAGGCAAGAATTGGTGTAATATGATCAAATGTCCTAGTTTTAGTTAGGATTCTAGCAGCAGCATTCTGAACCATCTGAAGACTTTTAGTACTAGAATGTGGCAGACCTGAGAACACAACATTACAGTTTCATCCAGTAAGTCTGGATGAAACAAATGCATGTACTGGAGTCTCTGTATCAGCCATAGAAAGGAAAGACCGAATTTTAACTATGTAACGTACGTGGAAAAAGGGCAGCCTTGGTGATTTCTTTATTGTGCTTATCAAAGGAAAGGCTGGGATCAAACGTAACACCAAGATTTTTGGCTGCCACACTTTGTGAAACCACAGAGTTGTCGATTGTTATCGTTACTTGATCAAATTGGTGTCTGTGTCTAGCAGGGCCAATGACTAGCATCTCGGTTTTATCTGAATTTAAAAGCAGAAAGTTAAGTAACATCCAGTTTTTCACAGTAGCCAAGTAGGCCTCTAAGTTAGTGATTTGAGTATGATCATCAGCCCTTATAGGCACATACAGCTGAGTATCATCAGCATAGCAATGGACATTTATTCCATTACTGCGTATAATTTGGCCGAGAGGTGAAATACTAAGAGAAAAAAGTAGAGGGCCAAGAACTGAGCCCTGAGGTATGCCATATTTAATGTCAGCGGATTTGTTAAAAAACCCAGAGATGGCCTGGTGGCCTGTCTCCCCACCTGCTTCCCAATGACTGCTGGGATAGGCTCCAGCATCCCCCCGACCCTGAGAGCAGGACAAGCTGTTTGGATAATGGCATGGATGGATTTCTATAGCAGTGTGTTCTTCCACATAAGTAGGATGTAAGCCAAGAGAGAGCTAAGCCAGAGACACCAAAATAACAATTTATTGTCTAATAGTGATCAATAGGTCCAGTAGTAGAAGCACAGAAGTGAAATCAGAGTCCATAGCTAGTAAATGATCATTCACCACTGTGGTCAGAGCAGTGTCAGTGGAGTGACAGGCCCTGAAAGCCGACTGAAAAGGTTCATAAAGATGGTTTTCTTCTATATGGGTCGAAAGTTGTTGATACACAACTCTCTCTAGTACTTTAGAGAAGAATGGATGATTAGAGACTGGTCGATAGTTATTAAGAGACCCTGGATCGAGGTGCAGTTTTTTTTAAGTAGAGGTTTAACCGCAGCTATCTTAAAACTGCTGGGAACAATGCCAGTAGTGAGTAATAAATTAACAATGTTTGGCACTGTAGGTCATGGGAAAGGCCAGAGGTCTTTAAAAAGTTTTACTGGTAAGGGATCAAGTAGGCAAGCAGTTGGTTTAGAAGCTGACATGAACTTAGTCAAAGTATCAAGAGAGATAGTCTCAAAAGCTGTAATAACTGGAACTGTCAGTGACTCATTGTGTAGATATGAATTTGGTAATACAGGATCTGCAGGAGTAGATGGAGTTGAAGAACTAATATTGTTTAAGATCTCATGAACCTTATTGCAGAAAAAATCTAGAAATTCATGGGCTGTGAATGGTGAGCAGCTAATAGACAACTGCTTTTTAGTAGGTTTAGATACAGTGTCAAAGAGAATTCTGGGGTTATGTTTATTAATATTTATTAAGTGAGAGAGATACGATGTTTTTGCAGCAGATAAAGCACGTTTGTATTTCAATAAACACTCGTGCCACGATTTGTAAAAAACTTCCAATTTTGATTTTCGCCATTAACGTTCCAGTCTCCTGTTTGTCCGCTTAAGAGCACGTGTCTCATCATTAAACCAGGGTGTAGGCCTCTTTAGTCGCCCAGCTCTGGTAGTGAGAGGTGCAACTGAATCGAGGAGAGTAGAGAGGGCCACATTTAAGTCACTAGTGAACTTTTCAACAGTGTCAGTTACCACAGTGAAAGGAGCCAAGACTTCAGGCAGCTGCCCAAATGCAGCTACAGTGGAGGGACCAATGTGGCGAGTGGCAATTACATCTGTGCTGACATTAACTGGACAGGCCAATAATGCTTCACATTTGATGAGAAAATGATCTGACAGCAGATGTGGTTGGTAAGACATTCAGGTCAGAAACAGCTATTCCTTTAGATAAAAACCAAACCAAGGGTGTTACCACTGCAATGAGTCGACTCTTGAACAAACTGAGTGAACCCAAAAGTATCAGCTAGTGCCAGAAAGGCTTTACTTAGAGGATCAGCAGCCATATTCAGATGGATACTGAAATCACCTAGAATTAGAATCTCATCAGAGTGAGTAACAAGGCCTGAGACCAATTCTCCAAACTCTTCTAGAAATAGCGAGTAACAGCCAGGAGGTCTGTAGAGTATCACAATTTGGACTGAGCCGAGTCTCTTCATGGCTGAGGGAGACGGACCCAGAACAAGAGACTCAAAAGACTGGAATTTAGATTCGAGTCTAGAAGTCAGATTGAAAATAGATTTATATATTAAGGCAACACCCCCACCTTGTTTATTTGCCCGAGCTACATGGGCATAAGTATAGTCAGGTGGGGAAGCTTCATTTAAGGGAAGGAAAACATTTGGTTTCAGCCATGTTTCACATAACCCAGTCATATCACAACTATGTTGAAGAATCAGATCATTTATTAGTGAGGCTTTGGTAGACAGTGATCTGATATTTATGAAACCACATTTAACCATCTTGTGGAAGTGACCAGTAGTAGGCAGAACTTCAGAGCTACCAATAGGTGAAGTATTAATTGGAATTAGACACCTTGTATTAGTATTTGACAATTTTGAAGAGGAATGCTCTGGATGATATGTGGTCACAGTTTTGATAATAGTATGGTTTTGGGTTTTTTTATGTGCCAGATAATTTATTTGTGCTGGAACAGATAACAATAAAAATACAAATAAACATGAGGTTGGCGTTTTGGACTGAATTTCATCAAATAAAAGACAGAATTGACTAGAAGTCAACAAACGTTCCTACCCTTGTGGCACATGATCAAAGAGCCTCAGGGACATTTAGAAAACGTTGTATTGTGTACAAAATATTTTATTACATGTATCACAGAATGAAAAATCAATCAATCAGTTGTGTATTAAAACTTTAAAAAAAACAAATGTGCAACACAATCAATGCACAGCTGTCTCCTATAACGAGTAAGTCAACGTCCTCTGGGGTTGATCCCAGCACAGCACCCATCACCGCACACCCACTCAACACCCGTCCCTCACATACAACATCTGGGACACCACAGCACCCATCACCGCACACCCACTCAACACCCGTCACTCACATACAACATCTGGGACACCACAGCACCCATCACCACACACCCACTCAACACCCGTCACTCACATACAACAGCTGAGGAAGGCAGCTCAATTGCATTGTGGGTATTTCGACCTGAGTTCAACACCCCTTCCACATCATGCGTTAGCTGGTAGGCTTTAGCTGCTGACTTCAACAGCAACACATCCTCCAGCAGACACACAACTCAGACATCCCACAAAGAAACACGTTAACTGGGGGTGCTTCCGGAGGTCCTGGAGTTTAATGACCCTGTCAGCGTCATGGCACACAAGAACAAAAGGCATTTATTGAAGCTGGGATTAGAAAACAGTACACACTGATGAAATAAAGTCTATTTATTAGAAATAAAAGGCATTAAATTAAGAACAGGAATTTCGACAACAAGGCTGAAGGAGATTAAAAATGGGGACGTGTGCAAAAAAGCTGTAGTGAAACACTACACAAGTAGGCAGTAATCTGAGGGGTCGTTTCAGCGGCTGGAAGAAATACAAAACGTTAAAAACCATCTGAAGGGTCCTCCAGCAGACCCTGAAGACACACGCGCGGTAAAGCACGTGGACGGACTGACGGACCGAGCCTCACAAGCCGGACGCTCTGGCAGGTTGATCATACGCAAGACGCTCAGCGGCCCGACTGGCTTAACAGATGAACCTGTGCCTCATCAGCCACACGTTTGATTTCTCTTCCAGCTAATGACTCAGCTGACAGCTAAATGCCCAGTCAAACCCTACCTGACGAAGAGGATCAATCAACCTGGAGGACAGACAGAGACCAGCTTGTCGTCGAGGATGCTGGCCTGCGTCCTGAGCTACATTTCATTTATTTTTTCTCCCCAACTGTACCCGGCCAATTACCCCACCCTTCCGAGCCGTCCCGGTCTCTGCTCCACCCCCTCTGCTGATCTGGGGAGGGCTGCAGACCACCACATGCCTCCTCCCATACATGTGGAGTCACCAGCCGCTTCTTTTCACCTGACAGTGAGGAGTTTCACCAGGGGGACGTAGCGCGTGGGAGGATCACGCTATTCCCCCCAGCCCCCCCCCCCAACAGGCGCCCCGATCGACCAGAGGAGGCGCTAGAGCAGCGACCAGGACACATACCCACATCCGGCTTCCCACCCGCAGACAGGGCCAGTTGTGTCTGTAGGGACGTTGGACCGAGCCGGAGGCAACAAGGGGATCCCATCCCGTGTTGGTAGGCAACGGAATAGACCACTACGGTACCCGGACGCCCCTGGTCTGCATTTTAAGTTTGTTGTATGGCCAGGATTATACAAGGCTGTGAGATTCAGAAGACGAATATAGCAGCACACAACTACTTGCTACGTCAAGAGATGGTGGCGTCACGGCGTCCTGAGCAGGGAATGACGTCACACTGCCTCTGTGTGTGTTGTAATGCGAGTTTCTCTCTTCTTTGATTTGGAAGCAAGTCCAGCCGCGCATGCGTGTGAGGTTGCTAGCGTTAGCAGGATAGCTAGCAAGCCAATAACACCTCACATGGCACGCGGATCGAGGAAATAGCGCCCCACCAAACTGGGTACAGGACATGACAAATGAGCACTCTGAGGGGCATAAAACCACACTGATGGCCCATAATGGCAAGTCCATGACTGAAGACCACCACGGTGGTGAAGAGAACAGCTTACAGGAATCATCAGATATGAAGGTGAGCAGGACAACTGAACCGGCTCAGAGAGCTCTGGGGATGAGGAGCAGCATGCTGCGGTGAGGGCTCAGCCCTATGCGGTACACGCGCGAGCTACCAGAAAAAGAAAACCTGGCGTCCGGGTGGCGTAGCGGTTGATTCCGTTTCCTGCCAGCACAAGAATCGCCGGATCGAATCCCCGTGTTACTTCCGGCTTGGTCGGGCGTCCCTACAGACACAATTGGCCGTGTCTGCAGGTGGGAAGCCGGATGTGGGTATGTGTCCTGGTCGCTGCTCTAGCACCTCCTCTGGTCGATCGGGGCGCCTGTTAAGGGGGAGGGGGAACTGGGGGGGAATAGCGTGATCCTCCCACGCGCTACGTCCCCCTGGTGAAACTCCTCACTGTCAGGTGAAAAGAAGCAGCTGGTGACTCCACATGTATGGGAGGAGGCATGTGGTAGTCTGCAGCCCTCCCCGGACCGGTAGGGGGGGTGGAGCAGAGACCGGGGCGGCTCAGAGAGCAGGGTGATTGGCCGGATACAATTGGGGGGGGGGGGGGGGGATCCAAAAAAAAAAAAAAGAAAACCTTCTCTGACCTAGATGGGCCACATGACGCGAGACAGCACTCCAGCCAACAGAAGAGGAGCAAATAAATGCTGGAAACCAACCCCTTGCGTAGTCACTTTTCATGCCGTACCCACGCCCGTTACACTGTTAAGAGAATTAGATTAATATCCCAGATATACTTTTAATGAACACGACTTGTCTCCCTGTCCCGGTTAATAGTAGCTATTACCTGTAGGATGCTTCAAATCACTCATCGTGTCCCACATATCCACATGCAATCTTCAACGACCAAAAGCAGGAAATGTCAGAGAAAACTTGGGCAATTAGTTTAAAAATTAAACAGTAACAATGATGCCGAGGTTGTCAGCCAGTGATGTCTAACTTGTAGCTTGTGTAACTGACTTTACACTTCACTCATCTGTCCAGCTCTTTTGTTCTTCCTATGGCGCATTTGATGCCATTCTCTATCACCAACCACGTCTTTCCTAACAGATGTTGTATATTATTGACACAGGTATTAGCCATCGCCGTTACTGATTCTACAGATGGGGATGAGTTTCACGTGGGCCCACATTTTTCTGGGCATCCCTTTGGATAGTAGTGTCTTGCTTTGTGATCAACATGCAAGATTGTCTTGCTTTTGGGGCTTGGATGGACATAGCCATTGTAAAAAAAAAAAAGAAAAGAAAAAAAAGAGCTTTAAGAGAAACATCCAACTTTCAATTTGCCTCTTTCAAATAACCAGTTATCACCGTCACAAGCTTATCACCGAAAATGCAGTGTAAAACTTTGTTTGAGGTGGACCAAGTCCAGAAGTTCAAAGTTTATTGAATCCCTCATCTGCAGTACTCGTATCCATCTGGGATGAAAGGAGGCCGGCGTCAGAGTCAGTAGTACAATAACTCCTTAGAGGCAACTTCATAAAAGTCTTAAGTCTTCAGATGGTTCAGAATGCTGCAGCTAGAATCCTAACTTCTTCTTCTTTCACGCTAGCTTTAGCTGGAATCCTAACTTCTTCTTCTTTCACGCTAGCTTTAGCTGGAATCCTAACTTCTTCTTCTTCTTCTTTCGCTAGCTTTAGCTTTAGCTGGAATCCTAACTTCTTCTTCTTCTTCTTTCGCTAGCTTTAGCTTTAGCTAGAATCCTAGCTTCTTCTTCTTTCGCTAGCTTTAGCTTTAGCTAGAATCCTAACTTCTTCTTTCGCTAGCTTTAGCTTTAGCTAGAATCCTAACTTCTTCTTCTTTCGCTAGCATTAGCTTTAGCTAGAATCCTAACTAATTCTAGAACATTTCACCATATTACACCACTGCATGCCTCCCTTCATTGGCTTCCTATCCATGTTAGATCAGAATACAAGGTGCTTCTACTGACTTATAAAATCCTAGATGGGCTTGCTCCATCTCACCTGTCTGATCTCCTTAAACCTTACATTCCATCTCGAGCTCTTTGCTCTCAAAATCCAGGGCTCCTGTGTGTACCCAAAGTTAAAAAGAAGTCAGCTGGTGGCAGCAGGGCCTTTTCCTATCGGGCTCCATTCTTGTGGAATAACCTGCCTGCTGCCATCAGACAATCAGAGTCTGTTGAGTCTTTAAATCCAAACTTAAAACTCCTCTTTTTGCCTTAGCCTACAATTAGTTGCCTTTAAGTTGAGTGCTTCACAACCTGTACTGCATGGTGGGTGCAGTACAGGTTGTGCAAACTGTTCTCTTCTCTCACATGTCTTTTCTCTCCCTCTGAATGATATCTTCTCCTTCTCGTCTTCTGTGTGTGAATGGTGTGATGTGAGGCTCCCTTGTGTGCACGTGCACTCTGTCCTCCTCCCAAGTCTCCATGGTGATGGTGGTCACCACCGGGACACTGCTGTTTCAATGTTATATCTTTCTTTCTCTCCGATGTGTGATTAATGTCTTTTCTTGTCTCTTCTCCCATGTTTGTCAGTGGTGTGATGGGAGTCTCTGTCAGGTCTACATGGTGATGGTGGCCACGTGGATCGGGTCCTGGGCTGTTCCGGTGGCATCTGGACACCGCTTGGCTTCCTCCTCATCATATTCTTCATATATTTTACAATGCCATTATAATTCTGTTATCCTCTTTCAATGTTGTATTGTGTAAACTGTGTAAACACAACATCCATTGCACATTGTCCATCTTGGGAGAGAGATCCCTCCTCTGTTGCTTTCCCTGACGTTTCTTCCTTCTTCTTTTTTTCTCCCTGTTAAAGGATTTTTTAGAGAGCTGTTCCTTATTCAAGTCGAGTCAAGTCAATGTTATTTGTATAGCCCAATATCACAAGTTATAAATTTGCCTCAGTGGGCTTTATAGCAACATAACATCCTGTCCTTAGACCCTCGTATTAGACAAGGAACAACTGGCAAGACATTCCGATCAGAGAGTTATCCCTTTAGATAAAAACCACTGCATTGAGTCGACTCCTGAACAAACTGAGTGAACCCAAAAGTATCAACGAGTGTCAGAAAGGCTTTATTAAGAGGAGCCTTATTCAGATGAATATTGAAATCACCAAGGAGAATCTAATTAGAATGAGTGCAAGGCCTGAGACAAATTCTTCAAGAAGTAGTGAGTAAGATCCAGGAGGTCGATAGGCTAAGGGAGATGGACCCAGAACAAGAGCCTCAAAAGATTGGAATTTAGATTCAAGTCTAGAAGTCATATTGAAAATAGGCTTATATATTAAGGCAACACCCCCACCTTGTTTATTTTCTCAAGCCACATGGGCATAAGTGTAGTCAGGTGGGGAAGCTTCTTTTAAGGGAAGGAAACCATTTGCTTTCAACCATGTTTCACATAACCCAATCATATCAAAACTATGTTCAAGAATCAAATCAGTGAGGTTTTGGTAGACAATGATTTGATATTTATGAAACCAAATTTAAACAGCTTGTTGAAGTGATCAGTAGTAGGCAGAACTTTAGAGCTACCAATAAGATAAATATTGCCAGCAGCCACACCAACATGTACCTTGGCTCTGCTAAATAATGGTAGCTAAGCAGGTATGGGCTTGGCTAGTACTTGGATGGGAGACCTCCCAGGAAAACTGAGTTGCTGCCGGAAGTGGTGCTGGTGGGCCGGTAGGGGGCAGTCTTCCCTCTGGTCCTAATAAAAACAACAAATATCTAAAATCCCAATGCCTCAGTGCAGTGATGGGGACACTGTGCTGTAGGAGATGCTGTCCTTCGGATGAGACGTTAAATGAAGTCCTGACTCACTGTGGTCATTTAAGATCTCATTGCACCTATCGCAAAGAGTAGGGGGTTCCCCGGTGTCCTGGCAAAATTCCCAACCTGGATCTCTCCATCTGGCCACCTAATCATCCCCTCATGTAATTGGCTGAATAATTCCTCCCTCTCCACGTCAAGCTGATATGTGGTGAGCGTTCTGGCGCAAAATGGCTGCCGTGCGTCACCCACTTTGGAGCTATACATTGGTGGTGGTTGAGCTGAGTTCCCCCCTTCTCTATGGAGCGCTTTGGGTGTCTAGAAAAGCGCTATATAAATGTAATTATTATTATTATTATTATTATTATATTAATTGGAATTAGACAGATTGTATTATTAGTTGGTCATTTTGATGACCTAGCCTTTGGACGATATGTGGTCACATTTTTGACAGCAATAGATGTTTGGTTCTGTAGATTATTAGGTACTTCGTTGCACATTTCACCATCAACAGTGGTAAGAATGACTATTAGATTATTGTGATTCACACATTTAGGAGAGGAGAGTTCGGGAGCAACACAGAAAGGTAGGGAGACAGTCTCAATGTTATAGACTAAGCTGTCAGTCTGATAATTTATACTATGAGAAATTCCCTGACTAAACATATTAACTAAACTAGTTGACTCCACATCCACACTACATTTAAACCTAGCAGGCTCTCTAATCACCTGCAACCTGCTGAATGATAAGTCCCTAGTGTCATACTAAACCTAAACAGCTATCTATATTGCTAGACAAAAGAGCGGTGCCGTCCCCAGTAGGGTGAATGCCGTCCGCTTTCAGCGGGTAAGGGCGACCCCAGAAAGAAGGCCAATTATCAACAAAGCCAAATCCCTGCTCATTACAGTAACGAGCCAGCCAGCGGTTAATTGAGGTGAGCCTACTGTAAATCTCATCATTACCCCTCACAGGTAAGGGACCACAGACCATTAATCTATGCCACCACATCTTTCAGGCAAACTCAAGCATTCCGACTAGGCTGGCTTTTGTGATCTCTGATTGCTTCTTCCTAGCATTATTGGTGCTGACATGAATAACAATGTTGCTGAAAGTAGTGGTGCTGTGTGCCTGGGTTCCCTGTTTCTCCCTCCGTGATACCCGCACCCTAAGATTGTCCTCTATGTTGGACACTCTAGCCCTGGATAAACAGTGAACCAAGGCTGGTGAAGCTAATCTGATACTGTGGGTAATGGAGTCTCCTATCACTAGCATGTTGCTTTACTCTGTCAACAGGAGCGGGAGAGGTACACTGGCCGCTAGGACTACCAACAGGGCTTGTGAGGGGCGAAAACCGGTTTGCAGTCGGGAGAGGTGACTGCAGACCAAGCCACACGACCAGTGGCTTGCTCTTGTGAACCTTCCCACACCAGTAAACAGAGACAAACTCTGCTGTATCTGCCAACAAGGCTGAGCTAGTGTTAACAATAACAGGTCTGCTGTCAGGCCCGGGGATAAGGCTAACTGGAGTGCCCGTCACATTTAATCCTAGCCAAAAGAAGCTGCTCTAACTCATGGGCACGTCTTTCTAGTAGAGACAACCTATCTGTAACTGCAGAACAGTCACCACACTATCATTTTAACGAGGCTGCTTCGACTGCAAATGCAATAGAGCTAACTGCTAAGCTTGACAAAGCTCAAAGTTAATAACAAACTAGGAACAAAAGGCTGCCTACTAAACACGAGTCATTTGAGAAAGAAAACAAGAGAATCTCGTGATAAGTGAACTAAGCACAGAAAACAGCTAAATCAGAAGAACAAATGAAGAGCTTAGGGCAGAACGTAGAGAAGAGCTAGTAAGAAAATAAACAGCAGTTACTGATCTCAGGAAGCCAACTCTCACAAAGGCAGAAACCAGAAAGAGCTGGCAGTGACGAATATTTAATGCAAGAGTTTAAGGACAGGATGTTGTATTGCTGTAAAGCCCACTGAGGCAAATTTGTAATTTTTGATAATGGGCTATGCAAATAAAATTGACTTGACTTGACTCTGACACATTTCTGGAGATCCTTGTGACAGACAGTAATGGCAACTTTTTCTTCTTCTTGATGAGGAGTTATTATGACAGTTTGTATTGACCACCGTGTGCTTTTGCTCCATGTGGCACAGTGGGGACTCCCGGCGAACCACGGTGGTAAAAGCAGCTGTGTTATTGCTACCTTGAAGCATCAGGGAGAAGTCTTTTAAACCAGCGGCCGACAGCCACATCTACTCTCATCACCAGACTGACACCGACCAGCAGAAACCCACTGCTCACCAGAAACCCGGAGGCCTCGAACATTAACCTGAAAGGAGAGGACAGAGAACTCAGTGATGTCAGCTTATTGGAAAATTTACATTTCTGCACACAATTTTGAGATTTATTTGTTGTTCAATGATTTTATAGTTCAGTTCTCCAAGGTACACTATCACAGTTTTTAACATCATCTTTTTCTCTCCTCTCTCATATATATATACACATATATACATACACACACACACACACACACACACACACACACACACACATATACATATATATACACACACACACACACATACATACATACACACATACATACATACACATATACACACACACACACACACACATATATATATATATATATATCAATACAGATTGTATTGATACTCCGATCTGTATTGATATTCTGCTCCTCATTAGTTGAGCACTTCTATCAACACCATTGACAGTTTCGGGAAAAAAAGGATACATATATATATGTGTGTGTGTGTGTGTGTGTGTATGTATGTATATATATATATATATGTGTGTGTGTGTGTGTGTGTGTGTATGTATGTATGTATATATATATCAAAGAACCATCCAAAGTGTACTCCCAGCTGCAGAGTAACAAGGGAAAAACATCAGACGCACCCGGAGAAGAGACTGAACGATACTGGAATGACATATGGGAAAAGGAGTTATCACACAACACCAATGCCCAGTGGCTGGTGGGCCTAAGACAAGACCACAACAATATCCCAAAACAAGAACCAGTTATAATCATAGTCCAACGACGAGTCTCAAACATGAAGAGCTGGACTGCACCAGGCCCTGACATGATTCACGCCTACTGGTTAAAGACGCAACTGCACTCCATGAATGCCTGGCAACACAGATGAACCAGCTGCTAACATAAAGGTCTCTCCCTGACTGGCTAACACAGGGGAGAACAATACTGATTATGAAAGATTCCCACAAGGGTACATCTTCATACTACTGGCCGATAACCTGCCTCTCCACAACATGGAAGATCCTGTCAGGCATCATAACAGCTAAGCTGAATGGGCACATGAGTCAAGACATGAAGGAAACTCGGAAAGCAACTGGGAATAACACCAGAGGGTCAAAGCATCAGCTACTGGTTGACAGAGCAGTCACCAAAGACTCTACCAGACAGACCAACCAGAGCTCAGCCTAGATTGACTATAAGAAAGCCTATGATTCAATTCCCCACACGTGGTTACTGGAGTGCTTGACACTACACAAAGCCAACAGGACACTAATAGCCTTCATCAAGAACTCGAAGTGGCAGTGGAAAACAACACTAGAGGCCAACTCAAAGACAATCACACAGGTAACCATCAAATATAGCATATACCAAGGTGATGCACTATCCCCGATGCTTTTCTGCCTAGGCCTGAATCCCCTCAGTCAGATCAACACAAAGAGTGGATATGGATACATGTTCAGAAGCAGAGTTACCATTAGCCACCTCCTATACATGGATGACATCAAGCTGTATGCCAGGAACGAGTGAGACATTTACTCGCTGATTCACCTCACCAGGATCTACAGCAACAACATCGGGATGTCATTCAGACTGGACAAGTGCAGTCGAATGGTGGCAAAAAGAGGAAAGATGGTGAGCACTGAAGGGGTTGAATTATCAGAAGGCAGGATAACAGACATACAGGACAGTTACAAGTACCTGGGTATTCCACAAGCAAACTGAGACTGTGAGGAGGCAGCTCAATGGGAAGAACAAGGTCTAGGCCATCAACACATACGCCCTACCAGTCATCAGATACCAGCTGGACTAATAAGCTGACCAAAGGAGGAGATAAAGGCCACAGATATCAGGGCATAGAAACTCCTCACAATGCACGGAAGGTTCCACCTGAAGTCCAGCGCCTGAGACTGTATGATAAGCAAAAAGATGGGGGCTGAGGGTTAGTGAGTGTCAGGGCCACTATCCAGGATGAAACAAGGGACATCCATGAGTACATCAGAACGAGGGCCCCCCAGGATAAACCGCTAAGTGAGTACCTCAGGCAGCAGACGAAAGAGGGTGCAGAGGAAGAAGAAGAGGAGGTATCATGGAAGATTAAGCCCCTCCATGGGACGTTCCATCGACAGACAGAAGACACAGCTGATATCGAGAAATCCTACCAGTGGCTAGAAAATGCTGGACTAAAGGACAGCACAGAGGCTCTGATCATAGCAGCACAAGACCAGTCACTCAGGACCAGATCAGTTGGGGCAGGGGTCTACCACACTAGACAAGACCCAAGATGCAGGCTGTGTAAAGACACCCCTGAGACAGCCCAGCAATTAGTAGCAGGGTGTAAAACGCTAGCTGGGAAAACATACACAGAAAGACATAACCAAGTGGCTGGCATAGTGTACAGGAATATCTGTAAACAGACTGGAAGTCCCCAAATCCAAATGGGAGAAACCATCAAAGGTGGTTGAGAATGGCAGAGCTAAGATCCGGTGGAACTTTAAGTTCCAGACTGACAAGCAGGTGCCTGCTAACCAACCAGACATTCTGGTGGTCGACAAGGAATACAAGAAAGAGCATGAGAAGCTAGAGAAATACCCAGGGCTGAGAGAAGAACTAGATCGGATGTGGAAGAGGAAATCCACAGTATTCCCAGTGGTGATAGGAGCACTAGGGGCTGTGACCCCCAAACTGGGAGAGTGGCTCCAGCAGATTCCAGGAACAACATCTGAGGTCTCTGTCTAGAAGGTTCTAGGAACAGGAGAAAACCAGATCATCTATACGGAACAGGAGAAAACCAGATCGTCTGTACGGAACAGGAGAAAACCAGATCGTCTGTACGGAACAGGAGAAAACCAGATCGTCTGTACGAAACAGGAGAAAACCAGATCGTCTGTACGGAACAGGAGAAAACCAGATCATCTATACGGAACAGGAGAAAACCAGATTGTCTGTACAGAACAGGAGAAAACCAGATCGTCTGTACGGAACAGGAGAAAACCAGATCATCTATACGGAACAGGAGAAAACCAGATCATCTATACGGAACAGGAGAAAACCAGATCGTCTGTACGGAACAGGAGAAAACAAGATCGTCTATACGGAACAGGAGAAAACCAGATCATCTGTACGGAACAGGAGAAAACCAGATCATATATACGGAACAGGATAAAACCAGATCGTCTGTACAGAACAGGAGAAAACCAGATCGTCTGTACGGAACAGGAGAAAACCAGATCGTCTGTACGGAACAGGAGAAAACCAGATCATCTGTACGGAACAGGAGAAAACCAGATCGTCTGTACGGAACAGGAGAAAGCCAGATCGTCTGTACAGAACAGTAGAAAACCAGATCATCTATACGGAACAGGAGAAAACCAGATCGACTGTATGGAACAGGAGAAAACCAGATCGTCTGTACGGAACAGGAGAAAACCAGATCGTCTGTACGGAACAGGAGAAAACCAGATCGTCTGTATGGAACAGGAGAAAACCAGATCGTCTGTACAGAACAGGAGAAAACCAGATCGACTGTATGGAACAGGAGAAAACCAGATCGTCTGTACGGAACAGGAGAAAACCAGATCGTCTGTATGGAACAGGAGAAAACCAGATCGTCTGTACGGAACAGGAGAAAACCAGATCGTCTGTACGGAACAGGAGAAAACAAGATCTTCTGTACAGAACATGAGAAAACAAGATCGTCTGTACGGAACAGGAGAAAACCAGATCATCTGTACGGAACAGGAGAAAACCAGATCATCTGTACGGAACAGGAGAAAACCAGATCGTCTGTACGGAACAGGAGAAAACCAGATCATCTGTAAGGAACAGGAGAAAACCAGATCATCTGTACGGAACAGGAGAAAACCAGATCGTCTGTACGGAACAGGAGAAAACAAGATCGTCTGTACAGAACATGAGAAAACAAGATCGTCTGTACGGAACAGGAGAAAACCAGATCATCTGTACGGAACAGGAGAAAACCAGATCATCTGTACGGAACAGGAGAAAACCAGATCGTCTGTACGGAACAGGAAAAACCCAGATCGTCTGTACAGAACAGGAGAAAACCAGATCATCTGTACGGAACAGGAGAAAACCAGATCGTCTGTACGGAACAGGAGAAAACCAGATCATCTGTACGGAACAGGAGAAAACCAGATCGTCTGTACGGAACAGGAGAAAACCAGATCATCTGTACGGAAAAGGAGAAAACCAGATCGTCTGTACGGAACAGGAGAAAACCAAATCGCCTGTACGGAACAGGAGAAAACCAGATCGTCTGTACGGAACAGGAGAAAACCAGATCGTCTGTACGGAACAGGAGAAAACCAGATCATCTGTACGGAACAGGAGAAAACCAGATCGTCTGTACGGAACAGGAAAAACCCAGATCATCTGTACGGAACAGGAGAAAACCAGATTATCTGGAGGAAAAATGTGAGGGCAACATTTAGCGTTTTAATGCCACTGAAGAAAAAAAAATTCTTTTTACTGAATTCCAGGTTTTTAATCTAGATATTATTTTCTTTTTGGGGGGGGGGGGTTTCTCCCCTTTTTCCCTCCAGTTGTATCCGGCCAATTAACCCCCACTCTTCCGAGCCGTCCCGGTCGCTGCTCCACCCCCTCTGCCGATCCGGGGAGGGCTGCAGACTACCACATGCCTCCTCCCTACATGTGGAGTCACCAGCCGCTTCTTTTCACCTGACAGTGAGGAGTTTCACCAGGGGGATGTAGCGTGTGGGAGGATCACGCTATTCCCCCCAGTTCCCCCTCCCCCCCGACTAACCAGAGGAGGTGCTAGTGCAGCGACCAGGGCAGATCTGGCTTCCCACCCGCAGACACAGCCAATTATGTCTGTAGGGATGCCCAACCAAGCCGGAGGTAACATTCGACCTGGCGATCCCCGTGTTTGTAGGCAACAGAATAGACCGCCACGCGACCCAGACGCCCGATATTATTTTCATCCTCTGGTAGAGTCTTTGTTCTGCCATGCGTGGCTTGGAGAGGAATTTGTTCCCGTTCATACGTACTAACTGTGTAATGTGGGGCCACATGAATAAGTAAGTTGTCAGGATAAATGAAGGAGTTCTCTTTAAGGTGTGCAGATACACACACGCCTCACAATTATGCTTTATCAGGCACCAACTAGCATTCAGTCATATGTGCATGCACCAGGCAGCCCAGGAAGGAGACGGCCAGCCTTTATGGTGCACTAATATCTGTATCACATATCACATCATATCCTCACAAGCCTTTCCTGTCAGCGTGTCAGCGTGAGTTGGAAAACCACTAAGGCACTTACTTGGGTGCGAAAACTTTCCATACCATTAGGTGTCTCCTGAGGATAGCAGCTGCACAGACTGATGCAAAGACCTGACAAGACACAGAAGACATGGAGAGAGGCGCTGTGATGTGTATGTACTAATCCAGTCATCTATCAACTTTAGTTTTGTTATTTTGTTAGTTGGTGTACTGTTATGTGGTGATGGTTGTCAAGCAAAGGTGATTTTGGTGAAAGAAATTGGGTTCCCATGCTGAAAACAAGTTTATAATTGAATAAAAATTCTCCATTGGTTCTATCTGATCCATGTATCTGATCAACCTATCTGATCCATGTATCTGATCCATGTATCTGATCCATGTATCTGATCCATCTATGTGATCCATCTATCTGACCCATCTATCTGACTCATATATCTGATCCATGTATCTGGCCCATCTATCTGACCCATCTATCTGACCCACGTATCTGATCCATGTATCTGGCCCATCTATCTGACCCATCTATCTGACCCATCTAGCTGACTCATGTATCTGATCCATGTATCTGGCCCATCTATCTGACCCATGTATCTGATCCATGTATCTGACCCATGTATCTGATCCATGTATGTGATCCATCTATCTGACCCATCTATCTGACTCATATATCTGATCCATGTATCTGGCCCATCTATCTGATCCATCTATCTGACCCACGTATCTGATCCACGTATCTGACCCATCTATCTGACCCATATATCTGATCCATCTATCTGACCCATGTATCTGATCCATGTATCTGACCCATCTATCTGACTCGTGTATCTGATGTGAGGATGGGCATTATTGTGAAAGTGGTCTGCAGCCCTCATTTTGTTTGTAACATGTGCCAGCACATTGTTTTTAATGACAATAAATTGAATTGACTCGAATTGAATCTGGGATTTGGACAAAATGACGGTCAGACAGGTGTGACTAAATCAGATTTTATCTAACTAGCTTTTAATCAAAACTGTGTGCCAACCTACTTTATGATGAAAAATATGAGGAAAATGATAGTCAACAAGCCTGACCAAAAAAAAGGACAATAAGACATCAAATTAACCTTTGTAAAGCAAAACTATGGTGAGATGCAAATGCCCTCACATTTGCTCAGCTTGTGTATACAGGGCTGAGTTTATTATTTAGTTACTGACCTGATATCATCCATATATCCATATATCATCCATATATCCATATCAACATCAGTATTACCAGTGTACACTATAAAGTTTTACACTTGATTTTACAAAAAATCCATTACTTATGTTTCTTTACAGCCCATAACCGACCTCATTCTTTTTGCTGGCTCAGTTGTTAATGTTGCATTCTTTAATTTATACTTTTATAATATTTTCTTTCTTTTGTTTTCAACATGTCATGTACATTCTTACTGTAAAGTATGTTGATTCGCATATTAATTAATTAATTAATGTATTACGCTGTTGTTGTTGTTGCAATGTGTGTTGGGACTCCTCGGCGTGATGATGCACTTTAACTGAACTCTGACTTGACCTACTTGACTTGACCTGTTGCTGTCATGACAACGTCATTATGATGAACACCGCCCATATATTTGGGCAGTAACTCAGTTCCACAGTGAAGTGTTAATTACAAATAACTGCTCTACTATCAAGTGTAAAGATGATAAATGCTGAAGTTGTTTAAGCACTTTGGGCACTATATAAACGTAATGATGATTATTATTATTACTATTATTAATATTATTATTACTAATATTATTATTGTTACTATTATTACTACTATTATTATTACTGATATTATTATTATTATTATTATTATTATTATTACCATTTCTTTCTCGTTTCCTGTTTTACATCCTGTAGAGCCGGGTCCAAACTATGGACCTGAGGCACTATAGGGCAGATGTCACTTGACTGACAGTATTCGTCGTAATATGTGGGCTGTTCTGAGTAGGGTGATCTTCTGGAATTCCATGCTTTCATTGAAAGCATGGAATTCGTTACCGCTGCCAATGACTAAATTGACACAGAAATCAATATTTAAAAAGCAAATAAAGAAACACCTTGGAATGTTATATTTGTAGGATGCAAAATACATGGTCATACGTACACATATTACACACACACACACACACACACACACACACACACAAAGGACGGTAAGGTGTGATTCGAACTGAATTGTATAGCCTGGATGGTTTCAACAGTTTGTACATTGGAATGATTTATGTACGTCTCTTTGCTGTTGGATGATGACTTACGTGTACTGTTAAGTTTAATGTAGGTTTTTGCTATTTTTGTTTGTTTTGTTTTTGTTTTTCTCTGTCTTGTTTTTAAATATATATGTATTAAATGTATTGTGTTTATGTGGACCCCAGTAAGACTAGCGGTGCTTTCGGGTACAGCTAATGGGGATACCGATAAATAAACAAATAAACAAATAAACAGATGTTGATGTTGCCTGGGATACGGTTGGTGAACTTTTCCATTCCCTTCTTCACGAGTCCTAGAGCTCTGATGACCACTGGTGTTGTTTCGGTCTTCATTCCCCACATCCTGTTGTTTTTTCGCTCCAGGTCTTTGTACTTGGTCAGCTTCTCTGTGACTTTCACTGAGCTGTTTTTTTCGGGATGGTGTTGCCATGTCGGGCTTGTTGGCTTTTATCTCTGCCAGTGTGGATGGGCGTGTCCCAGAGGATGGCGACATCATTGTTCTCAGTGACCGTGTTTGGCTGATGTTCGTACCACCTCTCAGTGGTCTTGAGCTTGTAACTCCTGCTGATCTTCCAGTGCAGATATGCTACTGCCTTGTTGTGCCTGTACATGTACTCCGTCTATGCCAGTTCCAAGCAGCCTGAGACAATGTGGTCGATGGTTTCTTCTTACATTCCACAGATTCTGCATTTTGGGTCTGTTCCATCTTTGATGATGCGATGGTGATACGATCTGGTTGCCAGGCTCTGGTCTTGTGCAGTGATTATCAGGCCCTCCGTCTCTGCTTTCAGCCTGGTGGTCCTCAGCCACTGGTGTGTCTTTTGTTGGTCCACATCTGCATCTTTCATTCTTTTTGGGTACTTCCCGTGCATTGCTTTGTCCCCCAGGGTTTTTGCCTTTGCTGCTGGGCATGGTATTTTGGCTTCTGCTTCACTCATTTGGCATAGATGGTAGTTGCCTTATTTTCTGTTGGTGGGGTTTCTGGGACATCAAGCGCTTTCTTGAATTGTGCAGCTTCTTTATACTGATGGAGTAGATCTGATGCCTTACTATTCGGAGGAGTGGGTCATCTGTTTTTGGCACACTTGTCGATTCCAAATTCCATCTTGATGTCGTCACTGAAGGTCTTGACAATGGTGAGTAGACCCTTCTGCTGATTGTCGTCCTTGGTAAATGTCTTGAGGTCATCAATGTAGAAGTGGTGGGTCAGTTTGCCATTCTGCGATTTGTACCCATAGCTGCTGTTGTTCAGTAGATTGCTGAGTGGCGCTAGTGCAAGGCAAAAGAGCAGTGGTGATAGTGAGCCCCCTTGGGACCCCTCTGCATGATGGAGATTCAGGGTGGTCTTCCACGTCTTCATGCTCACCGTGATGAATTTGACAATTGTTGGGCAGATCTGTAGATCTTGAGGCTCTTCTCTCTCCAGGAGTGTGGCATGCTGTCAAATGCCTTCCTGTAGTCAATCCATGCTGTTGACAATTTCTTTTTCTTCGATTTGACCTCTGCAATATGGCTTTATTGATGAGTAGCTGGTCCTTGCATCCGTAGCTACCTTTCTTACATCTCTTCTGTTCTGCTGGTAACAAGTTGTTTTTGTCGAGGAAGCTACAGGTCCTCTCTGTGATGATGGAGGTGATGATCTTGTACATTGTTGGTAGGTAGGTGATGGGTCTGTAATTCTTCGGGTTCTGTGTCTCCTCTGTCTTCGGGAACAGGTACGTGGTTCCCCATGTGAGCCATTTGGGACATTTCTTTGGATTCCTCTTCTTCTTCTATTATTATTATTATTATTATTATTATTATTGTTAAAGACGAAAAACAGTTAGCTGCAATCCACAACTACATGATACCCAGTGTGTGTGTGTGTGTGTGTGTGTCAGGAAGAAGAAGAAAGCAACGTTATTTTTTCTTCTATAAAAAAGTAAAGTGGCTTTCTTCAAACAAAACATCACAATATGTTTTCCTCGATATCAATACTGTGACAATAGTTGATGGATGACTGCTGGTAAGATAGTTAGACAACAGAAATTTTGATAATGGTTATTGTTAATGTGGATATGATGATGAGGCAGGTAGAGACATTCATTATTCATTTCATTCAGCTAAAACAGACTTCCGGTGTGGGAAGATGGCAGCGCGGACTCATGTTTGCGGCAGCCTCACCCAGTGCCGACTGTGCAGTGTCTTTGTCCACGTCTACATCTGAGTTTGTGTCATCGTGTGAAGAACTTTTATGAGGATTTATGTCTGTGACCGTCGATTTTGTTTGATGGCTGGGAGAGGTGGTGTTGGATCAGCTAGGAGAGCGGGGCAGGCTAAGTTAACTGCGAGCCCATGCAGACCAGCAGTTCTGATAACACCAAGATAACACCGAGGGCGGTCCGGCGGTGGCCTCACCTAGCGTCGATTGTGCAGTGTTTTTGACTGCATATGTGTTAGTGTCGTCGTGTGTGGTGCAGGAGAGGTGTATCGAAGGTGTCTGACAGGGAGAGCTGGCGTTGGATCGGATGAGGCTGGTCTACTGCGTCCTGTGGGTCCAAAGACCACAGCCCTGACCGAAGCTGTGCCCGAAGAGGAAAATCCGAGGGTGGTCTGACAGGACGTGGAAGCAGGGCAGGCTAAGGTAACTGCTAGTCCATGCAGACCGGCAGTTCAGACAGTCATCCTGGCTGCCGTTCGTTCTCTGGACAGTGAAATTTTTGAATTGTGTTGCAAATTTACTGAATGGACTGTGCTATCGTCGGTCTGCGCTTTTTCCCTTTGTTCTTTCTGGTTTTGTATATTTCGATGGTGTCGTTTTTGGGAGGTTTTGGATGTGTGTTTTTGTATTTTGTGTTGCACTGCTGTGGGCTGGAAGAAACGACATTTCGTCTCTTTTGTGTACGCAAGTTCACGAATGAGATGACAAAAAATTGTTCCTGAAATAAGTTCAGAAAATTGTCCCACTTTTCTCTAATGCTGCCTTTAAGACCAGTGAATGACAACATTTAGTTTTATCACATTACTAGAGCCAAAACCCCAGACCAGATCTAATCTATCACCATATCATGATCACCACATCAATATCATGATCACCACATCAATATGAATGATCACCATATTAATATCATGATCACCATATCAATATCATGATCACCACATCAACATCATGATCACCACACCAATATTATGATCACCACACCAATATCATGATCACCGTATCAACATCATGATCACCACATCAATATCATGATCATCATATCAATATCATGATCACCACATCAACATCATGATCACCATATCAATATTATGATCACATCAATGTCATGATCACCACATCAACATCATGATCACCACATCAACATCATGATCACCACATCAACATGATGATCACCACATCAACATCATGATCACGAAATCACCACATCAATACCATGATCACCACATCAATATCATGATCACCATATCAACATGATGATCACCACATCAATACCATGATCACCACGTCAATATCATGATCGCCATATCAATATCATGATCACCACATCAACATCATGATCACCACATCAACATGATGATCACCACATCAACATCATGATCACCACATCATCACATCAATACCATGATCACCACATCAATATCATGATCACCATATCAATATCATGATCACCATATCAATATCATGATCACCATATCAATATTATGATCACATCAACATCATGATCACCACATCAACATCATGATCACCACATCAACATGATGATCACCACATCAACATCATGATCACCACATCACCACATCAACACCATGATCACCACATCAATATCATGATCACCATATCAATATTATGATCACATCAATATCATGATCACCACATCCACATCATGATCACCACATCAACATCATGATCACCACATCAACATCATGATCATCACATCACATCACCACATCAATACCATGATCACCACATCAATATCATGATCACCATATCAACATGATGATCACCACATCAATACCATGATCACCACGTCAATATCATGATCGCCATATCAATATCATGATCACCATATGAATATCATGATCACCATATCAATATCATGTCCAGGTCTGGTGTGAATGAATCCATCTCAGTTTGGACCTGACCTGTGCTCCTTGGATGAAGAGGTAGCGTGTTGAGAGTTGAAGGAGGGCAGAGCTGAACTGCAGAGGGTTTTCTCTCAGCCTCATCTCCATCACAGCATCCTCTCCTTCCTCCCCTCCCGTCCTCCCCCCTCTGCCTCCACGTACCTCACACACCAGTGGCCAGAACAGGAGTAACGGACAGCCCACTGAGCAGGAGGGAACACAAGCACAGGAGGAAATCAGCAAGTTGACAAATGTACACCGACAAGGAAGGGCACACGGCGGACTTTTTAAACTCACATCCCGACGAACGTTCAATGATGAGCGAGCAGGGTCAAGCACCCTTTCACACGTCCAAGGGTTGGGTTTTTTTTTTAGATACTTTATTGATCCCCGTAGGAGTATTAACCCTAACATGCATGTCTTTCTGATGGTGGGGGAAACCGGAGCACCCGGAGAAAACCCACCACAGACACGGGGAGAACATGAAAACTCCAAATAGAGGACGACCTGGGATGACCCCCAAGGTTGGACAACCCCGGGGTTCGAACCTAGGACCTTCTTGCTGTGAGGCGACAGTCCTAACCACTGCGCCACCGTGCCATAATGCCAAAAACCATTACACCATGTAATGCCATAAAATAACCACTGAGCTGTACAGTACCATATTAAAAAGGTCATCACATGATAGGCAAGCTTTAAAATGAGTGTGGCATGAGTTACACTTACCTCTTCAAACCAGTTCCTTCATCTTCAGCCCATACATTATTTTGGCTTTCATTATTTCGATATAAATAAATATATATATGACACTATATATGACACTGCAGTGGTCATATACATTTGTACCAACATATCACTAACAAATCTGCACAAACCTGTGTCCACAACCACTTGTGTGTTGCTAAGCTTATCTACCTGCAAAAAGGATGTGCGACGAGAAGGTGTTGAGAGTGACCAACGAGGCCGGCAGTATCGTTCCCGTGTGTCCATCAGGGAAGCCCACAAAGGCAGCTCCCCACTGAATGGAAGGGAAGGTGGGCAGGTGACCTGTGGCATGAAAGAACTGGGTGGCAGCCAAGGACCAAAGCACTATGGGAGTCCAGGGCACATTGAAACCACCTGCAGGGGACAAGAGAAAGGCATGTATCTGGTTTAGCAGCTCTCCTTATGGAGACCGAGCTATTAAAGATGAAGAGACTTTTGAAGATCACTTCCAACTAACTCCTACAATCTGATACTGGATTAAGGAGAAATATGCAATGAATGAATGAATTAATCAATTCATCGAGTTGTGGTCAGACCCCTGTTACTGGGTGCTACAGGTCCTAGCGAAGGAAAAAATAAACAAAACTTAACTAAACTGAACATAATGGTAACTTATGACTAGGTCTTTTACTACTTTTTATCAACCCCCATGGGGCAATTCTTTCTCTGCATGTAAGCCATCCTAGCTGTGTAGCTAGGAGCAGTTGGCAGCTGCCGTGCAGCACCCGGGGACCAACTCCAGCTCGTCTTGCCATGCCTCGGTCAGGGACACAGACAGCAGTACTGACCCTAACATGCGTGTCTTTTTGATGGTGGGGGAAAACCGGAGCACCCGGAGAAAACCCACGCAGACACGGGAAGAACAAGCAAACTCCACACAGAGGACGACCTGGGATGACCCCCAAGGTTGGACAGCCCCGGGGTTCGAATCCAGGACCTTCTCGCTGTGAGGCGACAGCGCTAACCACTGGGCCACCGTGCCGCCAGCTTCTGCCATCTGCACAAGTAATTGTATATTAATCATGAGTTCAAGATTGGCTCCACAATTAACTGATCGTGGCTGGAGCAGAATCCTGTTGGCTTTAGCTAGCTCTGGTATGAAGATATTATTTTGATTTGAAGATTTGTATATTTGAAGGTTTATTCATTTAAAGGTTTATAAAATACAGTATGAATGTGACAGCAGCTAAAAATCATGATTATCATTTTAGCCATAATCGTGCAGCCCTAATTATGACCCTATTACCTGAGACCACCCCATTCAGGCAATTTAGGGTCATGGAGGAGGCGTGGATATGCAGCAGGGCTCCCATTTCCAGGAGCAGCAAGAGAAAAGACAGAGCCATGCCCTCTGGGTGCAGCAGCAACAGTCCAATACCCAGCAGGCCACAGAACAGAAGCAGGGGGGCAGAGTAAACCGTTCCCAGCCCATAAGCCTCAACAGCTGGCCTGCCATCCTCTTCGGCACCCCCAATTGGATCGCCATCCTCCAGGGAACGACGCATGCGTTGGTAGATCTGGGGAATGAGGTGATGAAGTTCAGCCTGGGGGCTGATACCTGTACTTGCCCTATAGCAGGGCAGTGGCAGTGATGAACCCCTGGATGTAGCCGCGGCCCTGGCTTTCACAAACACAGTGAGAGGGTCAAGCCAAAGTAGGAACAGCCCCAGACCCAGGAGGCAGAAGGCAGCCCTGGGGAGGGCCAGCTGAGCCAGACTGATAAGTTCTGCCAGATTTCTGAAGCTGTCCTCTGGAGTGGCGCTGACCGCCCAGTGGAGGCCCAGGCAGATGCACAGCGTCGGCAGGATCCAGCGGGCCGTGAACACAGTCCCACCTGAGGAGTTGAGGTTCCCGTAGTGGCGGAGCCAGTATCTCAGCAGGTAGGTCCACAGTCCCAGGGAGGCCAAGGAGAGGACGTAGTGAAGATTCTTCAGCTGGCTGTCCTGTAGGCGGGAGAGAGGAGAGAGGAACGGGGAAGGCTGGCAGGAGCCCTGCTCCTCCCGGCAGCCATGGAAGGACAGGGAGAGGTACAGGCTGAACACCAGAAGTCCCAGGCAGCCCAGAAGGGTGGTGCTCTCCCTCCTCACAGCCGAGGGGGATAGAACTGGCGATGGCTGCACTCCAACGGGTTTCAGAGTGTCGTGGCTAGGGGGCAGAAGCAGCCCATCCCAGTTTAGATGGATGGGGATGTACAGGCCCAGAGAGAAGACCAGAAAGGTGACCACGCGGCCCTCCGCTATTACATAACTGTCTGAGAGCAGGGAGGCACAGCGAAGGAGCGGCACCAAGAGGGGTGGGACCAGGAGATGGCGTGGGGTCAACCAACCAAACCAACAAGCTCGCTTGTGAACTTTGGATCCATTTACAGCCACAGCAGATACCCTGGCTCGACAGGTACTCCAGAGAAAGAGCAGCTCTGAGACAAAGGCGATGGCGGCCAGGCACCATGCAACCTCAATGTGGCCTTGACTAAGCAGCTGGCCAGCAGCCACAAATACCCCCAACGACAGAGCCGCCACAACCGGGGCCTTCAGAAGTCTGAGCTCCATCACCAGCACACACGACAGCTCGGAGAGGATGACACACAACAAGCAGGCAAAGCCCAGGATGACTAAGCCTGTGGCCATCTTGAGAGGGTTGAAGCGGGCCCATGTAGCCCGGCAAGTGTCCCTGACAGAGGTGAGGTAGGCCTGCACGGCGGCCATCCGCTGTGGGGAGGTCCCCGCAGCCTCTTGGACCGTGGCGATGTAGTGAGAGGACAGGCGGGTGAATTCGGCCTGCAGCTTGGAGAGACTCTCTGGTGGGATGTCTTTGGCCATGCTGGAGTAAGTCTCCAAGAAACGGTTGACCTTCAAAAACGAAACAATCATATCAAACAATGAAAAAGCTGAGTCGACATAAGCAGTGCATGAGTTAGAAAAATCTCACCTAGTTTTATGCCTACTCCTACTTTGTACATAATTGATGCTTTAATTAACTTGTAACAACATAAACTGAGACATGCAGAGAGGGAAAAGGCAAAGAATGACAAAAGACAATGAATGAATAGATAATTATAGATCAATAAATGCATACATACCATACAAAAATTGAAAAAAAAAAACTAGGTGACCAACAAACAAAAAAAAAATCAAATACGTACCTACAAAACCAACTTGGTTGACAATTAACACAATTTGTTTGTCAGTATCTAAAAAAGAATCTTCGTTGAATAAATTACCTGTTTGGCGTTGATCCACAGCGCCTCCAGCTGGCTGAGTCCTGTAACTGCATCTTCAGTCAGCTGATGTGGAGGGAATAGAGGCAGGAGGACCTGACCGACGCTGCTGTAAGGGATCGGTACTCCCAGCAGCAGAGACAGGGTGGGCACCAGGTCTGTCTGGGGGACCACGTCTGGTTCATCCTGTCAAGATTCAACAAAGAGACACCGCTTGAGATTACAATTCCCTCATGAATATGTATGAACACCATTAGGTATATTTTATATCCAAACTAAGAACACATATATCAAAACTAGAACACATATATCCAAACTAGAACACACATATCCAAACTAGAACACATACGTATGTCCAAACTACGAACACATATATCCAAACTAGAACACATATATCCTAACTAAGAACACATATATCCAAACTAGAACACATACGTATATCCAAACTAGAACACATACACTCACCGGCCACTTTATTAAGCACACATGTCCAACTGCTCGTTAACGCAAATTTCTAATCAGCCAATCACATGGCAGCAACTCAATGCATTTAGGCATGTAGACATGGTCAAGACGATCTGCTGCAGTTCAAACCGAGCATCAGAATGGGGAAGAAAGGTGATTTAAGTGACTTTGAACGTGGCATGGTTGTTGGTGCCAGACGGGCTGGTCTGAGTATTTCAGAAACTGCTGATCTACTGGGATTTTCACGCACAACCATCTCTAGGGTTTACAGAGAATGGTCCGAAAAAGAGAAAATATCCAGTGAGCGGCAGTTCTGTGGGCGAAAATGCCTTGTTGATGCCAGAGGTCAGAGGAGAATGGCCAGACTGGTTCGAGCTGATAGAAAGGCAACAGTAACTCAAATAACCACTCATTACAACCGAGGTATGCAGAAGAGCATCTCTGGACCCACAACAAGTCGAACCTTGAGGCAGATGGGCTACAGCAGCAGAAGACCACACCGGGTGCCACTCCTGTCAGCTAAGAACAGGAAACTGAGGCTACAATTCGCACAGGCTCACCAAAATTGGACAATAGAAGATTGGAAAAACGTTGCCTGGTCTGATGAGTCTCGATTTCTGCTGCGACATTCGGGTGGTAGGGTCAGAATTTGGCGTCAACAACATGAAAGCATGGATCCATCCTGCCTTGTATCAATGGTTCAGGCTGGTGGTGGTGGTGTAATGGTGTGGGGGATATTTTCTTGGCACACTTTGGGCCCCTTAGTACCAATTGAGCATCGTGTCAACGCCACAGCCTACCTGAGTATTGTTGCTGACCATGTCCTTCCCTTTATGACCACAGTGTTCCCATCTTCTGATGGCTACTTCCAGCAGGATAACGCGCCATGTCATAAAGCTCGAATCATCTCAGACTGGTTTCTTGAACATGACAATGAGTTCACTGTACTCAAATGGCCTCCACAGTCACCAGATCTCAATCCAATAGAGCACCTTTGGGATGTGGTGGACCGGGAGATTCGCATCATGGATGTGCAGCCGACAAATCTGCAGCAACTGCGTGATGCTGTCATGTCAATATGGACCAAACTCTCTGAGAAATGTTTCCAGTACCTTGTTGAATCTATGCCACCAAGGATTAAGGCAGTTCTGAAGGCAAAAGGGGGTCCAACCCGGTACTAGCAAGGTGTACCTAATAAAGTGGCCAGTGAGTGTATATCCAAACTAAGAACACATACACTACCGTTCAAAAGTTTGGGATCACCCAAACAATTTTGTGTTTTCCATGAAAAGTCACACTTATTCACCACCATATGTTGTGAAATGAATAGAAAATAGAGTCAAGACATTGACAAGGTTAGAAATAATGATTTGTATTTGAAATAAGATTTTTTTTACATCAAACTTTGCTTTCGTCAAAGAATCCTCCATTTGCAGCAATTACAGCATTGCAGACCTTTGGCATTCTAGCTGTTAATTTGTTGAGGTAATCTGGAGAAATTGCACCCCACGCTTCCAGAAGCAGCTCCCACAAGTTGGATTGGTTGGATGGGCACTTCTTTGAGCAGATTGAGTTTCTGGAGCATCACATTTGTGGGGTCAATTAAACGCTCAAAATGGCCAGAAAAAGAGAACTTTCATCTGAAACTCGACAGTCTATTCTTGTTCTTAGAAATGAAGGCTATTCCATGCGAGAAATTGCTAAGAAATTGAAGATTTCCTACACCGGTGTGTACTACTCCCTTCAGAGGACAGCACAAACAGGCTCTAACAGGTACTATTTAATGAAGATGCCAGTTGGGGACCTGTGAGGCGTCTGTTTCTCAAACTAGAGACTCTAATGTACTTATCTTCTTGCTCAGTTGTGCAACGCGGCCTCCCACTTCTTTTTCTACTCTGGTTAGAGCCTGTTTGTGCTGTCCTCTGAAGGGAGTAGTACACACCGGTGTAGGAAATCTTCAATTTCTTAGCAATTTCTCGCATGGAATAGCCTTCATTTCTAAGAACAAGAATAGACTGTCGAGTTTCAGATGAAAGTTCTCTTTTTCTGGCCATTTTGAGCGTTTAATTGACCCCACAAATGTGATGCTCCAGAAACTCAATCTGCTCAAAGAAGTGCCCATCCAACCAATCCAACTTGTGGGAGCTGCTTCTGGAAGCGTGGGGTGCAATTTCTCCAGATTACCTCAACAAATTAACAGCTAGAATGCCAAAGGTCTGCAATGCTGTAATTGCTGCAAATGGAGGATTCTTTGACGAAAGCAAAGTTTGATGTAAAAAAAATCTTATTTCAAATACAAATCATTATTTCTAACCTTGTCAATGTCTTGACTCTATTTTCTATTCATTTCACAACATATGGTGGTGAATAAGTGTGACTTTTCATGGAAAACACAAAATTGTTTGGGTGATCCCAAACTTTTGAACGGTAGTGTATATCCAAACTTTTTTTTTCACCTGACCATTTTATTTTATTTTTATTTTTTGTTTTTATTTATTTTATTTTTTTAAATGTGTGTTAGTTTGGATATGTGTGTTCTTGTAGTTCTTGTAGTTTTTGGATGTGTGTTTGTCTTTGTGTTGCACTGCTGTGGGCTGGGGGAAACGATGAGTCGTTTCACTTCATGCGTGGAAGTACATAAAATGAGACGCCAAAGTGTTTCTGATTCTGGTGTTTCTTTCTTCTTCAGTACCAACTGGTTTCTGCACACATCAACAGGGCAGTATGCAGTATCAGGTACCACCGATCGTGCTGTGGTTATGGAGACCAGCTGTTGGTTATACGAGGGTGTTGGATATGAGAACTGTGTTCTGTTCTGTTTTGTCTTTTATCTTCTTGTCTGGGCAGAAGTGGACTGCCAGCAGCAACGTGGAAGACCCTGTGATGGTCCCAACTATTCAGGACTTGAATTATGTAAAGCCTGAATAAGTAAAGGCTGCAACTGTTTTGTTCATAAAATGGTTAGACTTTTGCCAAACAAACAGCATGCATGGTGGTAAGTGAGTACGCAGATGAGTAAACAGATGAACACACAAAGATGGACAGACAAAGGGATAGATGGCAAATGGAGGGAGACAGACACTTCAGATAATAGAACACTAGATGGAAAGACTAACAGTATTAAAGCAGGATGTCTATACTGAACAGAAAGCCACTTGAATCGATACAGTGCACTCTGATAAATGACACAGAGAACAACAACTGGCTCCACTAGAGGGTGGAGTTGTTTGCATAATCAGTCTGTTCCCTTAAAGCCAAGTTTAAGTATTAAAATGTACCCAGTCTGTACCCACGTACATCCATCCCAGCCACCCAGACTCAAACCCTTCATGAAATAACACACTCAACTGGACTCTACTGTCATATACTCCCCCCCCCCCTTTTTTTTTCTCCCCAATTGTACTTGGCCAATTACCCCACTCTTCCGAGCCGTCCCGGTCTCTGCTCCACCCCCTCTGCTGATCCGGGGAGGGCTGCAGACCACCACATGTCTCCTCCAGTACATGTGGAGTCACCAGCCGCTTCTTGTCACCTGACAGTGAGGAGTTTCACCAGGGGGACGTAGCGTGTGGGAGGATCACGCTATTCCCCCCAGTTCCCCCTCGGCCCCGAACAGGCGCCCCAACCGACCAGAGGGGGCGCTAGTGCAGTGACCAGGACGCATACCCACATCCAGCTTCCCACCCGCAGACACAGCCAATTGTGTCTGTAGGGACGCCCGACCAAGCCGGAGTTAACACAGGGATTCGAACCAACGATCCCTGTATTGATAGTTAACGGAATAGACCACTACGCTACCCGGACGCCCCGAACTAATACTTTCTTGAAGCTCCTTTCGGTTTTCCTAAAGCACTCTGTGATTTCCTGACCTGGATTACTAAGCATGCATCAGGACACTCTGACCTGAATGACCTGAATGACCTGAATGACTTGAATGACTTGAATGAGTTGTTTGGGTGAAAAAGAATTTCAAGCTCTCACATCACCCAAGTATTCAACCATTATGACACTTAAATGTGCTTGATATAAGTATTGTACACATGCTCTTAATTATGAATTACCAAAAATGATTACTTCCACAGTGTACTGAAAATAATTAGTTCATCCCAAGCACGATATAAACAGGCTGGTCTTGCTCCAGTGGACACTTTTTCAAACTAAATTTGTTCAATTCCCAAACTATATTCTTTACATTCTTCATTCTTTGTCAAACTTTCCAAACTTCCATTTTATCCTTTCATTTTCACTGCTTCGTAAAAAACCACAGTCATAGAGGACAAAGCGAATACGGCAGCTGGACTAACCTGGGCTGGGGGTCCAGGGAAAAGAGGGGATGGGCTGTAAAGGAAGATGGCAGCATCAGTCTCCTTCTGACTCTCTCCACCGTGGTCTCCGGTGTCCGTCATACCATGGTCCCCCATCACCACCAACAGGGTGTCATTCTGCAAACGGTCAATTACAGACCTGTTGGAGTGAGGATGGATGAGGACAGAAGAAAATGAAATGAACAAAGACTACTCTACTTGTTCTTGTGTCAGATTCCAGGATTTTTCAATGACTATTTGCTGTCAAAAACCACAGGGGAGGTCTTGGCCAGCAGTGACTATACTTCTGTAGTAAGGAAAAGTACTATTTTGTCCCTTCTTTCTATGAAAGTAAGTAAATGTACCTGTTCAATTTGACATTTTAAACACCTGATAGTAATATTTCCATGACGTCAATCACCTCTGCAAAACGTCATTTTCCTGTAATTTGGCCTGAGAAAAATAATGTTAATATTGTCTATTTCATAAACACATGAATCCTGGGTGTATATTAAGACCTGCAACACAGAACTTGAGCCACTCTGTCAACAGGCCTTTGTTTAACCATTATTCCTATTATGCATGTAGTGATGAACTCTGTGTGTACTGCGACAGTTGTATTATAATATCAGCAGCTACTGAAGGCCGAAGCAGGAAATTCTCTGAATCGGACTTATGATAGCTCTACTGTTGTCTGACCTGATGACCCCATCCATCTGGGTGAGCTTGTCCGCCATGGCGGGATGGTCGGGGCCAAACCTGTGCCCACAGTGATCCACTCCGAGGAAATGAGCAACTAGGAAATCCCATTCATCACCCACCACTGCGATCAGCAAAGACCAGACACAATTTCACTTGGACAGGACAATCACAAACAGATCTGCCACACTGACAGAATAATGTAATTCACATTGAAAATGCCTCTAGATTGTGATGTACAATTATTAATCTCTTGCATCAGGTTCTGTGAAACTCAGCTGTAAGAACAAGACACTATAGCACTGCCACAGATTGCCATTCTTTTGCCATTTATGCTATACTTTGGAAAAAATATATAAATTCATGTTATCTTAAGGCTACATGGATAAAGACTGCCACCACATGGCCAAAGTTATGGTACGTACTGGTTGAGTAGAGGTGCTGGAGGATGCCATTATCCACCGTGTGCAGATCCTTCACATTGAAAGAAGGAAAGGGCAGAGAACGGTAGAACTTCTTGGGGAAAAGATTTTCCCACGTATCGTCGCCCATGAACACCACACGTTTGCCTGGGCAAGGGGTGCACAAGAGTATCATGAAGTCCAACCACCTTACCAAGATCTCACTACCACAGCCAAAACACACAAAGCCTTCACAATAGCCCATGACCAAGGTCAAGCACTCCACCCTGACTTTACAGTTCTACCCTGTTATTCAGAGCCTGAGGTGCAAATAGATCCACTTCAGCTGAGGTTTTGTACCTTCTGCCGCAGGGGCAAAGAATAAGACCTCTTGTGATCCATTCATGACTTGCAGACCATTTTGACTATCACGCATTGTTAATATACATCCATCTGCAGTCATCAGTCAAGAGTTGATTCGGAGTTCTTACAAAGATTCTGCTTTGATGGTCCATATTACCTCAGACCTTAATGCCTTGGACTGGATTTGACTGCTTTGGCTGCTTAGTAAGTAGTACTTATGGTGACGGTGGGTGGGCCATATTGACTTCCATCAAGGACACAAAAGGACTCACTTAAGGATTATGCTTCACAGCTTTGTTAACATAACAATGTCAATGTTTGCCCTTCCATTGTCTTGGCAAGGTGGGCCAACATAACAATGTCAATGTTTGCCCTTCCATTGTCTTGGCAAGGTGGGCCACCCAGCTAAGGTCACCTACCATACCACCAAAGGGAATTAAATAAGTGAAAAAAATCTAGGGGAAACACTGAATATATAATATGACAGCTGTTCTACAATATTAAAACATGGTATTTCATGTCTCAGAATGAAACAACAATCATTTCCCCCACATTTGTCAGCACTGTTTGTCCACCTCCGACACTTTCAAACACCTGGAATATTACCGAATACATTTTCCCACTTTTCTACAAGTTTTCAGGACCTGCACAGGAATGCTGTGGATCTACTTGTCACCCACTACAATGGGTAAGGGACACACGGCAGAGACAACTCACCCATTTGGCCCAGCTGGTGAACGATGTTGTCCTCCAAGATGGCACTGGAGGCAAAGTTATTACCGACGTCGATGAAGGTGGGCAGAGAACCAGTGGTGAAGCCCTTGATTCTCTGCATGGTAGTTGTGGGTGGGTCAGCCCGAAAAGGGTACAGGCGGCTGTGAGAAGGTCTTAAAGACATAATCTCCTGCAGAACAGGCAGCTTGTTCTCATAGGGCCGCGGCCTTGTGTTGGAGGGGTCGAAGCGGGCAAAGTCATACCTGAGGGCATCGATGATGAGAAGCACAGCCCTACGGAAACGTGGTTTAGCATGGCAGAAGTCTCTCTGCTCTCCTCCAGGTAGGAGCACATCCCCACAGGTACTGGTCCTGTTCACCTCCAGCCTCACCAACAGAAATCCACCCACAAACAAGTAGATGCCAACATAGAAGACTGCACACACCCACAGCAGCAGGGACAGGATTGGCAGCCTCTTCATCGTAGGCACATGGGAGACACTGCTGAGGAAAGGGGCACAGTGAGAGGCGTCCAGTGCCCTACAACACGAACGGCCTTCTCTGCTGCAGTAGTCTGTTCGTCATGAGCTGGAACGCTGGGTTCCGGATCGAGTCTCACTTTTCTTTTCTTTTCTTTTCTTTTCTCTTGTTTTAACTGTGACTGCCAGTTGCAGCAGCAGCAGTGACACTTGTGTCACGCTACAGTGACCTAAAGACCCTGTGCAACAGCTGCAGAAGGTGGGCAGGCAACACACACACACACACACAGACACACACACACACACACAGCCTCGCTGGTCGGTGCTGTGAAAAGCGGTTCCGAGCTCCGCACAGGTCAGTTAACTGTGTCCGGCCTCAAACCGGGACAGGTGGTACTGCAGCCGACTAACCCTACACGGTTCCGTGCCGGACAGCTTTGGGTCAGTATATATGCCGTTAGCCACAGCTAGCCCGGTTCATGTTACTGACCTTGCCGCGTTCAGGTTTTGTCCTCTTCCTCCCCCGGGGGCGGACATGAAAGCGTGCGTCCTCACACCAGCGGGCGGCGAGACAGGTGCCTCAGGTAAACCGAAGGACACCGCATCCGGTTCGTCTTCATCGGGACTCCGGCGGCGCGGCGTGAGTACGGCTAGCCGGAGACAGCCCGGAACGGGGGGGACGGCGGGGCGCTTTCAGCGAGAAGCCGACGGACACTTTTCACTGTAACTCCCAGTTCCGCTTCCTCGCGCATGCGCACTGCGTATCGAGCAGGTACGGACGGGCGGACGGGCGGCGGTGTGGACCGTGGTCGGTCTGGTGGTGTTTAGCAAGGACGTGAAACTTGCAAGAAGAGAGAAACCCTCCCGCAGCATGGCCGTGTTACACGTGTCTCGTTATGTTACCAAGCAAGACGTGTTTTGCTTGGTGTCCAGAAAAGCGCCGTGTAAATAATGATGGCAATGATCTAAATTGTGTATCTAAACTTGATTATCTGGTATGCTATATTCTGTTATTGTAGCTACCGTTTGTTAATAATATTTCATGCTGTTGTGGTGTTATTTGTTTTTCATCCTTGTGGGGGAAAAAAAAGAAAAAGATATTGTAACGTGCATGGATAAGTAGACACGTTGGTCCTTGACTAACGGGTCGGACCCTTTAGTCGATTAGTTAACGTGTGGTTCGCGTCCCGACCATGGCGACGGTCTCCCAGACTGCCCCCCGAATTCGCTGCAATATGAATTGTGAAAAGATGGATATCTACCCACCCCCCTCGGTTTGGGGGTTCAATGGTCGTGCGGCTCCCAGATTAAACACGTGGGATAACTAGCTTCATCTGCAAGGTCTGGTCACTCGGTTGACGTACCTTGGGGAACATTCTACAGGTTACACGGATAAAGAGCTAGATAGAGCTACGTTTTCATATGTAGTGCAGTATAGATGAAGTGCCCTTGTTTGTGACCAGTCAAGCTGACTTGATGATGCAGCAGGTTATGAGGGACTTTACTGACGTGCATGGGACAGACACTCATACTCAGCAGGAAAGACATGTACATACTGTAACGTGCATGGATAAGGAGACACGCTGGCCGCTGGCTGGCAGGTCTGACCCTTTAGTCTGGCGGTTAGCGATGCCTTCTGTGGTGCGGGCGATACGGGTTCGCTTCCCGGCCGCGGCAGCTCCTGTGGTTGCGTTGACCCCCTAATTCACTACAATATGTTGTATAGTTGTGTTGGAGAAGAAGAGTTTATCAGTGGATTTGTGGAGGGGGGCACGTTTATTGTCATTGGGGAAGGAGGGAGGGTGATGTTGGATTTTGGTTAAATGGTGTGTGGTGTGTGGGCTGGGATGTATCGGGGATGGTCTGTGTGTATTTTTTGTTTGATTTGGCGGGGGTCTGTAGGCCGGAAGCCATGCCAAAGCCTACAGGTGTCTTCACTATTTTCTGTCTTGTCTGTGTTTTGATGTTTAATTCTTATCTTCTGTGATGCTGTAGAATTCGGTGTGTCGGGGATCTTTTATTTCCATAGTGGTTTAAAATGTGTTGTATTTTGAAAATGTTTTCTATAAAATTAAAGGAAAATCAAAGTAGGTAAAGACGCCAGCTTCCCCACCGGATGTCGGGGGTTCAAACCCCAGTTGGGGCGAATTTCCAGCAAGTCAGTGGCAGATTGCTAATGCTGTCTGTTCAAGCCAGCTACTTCTCAGGTACTCTGGATACGTCACATCCGCTCAATGGAACCGGAAACTGATCCAACCAGCTGGCCACCGGTTACCACCAGGGTGCTTAGTGTGTAAGTCACAACACTTTACACATGTGGTAGAGACGTTACAAGAACGCTATCGCCACTCAGGTAGGGAGAGATATTCATGATGTCATTAAACCGTCTTGTACATCAATCCGAGTCACACGCTTTTTGCTTTTCTATCAGAATCAGAACCAGAATCATGCCACACTCCATGCACCTACATGGAGTGTGACTCCAGTTTCGTGGCTCTCTCAGTGTACTTAACATAGAATAACAACACCACAACACAACAATCCTCACATATACACACAAGGACTGACTTATACAGGCGAAATAAGTAATAAATAGATGATAATGATAAATAAGTAATTTTACCTGTTGGACTTTATAAGATTTAAACTCCATTCAACACCACAGTACCAAAGGGAGTTGGGGTAACCGAGGTTGTGAGGATGTCCATACTTTTATGTCATTTTATTTTATTAAATTCTTTCTTATAAGATCTTCAAAGCTATTGTGGATCTTCAACTTTGTGTATTTTACAATGTTTTAGATGCAGGACTAATGTGGAATCCCACAGCAAAACTACTGAACCAAAGTCTTGATGCTGCTCAATGATCCAGGTAGGGAAACACAAGAAGGTTGAACCAGTTCACCTGGACACACAACGTTTACTGACAGAAACGTTTCATCATCATCTAGGAGACCTCTTCAGTCTCACCTGCCTGCAGCTACCCCACCCTTACAAACAATACAGTGACTGCAGGTACCCCACCCTTACGAACAATACAGTGGCTGCAGGTGTCCCCACCCTTATGAACAATACAGTGGCTGCAGGTGTCCCCACCCTTACGAACAATGCAGTGACTGCAGGTGTCCCCACCCTTATAAACAATACAGTGGCTGCAGGTGCCCCACCCTTATAAACAATACAGTGGCTGCAGGTGCCCCACCCTTATAAACAATACAGTGACTGCAGGTACCCCACCCTTACAAACAATACAGTGGCTGCAGGTGCCCCACCCTTATAAACAATACAGTGACTGCAGGTGCCCCACCCTTACAAACAATAGAGTGACTGCAGGTACCCCACCCTTACAAACAATACAGTGACTGCAGGTACCCCACCCTTACAAACAATACAGTGACTGCAGGTGCCCCACCCTTATAAACAATACAGTGAGTGCAGGTACCCCACCCTTACGAACAATACAGTGACTGCAGGTGCCCCACCCTTATAAACAATACAGTGAGTGACTGCAGGTACCCCACCCTTACAAACAATACAGTGACTGCAGGTACCCCACCCTTATAAACAATACAGTGACTGCAGGTACCCCACCCTTACGAACAATACAGTGACTGCAGGTGTCCCCACCCTTACGAACAATACAGTGACTGCAGGTGCCCCACCCTTACGAACAATACAGTGACTGCAGGTGTCCCCACCCTTACGAACAATACAGTGACTGCAGGTACCCCACCCTTACGAACAATACAGTGACTGCAGGTACCCCACCCTTACGAACAATACAGTGACTGCAGGTGCCCCACCCTTACGAACAATACAGTGACTGCAGGTGCCCCACCCTTACGAACAATACAGTGACTGCAGGTGCCCCACCCTTATAAACAATACAGTGAGTGACTGCAGGTACCCCATCCTTACGAACAATATAGTGCCTGCAGGTACCCCACCCTTACGAACAATACAGTGAGTGCAGGTGCCCCACCCTTACGAACAATACAGTGACTGCAGGTACCCCACCCTTATAAAAAATACAGTGGCTGCAGGTACCACCACCCTTACGAACAATACAGTGACTGCAGGTACCCCCACCCTTATAAACAACACAGTGACTGCCAGTGTCCCCACCCTTATAAACAATACAGTGACTGCAGGTGTCCCCACCCTTATAAACAATACAGTGGCTGCAGGTGTCCCCACCCTTATAAACAATACAGTGACTGCAGGTGTCTCCACCCTTATAAACAATACAGTGACTGCAGGTGTCCCCACCCTTATAAACAATACAGTGACTGCAGGTGTCCCCACCCTTATAAACAATACAGTGGCTGCAGGTGTCCCCACCCTTATAAACAATACAGTGACTGCAGGTACCCCCACCCTTATAAACAATACAGTGACTGCAGGTGTCCCCACCCTTATAAACAATACAGTGACTGCAGGTGTCCCCACCCTTATAAACAATACAGTGACTGCAGGTGTCTCCACCCTTATAAACAATACAGTGACTGCAGGTGTCCCCACCCTTATAAACAATACAGTGACTGCAGGTGTCCCCACCCTTATAAACAATACAGTGACTGCAGGTGTCCCCACCCTTATAAACAATACAGTGACTGCAGGTACCTCCACCCTTATACATGTTCCTCCCGCAGTCCAAAGACATGTAGGTCAGGTGACTCGGCCGTACTAAATTACCCCTAGGGCTGTGTGTGTGTGTGTGTGTGTGTGTGTGTGCGTGTGTGTGTGTGTGTGTGTGTGTGTGTGTGTGTGTGTGTGTGTGTGTGTGTGTGTGTGTGTGTGTGTGTGATGGCCTGGCAGCCCGTCCAGGATGTCTCCCTGACTGCCGCCCAATGACTGCTGGGATAGGAGCAGGATAAGTGGTTCAGATAATGGACGGAATGTATTTTCTTTTTATAGTACCTGTCTTTCAAGTATAATACTCGTTTTTAATACTAATTCAAGTACATTTTATGTACTTTCTACTCTTTTAATTATATTTTCCATATGATTGTTCCACTTTGTTTTTATTTCCTCTCTTTTAATCCTGTGTCGTATGGTGGTTCGTGTTGTGTTGTTATTTGTGTAACGCACACTGCATTGCCCTGTGTACAACGTGTGCGAGGTGTGTAGATGAAGCTGCTGGCTGTAAACAAGACAGTGGGGTAATCAGTTGCATAGCTGGGGTCGTTATGTAGGGAACAACCTGATTAGGATCACTGTTAGCTGTTATTTCAGGTCTCTGCTACTGTACTGTACTGTACTGTACTGCTACTGTACTGTACTGTACTATGCTGCACTGTCCTGTACTGTACTGCACTGCACTGTACTGTACTATGCTGCACTGTACTGTACTGTACTGTACTGCACTGTACTATGCTGCACTGTACTGTACTGTACTGCACTGCACTGTACTGTACTGTACTGTATTGTACTGTACTATATTATGCTGTGCTGTACTGCACTGTACTGTATTATACTGTACTGTACTGTACTTGACTGTACTGTACTATACTATACCATACTGTACTGTATTGTACTGCACTGCGCCGTGCCGTGCTGTACTGTACTGCACTGTACTGTACTGTACTGGGCTGTACTGTACTGTATTGTACTTCACTGTACTGTGTTGTACTTCACTGTACTTGATTGTACTGTACTGTACTGTACTATACCATACTGTACTGTATTGTACTGCGCCGTGCCATGCTGTACTGTACTTTACTGTACCATACTGTACTGTACTGCACTATACTATACTATGCTGTACTGTATTGTTCTGTACTGGGCTGTACTCTACTTTACTGTACTCTACTTTACTGTACTGTACTGTACTTCACTGTACTGTACTATACTGTACTGTATTGTACTTCATTGTACTTTACTGTATTATACTGTACTTGACTGTACTCTACTGTACTGTACTGTACTATACTATACCATACTGTACTGTATTGTACTGCACTGCGCCGTGCCGTACTGTGCTGTACTGTACCATACTGTACTGTACTGCACTGTACTGTACTGTACTGTACTGTACTGGGCTGTACTCTACTTTACTGTACTGTACTATACTGTACTGTATTGTACGTCACTGTACTGTACTGTACCATACTGTACTGTACTGTACTGCACTATACTGTACTATGCTGTACTGTACTGGGCTGTACTCTACTGTACTGTACTGTATTGTACTGCACTGCGCCGTGCCATGCTGCACTGTACTGTACCATACAGTACTGTACTGCACTATACTGTACTATGCTGTACTGTACTGGGCTGTACTCTACTGTACTGTACTGTACTGCGCCGTGCCATGCTGCACTGTACTGTACTGTACTGTACTGCACTGTACAACTATCTTCAACTTGATTCTGTCAAGTTGTTTCCTGACATGCAATCAACATACAGCATAACAGCATTAACTGAATATGACGTCATTTCCAGACTGCTAGCCCACACTAAAAACACCCTCTGACAAAGTTAAACCAATTTAGGAAGGGTGCTTGGTTGACATTTCACTTGCCTGGGTAAATAAGAACATTATTATAACTTCTTTACTAATGTCTCCTTCTCAAGTTCGGCTCCAAAACTTGTTGAAATAATGTTGCGATGTTGTTCACCAGAAAATAGAGGTGATATGATTTATGAGCGATGACATCACGTTTGATTTAATCCACCTGCCACAAAATAGACACCTTCTGCTTTGCCACGTAAGCAGTCATCATCATCATCATCATCATCATCAGTTCTTCTTCTTCCGTCGTTTCACTTTTCTTCTTCTTCTTGGTATTCTTGGTCTTCTTCTTCTTCTTCTTCTTCTTCTTCTTCTTCTTCTTCTTCTTCCCCTAGTACTACTACTACTACTACTGCTACTACTACTACATAGTAGTGGTAGCAAAGGAAGTGATAGGGTGATTGTGTGTCATAGCCAGGAGGGTTGTGGGTCCCTGACAGATGTTCTTGTAGTGTACTACATTACATACATCAGGGTGAGGGGCCCAACAGCACATTTTGTTATATGGGGCCGAGCACTGGTTCCACTGCCCCCTGTTGACTGCAGGGGGCAGTAGTTGTAGTTCTGCTGCGGTGTCATTAGTATTACTGCAACTGTTAAAGCGCTCTGATGGTAAAAGAAAATGAGTGACACAAGTAAAAACGTTTTTTTCCAAATGCGTCTCTGTGCAGTGACTTATTAAATACTCAGAGGGGCGCTGTTGACTTCGTTTTAGCGCAACTGCTGAGTCGCTCAAAGAAAAGCCATGTTCGGATCTGAGCAGTTAGCGTGTAACCTGTGATGGTGTAGTGGACTCCTTCCACTTCTTTACCGCTCCGTCCATCCACAGCAGCACATAGCTGACTGGACATGGGGAAGAACACAACACGTTCCAACACAACACGGTCCAACACAACACCTTCCAACACAACACGGTCCAACACAACACGGTCCAACACAACACGGTCCAACACAACACGGTCCAACACAACATGTTCCAACACAACATATTCCAACACAACACGGTCCAACACAACACGTTCCAACACAACATATTCCAACACAACACGGTCCAACACAACACGTTCCAACACAACATATTCCAACACAACACGGTCCAACACAACACGTTCCAACACAACACGGTCCAACACAACATATTCCAACACAACACGGTCCAACACAACACGTTCCAACACAACATATTCCAACACAACACGTTCCTACACAACACGTTCCAACACAACACGTTCCAACACAACACGTTCCAACACAACACGTTCCAACACAACACCTTCCAACACAACATGTTCCAACACAACATGGTCCAACACAACACGTTCCAACACAACATGGTCCAACACAACACGTTCCAACACAACACGGTCCAACACAACATATTCCAACACAACACGGTCCAACACAACACGTTCCAACACAACATATTCCAACACAACACGTTCCTACACAACACGTTCCAACACAACACGTTCCAACACAACACGTTCCAACACAACACGTTCCAACACAACACCTTCCAACACAACATGTTCCAACACAACATGGTCCAACACAACATGTTCCAACACAACATGGTCCAACACAACACGTTCCAACACAACACGGTCCAACACAACATATTCCAACACAACACGGTCCAACACAACACGTTCCAACACAACATATTCCAACACAACACGTTCCTACACAACACGTTCCAACACAACACGTTCCAACACAACACGTTCCAACACAACACGTTCCAACACAACATGTTCCAACACAACATGGTCCAACACAACACGTTCCAACACAACATGGTCCAACACAACACGTTCCAACACAACATATTCCAACACAACATGTTCCAACACAACATGTTCCAACACAACATGTTCCAACACAACATCTTCCAACACAACACCTTCCAACACAACATGTTCCAACACAACATGTTCCAACACAACATGTTCCAACACAACATCTTCCAACACAACACCTTCCAACACAACACGTTCCAACACAACACGTTCCAACACAACATATTCCAACACAACACGTTCCAACACAACACGTTCCAACACAACACCTTCCAACACAACATGTTCCAACACAACATATTCCAACACAACATGTTCCAACACAACATGTTCCAACACAACATCTTCCAACACAACACCTTCCAACACAACATGTTCCAACACAACATGTTCCAACACAACATATTCCAACACAACATGTTCCAACACAACATGTTCCAACACAACATCTTCCAACACAACACGTTCCAACACAACACCTTCCAACACAACATGTTCCAACACAACATATTCCAACACAACATGTTCCAACACAACATGTTCCAACACAACATCTTCCAACACAACACCTTCCAACACAACACGGTCCAACACAACACGGTCCAACACAACATCTTCCAACACAACACCTTCCAACACAACATATTCCAACACAACATGTTCCAACACAACATGTTCCAACACAACATGTTCCAACACAACACCTTCCAACACAACATCTTCCAACACAACATATTCCAACACAACATGTTCCAACACAACATGTTCCAACACAACATGTTCCAACACAACACGTTCCAACACAACACGTTCCAACACAACATGTTCCAACTCAACATCTTCCAACACAACATCCTGTCCTTAGACCCTCTCATCGGATGAGGAAAAACTCCCTAAAACCCTTTAACAGGGAGAAACAGTAGGAAGAAACCTCAGGGAGAGCAGCAGAGGAGGGTCTCTCTCCCAAGACGGACAGCGTGCAATGGATGTTGTGTTCACGCAGTTTACACAACACAACACTGAAAGAGGAGAACACAATTATAATGGACATCACATTTATGAAGAACATGATGCACCGGATGCCAAGCACCAAGCAGTGTCCAGACGCCACCGGAACAGTCCAGGACCCAAGCCACGCGACCAGCATCATCATGTACTAAAAGAAAAACTTATGTGAGGAGAGGAAGGGCAGGTAGCATCCAAATGGCGACCACCATCACCGTGGAGACCTGGGAGGAGAACCGACTGCACATGCACGCAAGAGAGACTCACATGACACCATTCAAACACAAAAAAAGAGAAAGGAGAAGACGTCATTCAGAGAGAGAGAGAAAAGACTTGTTAGAGAAGAGAACAGCTCACAATAGTCATTAGCCATAATCAATTAAATCATCAATTCGTCATAATCTATACTCTGAAATCTATACTCGATAATCTCGTCGGCAGAAGAGTGGTTGGTAAATTCATTGAGACAGAAAACCAACCCACCATCCAGTCCAGGTTGTGAAGCACCCAACTTAAAGGCAAGCGGTTGTAAACTAAGGCAAAAAGATGACTTTTAAGTTTGGATTTAAAGGACTCAACAGACACCAAACCTCCTACTGTTAAGCCCAGAGGAGAACCTGGCAGTTCTCCTGGTGAAGGATCAACACCTCCTCTGGCAGCACAATACGTATCTGCTGCCACAGCCTGCGGGACTCACAGCCACTAAATACGCCTGGTTGCCCCGTCACTCAGAGGCCTTTGCTGCCGATCGACCCGGTCACGGCTCTTTTCTGTCCTGGCCCCACAGTGGTGGACTGAACTCCCCACTGATGTCAGGACAGCGGAGTCGCTGTCCTGATCCATATGTATGGATCTAAGGGAGTCCATCCCCCTCAGGCCCATTGTCAGCAGCATAAACTCGGTCACGTACAACATTGCCTAACATATAGCCAACATCTTGGCCCCTTTAGAGGGCGAAACACCTCACCATATCCAAAACTCCATTGACTTTGTGGACAAGGTCCAAGGCGTAAAACTGGAACCGGATGAAACCATGGTATCCTCCGACGTGACCTCGTTATTCACCTGCATCCCAACCATGGAGGCTTTGGACACTGTGAGGCAACGTTTGCTACAGGACGACACTCTCCACAATAGGACCAACCTCAGCCCAGACCAGATTTGCCAACTACTGGACCTTTGCCTGAACACTACATATTTCCAATTCGGGGGCCAGTTTTACAGACAGAAACACGGCTGTGCAATGGGCTCACCAGTATCTCCCATTGTGGCCAACTTATAAATGGAAGAGGTAGAACACAGGGCCCTGAACTCCTTCAGAGGAACACCTCCGACCCACTGGTTCAGATATGTGGACGACACATGGGTCAAAATCCAAACACAAGAGGTGCAAGCGTTTACCAAACACATCAACTCAGTGGACAAGAACATTAAGTTCACAAGGGAAGATGTAAAGAACAACAGTTTGTCCTTCTTGGACTGTGACGTCCTCATTGAGGAAGACGGGAGCCTCCACATTGGGGTTTACAGGAAACCTACACACACAGACCAATATCTACTTTTGGACTCACACCACCCTCTGGAACACAAACTGGGCGTCATCAGAACTCTGCAACACAGAGCTGACAATGTGCCCAGCAGCACTCAGGCCCAACGAGAAGAACACAAACACCTGAGGGGAGCTTTAAAAACCTGCAGCTACCCCATTTGGACCTTTGTGAAACCTGCAACACGTTCCAGAAAGACCAACCAGGTGAGCGATGAGGAGAAGAGGAACAGAAGGAAGAGCACAGTCATCCCGTATGTTTCTGGGGTCTCCGAGAAACTCAGGAGAATTTCCAACAAACACCGCATCCCGGTACACTTCAAACCCAGCAACACACTCCCACAAAGACTGGTTCATCCCAAAGACCGTGTACCACACACCCGGAAAAGCAGTCTGGTGTATGCTGTACAATGCAATGAGGACTGCACTGACCTGTACATAGGAGAAACCAAACAACCACTACACAAACGGATGGCCCAACACAGAAGGCCAAACTCCTCAGGACAAGACTCAGCAGTCTATCTACACCTAAAGGAGAAGACACACTCCTTCCAGGACAGCAACGTACACATTTTGGACAGAGAAGATAGATGGTTTGGAAGAGGGGTGAAGGAAGCCATCTATGTGAAACTGGAAAAACCATCCCTCAACAGAGGAGGAGGTCTGCTACACCACCTATCTCCCACTTACAATGCCGTCCTTTCATCTCTACCCAGGAGACTCAAGAAGCCTGGCCTCCAAGAACAACAGTCGCTCACTAACGGCTCCAACCACTCTCATGACCACTGAACAAGGAAGTCCAAACTAACACCCCCAACCACCGTCGCTACTTAGGAGGATAAATACTGAGTCTCATCACCAGCCAGTCAGACTAGCTTGGTCTAGTCAGAAAGGCACGAACTGAGGAAGCCTCTTGGATGAGAGGCGAAACGTCTTCACGGATATATACCGAGTCCAGTTGCACTTGATTCAACTCCTTTGGATGTATTCAATACGTGATGTAATGTGAATTCAATGTGTATTTAATATGTGATGTAATGTTTTAATCTTTTGCACACTGCTTTAGCAACAATATATTTTTTGTTCATGCCAATAAAGCTATTTGAATTTGAATTTGACAGAGAGAGAGAGCGAGACAGAGAGAGAGGAGGGGGAGAGAGAGAATTTTTTGAATTTTTAAAACAAGTCTTTAACAAAAAAATTATCAAAAAAAACAAGTGAAATCTTTTTTTAACAATATAAACAATATTTGTCAAATTACAAACAAACACTTAACATGCATATTTTAACAATCCCCAAATAATCATTCAACAACAACTAAAATATAACAAAAAGACCCCTTTTATCCTGCTTTGCAGCAAAAACCAGAGACAGGGGGGGGCGCGAGAGAGAGAGAGAGAGGGCGAGAGAGAATAGGGATTTTTTTAAAATTTTAACTCTATTCAATAAAAAAGCATAAAAAACACGTGAAATCTTTTTTTAACAATATTAACAATATTTGTCAAATTACAAACAAACACTTAACATACATATTTTAACAATCCCCAAAATAATCATTCAACAACAAAACAACAAAACAAAACAACAAAAATTCTTCATTCTTTTGTGAAAAACGTTAATTAGCGTTTTTTTGTCGTTTGTTTTTGTTGTCATGTCAGTTTGTGATACATATGATCTTTTATTCTTTTGTGGAGGGGGGGTGTGTGGTAATAAAACTAATAAAGAAAAAGTGAAATCGCCGGCAGATCCCACTCGCGGTCCCTGTTCTCCACCTGTTGCTACAAACTGGCAGCGACGTCTGCCTCCGTCGCCGATTGGTCAGAGTCCCAGAAAGCCCCGCCCTTCTTAGCCGCTTGGCGACTTGAATGGCTGCATCGAATGTCAATAACGAGCGTCCCGGCCCCGCCCCCTCCCTCTCCGGCCCCCGGCCGGGTGTAGTGAGTTTGGCATGGCGCGCCCGCGGCAGGACGCCGCCGCAGCAGCTCTGGCCGGACCGCGTCGCACCTCGGAGGAGCAGCGTCACCACGGCACCTGTGAAGCCGCCGAGCCGGCGGAACCCAGCAGCGGAGCGGCTCCCACAGCTCGGAGGCGCTGAGATGCCGCCGCCGCCGCCTCGTCAACTTGCTCCTCTCTCAGAAGCTTCGGGGAAAGAGTTTTAAACGCGGGACCGTCGCCGGACTCGAACCCGCCATGTCGCTGCTGTGTGTGCGAGGTGAGTTTCCTTGTTGTGGCGGACGGGCAACAGGTGCGTCAGTCAGCCTGGCGGCGGAACCAACGCTCGGAACCAAGCTCCCCTGGCCGGAGGCGGCGCGGCTTCAGCCGTTGCTTCCTCTGGATTTAGTTCGGAGGCGTCTCTCCGGGACCCCGCGGCGAGGCTGCTCCGCGGAGCTCCCTCTCCCCAGGGAGGAGAAGTGGCGCGCTAGTCTGCCGTGATTTCCCGGATTAACCCCCCCCCCCCCCGTTTCCTTCACACGGTATAATTACTGTCACGCTCCTCTTTAAACCAGTACGCCTTAATTATACTTCTGGTCTGACCCCTCCACCGGGACCCGTCCACCGGGACCGTTACAGCTGTTTACCGACGAGCTCCCGTCGACAAGTGGGTCGACCTGAGCCGTGGCCAAGCGGCACTAAACAGCAGCCAAACAAATACATTTAAACGGTGGTTATTACTGGACTTAAACATAACTAACAAAAAGGCGTTGAAATAATGTTGCGATTTTATTCAATAGATACTAGAGTTAATTTGATTTCTGAGTGATTAAATCAAAATTTTGATTTAATTAGGGAATATACCCCTACACCTGCCACGAAACTGGTATGTTATGTTTTGCCATGTAAGCAGTCACCATCATCATCATCACCACCACCAGTTCTTCCTCGTCCCTTTTCTTCTTCTTCTTCTTCTTCTTCTTCTTCTTCTTCTTCTTCTTCTTCTTCGTTGCAGGTAGCTCAAAGGGGCATCCTGGCCTGTTGATGCACCACAAAGACTGTGTAGAGCATAATGCATAATGTGGATAAAATGCTCAACACTGAATGAAGATAAACATATAGAGTAATTAAGCATCACTGTGTGTTACAGTTCTGTATCTCAAAACCCTTACTTGTTTTGCTCTCCAATGTATTTGCTGTCTTGAGTTGATCCACATGATTAATGGCAATCTAGACTGATAAGTAGGTGCACTGTAAAATGTCCCCAATGTAGTTACAGTGATGCTAATGTGGAGACGTCCAGGTATTTCTTTTTAAAACAACTCAGGATAGAAGCAGATTTACGTTTTAAAACAGAAAGGAGGTTAAAATGTGTATGGAATATTATTGCAATGAATTATTAGACAAGTTGTATATGTCTTCTTCATCTATTGTAGTTATGGAAGGAAGGAAGGAAGCACACCAGGAACTGCTGCCTAAAGTTACACATCATTTACTGCTGCAAAAGTCATTTTACTGTGGGATTACATATTTATGCCACAGCACTCGAGCAATATTCATTTGAAGGCTGACCTGAGACCCCTAAGACCTTGCAGAGATGTGATAACAGTGATTGTGTGAGAAGTTCCACCTTTTTTAAATATAAAATATTGTTACAATGTCACAATTTCATTTAGCAGACGCTTTTGTCCAACGTGAAATACACCGGAGAGTTAATACAGCACAAGCAAGGATCTAGTAAGGAGACGACAACACAAGTACGTGCCAAAAACTAGGTTCAAGTCCGATAGGACATAGGTGTCAACAGGCAGTGCACAAAGGCAACGCATAGAAGCGATTTTTTAATATAAATACATTAATGCTGTGATGGCCTGGCGGCCTGTCCAGGGTGTCTCCCCGCCTGCCACCCCATGACTGCTGGGATAGGCTCCAGCATCCCCGCAACCCTGAGAGCAGGATAAGCCATTCAGATAATGGGTGGATGGATGGATGGATTAATGCTATCAGGGGTGTGGAGGTGTTGGAGAAAGAGCTGGGTCTTTAGCTTTTTCCAAAAGATGGAGAGGGACTCAGTGGGTCGAGCAGAGTTTGGTAACTCGTTCCACCACCGGGGAACTACAGAAGAGAAGAGGCTGGCTAGTGACTTAGAGCCCCATTGTGGCGGAAGTGCCAGGCGCCTTTCACTGGCAGAGCGTAGTGAGCAGGACTGAGTGTAGACCTAAATGAGGGAGTTCAGGTAGGCAGGAGCCGTTTTAGTTCTTTAATCTCTCTATTTATCCCTAAGTCATAGATTTGTTTTTGAGAAACATCTCTAACAGTTGACTGTAGGAGATCAAGGGCTGCAACATGATATTAAGTTTGAGATCAGTCCTAATTTAGCCCTCTCAAAACCTGATAGTTGGTGTTGAAACACATGAGTGTATGCTGCTTTTTCTACATATAAAGTAAATGATCTTCGTTTCAGGTGTTTGGTCTGAAATAACCTGAGATCATTTGTTGATGAGTAGCTGAATGTGCCAGTATGAACATGGTAATATTGTCATATGGTACAGGCCTGGCTGGTCATGTTGTCATGATCCAGTCCTTGATCTGGACGAAAGTGTCTTTTCTTCTGAGGTCTTTCTTTACATCTAGCTGCTTGGTGGCTTTTTGTCAAATTGATGACTTCACCATAGGTGCAGAAATGATGCAGTGAATATTGCTGAGCATTAGAGTCAAGAACTGTCCTCAGCAGATGATAACACCAGAGCCAGCAGTGTACAGATAATACTGTCTTGTTACCCTCCTCTTCTCATTTAAATGTTGATACTCACTCCCTCTTCCTCTGTGACTGACTGACTCTGTGACCATTCCCCTCATCACATTTTCTTTTTATAAATCCATATAATTTTTTTTACATGATGATGCTGATGGCGTGCTTGGGTCCTGAACTGTTCCGATGGCGTCTGGACACTGCTTGGTGTCCTGTGTATCATAAATCTTCACAAATTTTACAAGTCCGTTATAATTCTGTTTATCCTCTTTCAGTTGTGTATTGTGTAAATTGTGTAAACACAACATCATTGCACATTGTGTGTCTTGGGAGAGAGATCCTCCTCTGTTGCTCTCCCTGAGGTTTCTTACTGTTTTTTCTCCCCGTTAAAGGTTTTTTTAGGGCGTTCTGTATCTGATGAGAGGGTCTAAGGACAGGATGTTGTGTTGCTGTTAAGCCCGCTGAGGCAAATTTGTAATTTGTGATATTGGGCTATACAAATAACACTGACTTGACTTGACTGATATGCAACACAGGTGGATTTTCAGCCTGTAGCCTCCATCATTAATAAGACAATAATGTTCATATTTTTATCTCCCATTACACAAGTTTACATGTTCAAACCAAAACCCACAACTTTATGTTCTTTCAGTGCCTTTGGGATTTTTCCGCCCCGACTGAAACAATCAATATCAAAGCCCACATGTATGATTTGATAGTTGTAAGCAATGCACATGCAGTGTATTTGTATTTGAATGATGTTTGGCTAAAGGTAGATCATAAGTCACTGCAGGTAACTTCATGATTTCACAGTTTGCAGAGTAGCCTTCCTGTATATGTGGCATGATTCATCGCTTGATATCTCGTACCAGAAAGTTGAATCAGTTCATCTGGACACAACGTTTATTGACAGATATGTTTCATCACTCATCTAACTACACTACTACACCCATCTACAGGCCAGTGGCCACTCTTTCAGGGATGAGGAGGTGCACATCCTTCATAGGGAGAGACGCTGGTTTGAACGGGGAGTCAAAGAGGCCATCTATGTGAAGAGGGAACGGCCATCCCTGAACTGGGGGGGGGGGCTTAAGGGCCCTGACACACCAGGCCGATGGCTGACTGTTGCCCAACGTCAGGCCGTCGGTGAACATCTGTGACCCTACTTTTTGTGGTGTGTCCTGTACCGTCGGCACTAGTTGGACCCCTGTTGGCAGTTTTTCGGCCGATTCAGCATGTTGACTTAGCGGAGCCTGTTGGTGAGAGAGATCACTCTGATTGGCTGTTCAGCTTAGCGAATCAGTGCAGAACGTACATGCTAGTTGGCCATTGGCTATAGTCTTTGTGGAGTGTTCAAGTCCTACTTTTTGGCCCAGACAGCAGGCGATATGAGGCGATGCAACAGTCGGCCGCTAGTCGGTTTGGTGTGTCTTGGTCAAATCAAATCAAAATCAAATCAATTTTATTTGTATAGCCCAATATCACAAATTACAAATTTGCCTCAGTGGGCTTAACAGCAACACAACATCCTGTGCTTAAGACAGGATGTTGTCCTAAGTGACCTCTTCCTAAGTGTCCTAAGTGACCTCTTCAGTCTCACTTGACTGCAGGTTTCCCCACCCTTATAAACTACACTACTACACCCATCAACAGGCCAGTGGCCACTCTTTCAAGGATGAGGATGTGCACATCCTTGATAGGGAGGAACGCTGGTTTGAACAGGGAGTCAAAGAGACCATCTATGTGAAGAGGGAACAACCATCCCTGAACCGAGGGGGTGGCTAAAATTACATCTGTCACCATCTTACCATGCTGTGATTGTAACTATTCCCCAATCCTCTGTGACTAGTACACCTGGCCATTGAAACTCTAGTTAATGGTCACACCCATATTTGCATATGAAACCGGTTATTGGTTTGTTGTTATACCGCTGTATTGTTTATAAGGGTGGGATACCTGCAGTCAGTTGAGACTGAAGAGTTCACTTAGATGATGATGAAGCCTTTCTGTCGATACACGTTGTGTCCAGATGTACTGATTCAACCTTCTGTGATACTCTGCGTAGCATGTCTATGTAGAGTCACTTCAGTCATCCGTATAGTAAAATATCCAGGAGAAGTTTAAATCTGTGCACTGGACATCAGTTTCAAACTGAAACTGAAACTGGATGTGTACAGCCTGATAAATCAGCAGAGATCAAAAAATCTAACTCTCAGCTTTTGTTCCATTTTATGGAATGGGCATCACCAAGAAAAGTAATAAGCTTTCTGTTAAGGGACTAATAAGATTCATCATAGTAATTATTGTAAATTACATATTGAAGTTTTCAATTGTGTACCTTGTAACTCTTGTCATATTATTTTTCACCTTCTTACTTGCCCACTTGTAATATTTGCTTAGTGCCCTGTTTGCTAAATAACTGTAACGCAGAGCCAGGGAAGTCCCTGAAGTGTGCCGTAATAGTTTGCTGAAAAGACGACTCATTGAGTTGCATGGTTTCCCCTCACAGCGGCCGTATTGTTTGTCTACCGTAACAAGGTGTTTGCTGAAAGCATGTAAATGCCAGCTGCCTTCTCTCTTCTTGGTGGTCCATTGTGTGTGAGATCTTTTCAGATCCCCTCAGCGCAAGATTTCATTTGACACCTCCACAAAGACTCTTCTGAGTCGGGCCCCTAACAATGAAAATAACGAAAGAGAAGAGAAAAAAACCCTATTTATACAACATCATTCAAAGTTTCAAAGTGCTTTTAAACAATATAATAACAATAACTTGAGAAAATATTTGTCAGATAAGCAATTTCAAAGATATTTAAAAAATATTTTAAATATAGTTTAGGGTGTCTAGAAAAGTGCTATATAAATGTAATGATTATTATTATTTATTATTATAAATCGAGTTAGCCAGGCACATGAGAGGGGGGCCTGGCCACCTTTGTTCTTAATCTGCAGCCAGGCTAACGAGGTGTTTGGAGCTCTGGACTGTAATTAGGGACCCAGGCACAGCCTTAAAAAGTAATTAACGTCTTCTTAAGCAGTCATGAATCCAACCGGCAAATGGTGCAGAGAAGCTAAAAGAGGAGGACGACATGTTCCATGTAATCAATGTTCATCAATAAACGGAAGCAGTAAAGAGAAGAAGGTTTTATTGGAGAGAAGAGGTTAGGCAAGTCAGATAGCTTTGCAGTCACTTTTTCTAATTGTAGTAATCAAGGGTGACTTCTAATGGCCTCGGTAATCAAGAGTTATTGTATAAAAGGGGTTTCTCCCCAAGGAGCTTGCACAGTTTCCATTTATCGATCACCATTATGGCAAGTGAAAGCCGGTGGGAGTTGAACGTCCCGAAGATAACAAACAGAATTGGGTCCTCAGGCCAGGTCTGTGTGGCTGCATTGTGTTGTGACTCATTCATTCCCCCCGTCAAACAGGCTCAATGTGTTGTTTATTTATTACTTGAAAGAGCACGTCTCCATGGTGAGGCCTTTACACAACAGATAAGTGGTTGCCCCTACAAACGCACACGTGTGCAAGAATTACTTAGATCCCCGCTGCACATCAGAGCAGGCCCGAGTGGAGCCATGGCTCACATGGCCCAGATGCCCTGATGTCAGGGAAGTGCTGACACTACTGGCAGATCCAGAATATTACGTCTATCGGTTTCACCAGCACTGATATCCAAATCGCTGTACTCGGTGTTAAGGTGACCTCGGGTGTCCAGAAAGACACCACCTTAAATGTAATGTATTGTCATGTTGTTGTCATTATTATATTGTTTTTTATCATTATTATTGTTGTTGTCATTATTATTGATATCATAGGCAACCACGATAATATTGTAGCGATTCGGGGGGCAGCCCGAGAACCGCCGCAGCCAGGGCGCGAACGCTGGTCTCCCGCACCACGGATGACCCTGTTAACCAGTCGACTAAAGGGTCGGAGCCGTCAGTTCAGGTTTGTGTCCCGGCTGCGGCGGTTCCTGGCTGCCCCCGAATTCACCACATTGGTGTCAGAAGTGGGACCGTGAGACCGTGAGGCCATCGGAAGCACGTGCGCCCAGAGACATGAGGGAGTGTGTATGCTGAGGTGTGGAGACGGGCTTCCCGAAAGAGGGGGGAATAGGATAACGGCCACGGATGACTGGACTCGCTAGCCTTTGACTAACGGGTCGGACCCTTTCGTCGACTGGTTAGCGTTGCTGCCCGTGGTGCGGGAGATCCGGGTTTGTGTCCTGGCTGCAGCAGTTCCCAGGCTGCCCCCCCCCCCCCGAATTCGCTACAATATTAATAAGGCTGCTAGTCAGCAGCAGGTAGCACGAGTTAGATTTGTAGATACTAGATTCACAGATAGTTTAGGGGTAGTGCGAGAAAAGTCAGGATATTGTGGAAGTATGCTGTATTTTGAGTCTTAGGAAGACTGGCTGAGATGGTTTTTGTTGCAGTTTTGGTTGTGATGAAGGCCTATTGGTACACTTAGTTTGTCAAGAGCATGGTTGGTTTAGGTGGGCCGTGTCAACACCAATTCTTCCTGTTATTATCTTCGCCTGGAGAGGATATTACATTTGGTCGCACGTGTGTGTGTGTGTGTGTGTGTGTGTGTGTGTGTGTGTGTGTGTGTGTGTGTGTGTGTGTGTGTGTGTGTGTGTGTGTCCGCAGGTAATCTAACATACTACTGAACCTATCGGCCTAATATTTATTTTGTACAGTTATGACTGTATGATCAAGAACCTCTCGTGGTTGTAATGATTCAAAACCTTTGAAAAAAGGTTTGTTCTTGCCACCACCACTCCCTCTCTTCATCACTCTCCAGCTCCCTCGACCGATGCTACTCGCTGTCGCTACCAGATCTGAGTCAACCATAGATGTGAGACATGCATACACGGTTGACTCAGATCGGGCAGCAACAGTGTAAAAACACTATCTATTAGGTATGAATCCTTAAAATGAACGAGAAGTCGATCGTATTTCGCAAGTCATCAAATCATTTACAGCTGATCTCAGCACAGCAGAACTAGAGGAACACTGGATGAACCAAAAATATTAACCTCTGTTTTTATTTCATGATATAATAAAGCTGAGCAAACCATTTATGCTCACAGATGTGCCACTCACATCTATGGTTGGCTCATCTGATCTGGCAGCGACATGATCAAACGTGATTAAAAGAATTTTGATAATAAAAAAAAAACGCGAAATTTATCAAGGAACAACGTCCTCTACATTGCAGTCAAAACAGGAAGTGTTGCATTTTCATGTCACTGCCTGATCTGAGTCAACCATAAATGTGAGTCATACATGTGCGAGTGTAAACCATTTATCCAGCTTTATTATATTATGAAAATAAAGACAGGGTTAGGCTTAGAGCAAAATGGTCACGTAGCAAACCTTTTTTTTTTTTTTGGAAAGTGCAAGTTCATATTGGTCGCATTTATGCAAGGGTCCCCCTCGGAGGCTGTGCATCCACAGACTGACATGCAAAACGTTTTTATTAGGTAGAGTTTTTTACTATTAATACTACTACTACTACTATAACTACTACTACTGCTAGTACGTATTAGCTCGAGTGCTGCATATTAGAAACTTGTTTTTTTTTCCATATTTCCTATTCAATCGACTTGGACGCTGCACAAAAGTCTTATGACAGGAAAAACACTGTTTTTTCTGTCCGTATGTGCATGTATTTGTCTGTTGCTAATCTCACATACTACTTGGCCTGTCAGCCTAATCATTTTTGTGCACAGTTATGACTGTAAGATCAAGGACCTCTCATGGTTGCTGTGATTCAAAACCTTTGAAAAACCTGTTTTATACCGCAGTCGAGTGCTAACTCCTCAGCTATTTTTTCACGTAAGTGCGAGCACCAGAGAAGGGGTGATATGTCTGATGGGGCTCTGTTCTCTACTGAGTGCACTCATCTAGTTTTCTTTGTATTGCCGTCTTGTAGTTCGTCAATAGCGAGCTGATGATAACCAGTCTGAGTCTCGGCAGTATGGACAGCACACTGAAGTTTATTTCATGGATACAGAGACAGAGTAAAACCACAAAGTGATGGAAGTTGGGATGCTCCTTCTAATATGTCAGATGAAAAAGCAACTTGATTTCCTGCTTCTCTAACACATTAAGAATTAATAATCAAGAATTGATAAGAGGACTTAACTGTATCTAGAATTCACCAGAGGAGACAATGTAATCAATTATTCATCTTTGCTCACCGACTTGAAACTAATGGTTAAAGTTGAAATTCACTTCAAGTAATGCATTTGATCAGTATTCAACATTGGCTGCTAGTTGAGGTAAAGGGCTAATGCTCACAGTCCATTTCTGTGGTAAAAAGCAGGGATGCATCTGTATCACTAAACATAAAATCATTCCGATACAAACTCTGAGTACCAGTCTTTAAATATTGGTCGATACGAACTCTGATCCATCACTTTTAATGAAAAATACATACTTGTAGTATAAATAATTGAGATAGAATCAGTAATTTAACAAAAACTGAGATAGAATCAGTAGTTGACATAAACCATTAACCAAATACAGTCTTCAATGTGCCAAAAATGCAGTACATTGAGCCATTTTGCTTTCATTTGTTACATGTTACTCATGGGTTTTGGTATCAGATTTTAGTCTCGGGTAAAATCTCTGATACCGATATTCCATTTTAGCCTGTTATTGGCCTGATAGCAGATACCAGTATCACTATCAGTACATCCCCAGTCAAAATTGTTATTGTTGGAGAGCAACCTTATTTCACAAGCAAAGCGTAGGTTACACGTGGCTTGATTTCTGGTCAGCGTCCATCCTTTGACTTCTTAATTGCACTGCGGATATTTCAGTTTAAACACTGAAAACATCGATATATACAGGAGTTGTTTGTCATGGTACTCTCCAGTGCACTTTGCATGACAAATGGTCAAGCCATTAATTAAGAGCACATGGGAGGATGCTTGATTAAATCAACCTTATTTGCCTGGAGCCTGCTTAGTTGATTCTGCACAAGAGCCAAGTCAAGTCAATTTTATTTGTACAGCCCAAAATCACAAATTACAAATTTGCCTCAGGGGGCTTTAATAATAATAATAATAATAATAATAATAATAACCATTTATATAACATTGTTCTAAAACAATGTTACAAAGTGCTTTACAAAAAAATAAAACCAGACAAGGCAAAAACAACAGTAAGACCAAATAAGTAAGAGTAAAATTTTTAAAAAAGCATAAATAAATAAAAACAAATATCACACATTTGTAAAAGCTTTCGTAAAAATAAAAATTAAAGACACGATTTAAAAGAAACTAGAGACTTGGTTTGTCTTAGTTCAACAGGAAGAGAGTTCCATAGTGTGGGGGCTCAAACAGCAAAAGCCTGAGCACCCTTTGTAACAAACCGAGACTTGGGAATAATTAGCAGGGCTCCATCTGCAGACCTTAATGGTCAAAGGGGCATATATACCAGGTCAATAAACCACAAGTATATGTAGGAGCAAGACCATTTAAAGCCTTAAAAGTGAGCAGTAAATTTTTAAAATCAATTCAAAATATAACAGGGAGCCAGTGTAGGGAGGCAAGCACAGGAGTGATATGGTCATGCCTCTTTGTCCAGGTAATGAGTCAATGGGCAGCATTTTGTACCAGCTGCAGTCGGTGGAGGGAGCCCTTGCTGATACCAGAATAAAGTACATTACAATAGTCAAGCCAAGAATAGATAAAAGCATATACAACTTTTTGCACTGCAATTGATGAAAAAAAAATTACCTAATTTTAGAGATTAGCTTGAGCTGGAGAAAGCATGACTAAACAACATGTTTGATTTGATTTTCAAAACTGAGGTTAGCATCGAATATTACCCCAAGATTCCTAGCAGCCTGCTTAAGACTACCTGACAGACCACCAAGATTAGTAACAAAAGGGCTGATGGAATTTTTGGGACCAAACAGAATGACCTCAGACTTATCATCATTAAATTTGGGGAAAATTTTCGGGCATCCAGGATTTAATGTCAGAGAGGCCAGTTTTGAGACTTGCAAGCGCACTACGAGCTGTGGGTTTTAGTTGCATGTATAACTGAGTGTCGTCTGCATAAAAATGGTAGAGCACATCATGATTTTGAATGACCTGGCCAAGGGGCAGCATGAATATATAAAAGAGAAGGGGGCCAAGAACTGAGCCTTGAGGGACACCACAACTCAACTGAGCCACCGAGGAGGTAGAGTTACCCAGAACAACAGAACAAGTTATGTTGGTGAGGTAAGAGCGTAATAGGCTGAGTCGAGCCCTTGATGCCAACCCAAGTCTCTAAGCAATGTAAGAGGATGTTGTGATTGACTGTGTCAAAGGCAGCACATAAGTCTAAAAGAACTGAATTCGAGGAGTCAATTCTATCTGCAGAAGGTCATTAGTGACCTTAACCTGAGCTGTATCGGTACTGTGAAATGCTCTAAAACCAAACTGGAAACTATTAAAAACGATATTAGTGTTCTTAAAAGAAACCAATTGAGAAGAAATTACTTTCTCCAGAATCTTAGATAGAAAACAATTTGGAGATTGGTGTGTAGTTATTTAGGGACAGGGGATCTAGATTAGGTTTGTTCAGCAATGGGTGAACAATGGCATGCTTAAAACTGTCTAGAAAATAACCAGAGGCCAGAGAATTATTAAGAATTTTCAGAATTATGGGGATAATGGTTAAAAATACCTCCTTGAGCAGCTTAGTGGGAATTATGTCTAAGATTCAGGAGGAGTTCATATTGGAGATTGTAGTCTCCAACACTGATATTGTAATTGGTCGGAACTGGGTGAAAGAGGCAGAATTAACATGGGGATGGGAACGAATGCGAGAGCATGACTGAATTTAGGACCTAATATTCTCCACCTTGTTTACAAAATGAGTGAGACATTTTTTGGACAACTCAACATCAGATTCAAAAGGAGAAGTGGCGGGATCAGACTAGAACAGAATATGTTACCCTGGAGAGAACTTTAGGATTATGGTTATTTCTTAATATTTGATCTCGCATCCTTAACTGCCTTCTAGTAAATTAACATTTGGTTTTTAAGGGTGTTTTATGCTAATTGGGACTTGTTGACCTTCCGCGGACGTTCTGATTTTCTATGGGGTCTTCTAAGCTCACAAGTATGATCATTCAGGCAGGAGAGTTTATTTGATTTTTGTTTCCTAGTTTTAAATTGTGCAATATGGTCGAGGATGGATAGGCACTAATCATTGAATGAATTTAATAGTGCATCTGGACTGAGGGGGGATGAAGGGGGATTAAAGGATGATGATTTGAAAGCATCACAGAATTTAACTGCAGAGCCAGCGTTGAGAATGCGAGAGCGTGTTTTAGGATAGTGACTAGGGATAGCAAGCTGTAGTGGGACTTTGAAAATTACATCTTTATGGTCAGATATAGGTATTTCCACCAGATTAAGACATTTGAGAGAGAAACCGGATGAGAGTACAAGGTCTAAGATTTGGCCTTTGGAATGTGTGGCCCCTTTAGCAGATTGAATGAGGTTAAAAGAGACTATAAGATCCAAAAAATGTGAGGTGAATGGGAATGGGAAGGACAACACACATGAATATTAAAATCACCAAGAATAAGCACCCTGTCATATTTAGGCATGACAATAGATAAAAGGGTTAGAAAACTCGGAGATAAAACTAACCGAATTAGGGGGCCTATAAATTAAAATGCAGAGTAAAGGGCAAGGGCCAGTGATTAAGAAACATAAAACCTCAAATGCGATAAAATTACCAAAAGTAGCAGGATGACACTTAAGACCTAACTTATAAAAAAAACACCTAGGCCAACTGCTATAACAGAGGGCCTGGGAATATGAAATTATGCAAAATCAGGGGGGCTAGCCTCAATCAGGAGAACAGTGTCCCCTGGGGATAGCCATGTCTCAGTAATGATAAAAAAAAGTCCAGATTATTAGAAACAATAAAATCTTTAATGACAAAGAACTTGTTACCCAGAGATCTCACATTCAAGAGGCCAAAATTGTTTGGTGTCAAAGCAGAATTAAAACCAACAAGGGTGCAACAAATAGGATGCAAATTGCAGATATTTGCTCCAGATATTTGGTTGTTGTTGTTTCTACTATTAGATATGTTGTGTGGATGAGAGGAACGGTGCCTAATAATAGTCTGTATGGGGAAAACTCCCTGCAAGAGGGTCGATGACAGATGAGGCCAGCAGAGGGGGTCAGTGGGCGGAACAGTACCGTCGAGTGCCACCACAGGCGGAAGCGTGGGATGTAAACAGTCAGTCGCGTGAAGAGCACTGTACGGCATGCTGCAGGTTGGCTGCTAGCATCTAGCTACCCAGTCTGTTTGGGTGGACTCCATCAGATCTGAAGAAGGAGAGACGAGCCCAGAACAGATTAAAGAGATACTTTCATGCGGTTTCTGGGCACATTTTTAACACGAGTGGTTTGAATTACAACCGAAAGGTAGGTGTGGTTTTATGATTTCAAAGCTATTGGCTACTGAAATTCAGGGTGGGTGTGTGGGTGTGGCTGGGTGGGTGGGCTAAACACTGGGGCTAAACTGCTTGCTGCTTGCCGTAGAAAAATGAGAAATTCACTGGTGAAAGCCCCCTTCCTGCTCTGTCGTCACTTTACAACAAAAAGAAGAGAAAAAAGGCGAGCGACGAGACCCCTGACAGCAGCTTTGAGATTGAGGATGTGGAAGTGGAAGACGATTCCTCTTTCTCAGTGGAAGTTGACTACGCGCCTCACAAATATGTTGCTCAGCCAATACAGCCGTATTCCTTCGAGCCAAACGGGGGCGTCTCTGCTTTTATAGCGTCCCTCTACGGACACGCCCTCTATGCTAATGGTAATTCGTGACGTGGCAAGTTGCCACATTTTCGGCAACTGGAAATCAGTTACTTGGCCACCGATACCTCTCATCTGGCCATAAATGTGATTTTAGGGCTACCGTTTGTCTCATCGATCACATCCACACTCCTTACATCGATTAACAACAGGAAAAGTCGGATTTTGATGCAAGTATCTCTTTAAAATTACCAATAAAACCAATATTGTGACCTCTGCAGGTGGAGATGGGGGATTCTGCTGAAACACCCTGCTCCACGGGCCAGTGTCGGAATAGGACCCGAGATAAAAACAAACTTTCTGCTCATACTTAAAAAGCTGAAAAGGTCAATAAAATCAATAAATCAATAAAAATAAATCAATGAAATTCGGGCTGCTGATGAGCTGCGTCATTTGTTCCCACATGAACAATCACTTGATTGGTGGAGGACGGGACTGAGCGGATCAACACCGGCAGTTTCTTCAGGATATCTCAGGGACTGTGGCTCCAGGGAAACAATGAATGGCTGCATTGAGTAAACGAATGTTCCTGATTATGGAATCCGCAACTATAAATGTGGCTGGGGGGAGAGGGGATGAGGAGATGTTGGCTGTCGATGTACACAATCCTCACTGTGTGTTGAAATCGCCGGATGGGGATGTGGCATCCGAGCAAACAAGTATTGTGACTTAGCAGCAACATCAGCCCTGAGAATGGATTTCTCTGCTGGCTCCGGACATGGAAGACTTTGAGAGCGTCTTATCATGGCCTCTTTCAGAAAGAGGAGGTCATTACCCTGGATGAGGGCTGTTGTTTAGGCTTTACAGCGGGATGGCTAACCAAGTGAACACTGCTAGCCACCAGTGGGGCAGCTGCACTGTCGGCAGGTGCCATTTTCTCAGAAGGGCCCCAATGGAGATGTGTCGGAGCCGCAGGAACACCGGCTGGGTAGACCAGAGTGTCGTCAGACAGGGTCACGTAGCAGTTGGCGAGGCCTAGGCAAGGGGGGGAGGCAGCCCTGTCCGAGCTTCTCTTGCGACCGCAGACAACCACTTGGGCCCAGGATGACTGGTTGTTAAGTGTCGAACAAGAGGAAAGCCATGGACAATTGGAGGGGTCCCAGGGAACTGTGTCATGGATGGTTGTGCTAAGAGCGGCAATCCGTTTGGACTGGCCAGAAGCCATATCCATGAAGGAGGTCAAGATGAGGTCTTTTTATGGAGTTCATCAGAAAGCCGTTCGAACATCCTCTTCAAGGTCAGCGATCTTTCTATTTGCTTTCTTCAGTAGCATACAGTCCTCACAGGGCAAAGTTGGCAAATTGTTTGGTTAGCTTAGCCACACGCAGCCCCAGCGCTACAGAAGCAGAGGCTTCAGTGCGAACAAGTCAGTTCAGGAGTTGATGATTGAATAAAATCCACCAAGGGGTTATTAAGTTGCTAGTTGTTAAAGTTAAAAAGATTAAAGGGAAAGTTAAAAAGTTAAAAGAAAGCAGAGCAACAAAAAAGAACCGTCAGCTGGGAAACGATAGTGTGAAGGAAAGGTCACAATGACCTGGATGACCACTGATCAGTAATCAGATTACAGCAACACAACATCCTGTCCTTAGACCCTCACATCGTATAAGGAACAACTCCCTAAAATAAAACCTTTAACAGGGAGAAAAAATAGGAAGAAACCTCAGGGAGAGAGACAGAGGAGGGATCTCTCTCCCAAGATGGACAAGGTGCAATGGATGTTACAATGTTACAGTTTCATTTAGCAGATGCTTTTATCCAAAGTGACGTACATCTGAGAGTTAATACAACACACGCAAGGATCTAGTCAGGAGGCAACAATACAAGTAAGTGCCAAAAAAACTAGGTTCAAGTCCGACAGGAAATAGGTGTCAACAGGCAGTGCACAAAGGCAGTGCATAGGGTGCATCGAAGCAATTTTTTAATGTTAATACAATCAGATGTGGAGGTGGTTGAGAAAGAGCTGGGTCTTTAGCTTCTTCTTAAAGAGAGACTGACGTGCCCTTCCTGAACACATTTTTTAACATTGGGAATTTGAATCATAACCGGAAATAGGTGTGGCTTTATGAATTCAAAGCTATTGGCTACTGTCTTCCTGGGTGGGTGGGGCTCGGTACCACTCATCACTTGTTATTTACAAAAATTGTCGGAGAGCGAGAGGGAGATCCTCTGCAAGGATTACAGTTTCGAAGAGGAGGATTCGGTGATACAAATAACTTAGATGACAGATGATAGATATTTAGGTAAATGGATAGATAGACTGATAGATATATAGATGTATAAATAGATTGCAATACGTCGTAGCAAGATCAATAATAAAGTCTCAGCAAAATAGCACAAACTCGAGCCAAGTAGCCAGCAAGAGGGGTGAAAGAACGGCTTCTGCGTGGTTTTGTAGCATCTCACTACGGACACACACTATATGCAAATTGGCTGGTGTCTACGTATCCACTGGCACAATTTGTCATTAGACACCATCTACAGTCAATCACAGATCTCTCTCGAGTGGCCGCAGACGTGCTGTTTTGGCCACTGAATTTCTCCATGGTCACATTCCAACTCAGAACATAGCATATCAATAGGAATTTTCAGATTTTGATGTCAGTACCACTTTAAAGGTGGCGAGGGACTCAGCAGATCAAATGGAGCTTGGTAATTCGTTCCAACACCGGGGAACTACAGAAGAGAATAGTCTGGCTAGTGACTTAGGAGAGCCCCGTTGTGGCGGAAGTGCCAGGTGCCTTTCATTGGCAGAATGTAGTGATTGGGATTGAGTGTAAACCTGAATGAGGGAGTTAAGGTAGGCGGGAGCCATTTTAGTTGTTATTTTGTAAGTGAGCATTAAGGTGTTGAATTTGATGCGGGCAGCAACTTTGGGCAGCACGGTGGCCCAGTGGATAGCACTGTCACCTCACAGCAAGAATGTCCTGGGTTCAAATCCCGGAGTTGTCCAAACTTGGGGGTCATCCCAGGTGGTCCTCTGTGTGGAGTTTGCATGTTATCCCTATGTCTGTGGTGGGTTTTCTCCGGTGCTCCAGTTTCCCCCACCATCAGAAAGACATGCATGTTAGGGTGCATACGGGGCACAGACAACCGAGGCATGGCAAGACGAACTGCAGTTGGTTCCCGGGCGCTGCACAGTGGCTGCTCACTGCTCCTAGCTACACAGCTAGGATGGGTTAAATGCAGACAAAGAATTTCCCCCATGGGGATCAAGCTACTGCTGCTTTCGGCTGCTCCCGTTAGGGGTCGCCATAGCGGATCATTCGTTTCCATCTCTTCCTGTCCCCTGCATCTTCCTCTGTCACACCAGCCACCTGCATGTCCTCTCTCACCACATCCATAAACCTCTTCTTTGGCCTTCCTCTTCTCCTCTTCCCTGGCAGCTCCATATTCAGCATCCTTCTCTCAATATACACAGCATCTCTCCTCCACACATGTCCAAGCCATCTCTATCTTGCCTCTCTTGCTTTGTCTTCAAACCGTCCAACCTGAGCTGTCCCTCTAATATACTCCTTCCTAATCCTGTCCTTCTTCATTGTCCCCAATGAAAATCTTATCATCTTCAACTCTGCCACCTCCAGCTCCACCTCCTGTCTTTTCATCAGTGCCACTGTCTCCAAACCATATAACATAGCTGGTCTCACTACCATCTTGAAAACCTTCCCTTTAACTCTTACTGGGACTCTTCTGTTGCAAATCACTCCTGATGCTCTTCTCCACCCACTCCACCCCGCCTGCACTCTCTTCTTCACCTCTCTTCTGCATCCCCGTTACTTTGGACAGTTGAACCTAAGTATATAAACTCATATGCCTTCGTCACCTCTACTCCTCGCATTCTCACCATTCCACTGTCCTCCCTCTCATTCACCCATCTTGCTCCTACTTACTTTCATTCCTCTTCTCTCCCATGCATACCTCCACCTCTACAGGCTCTCAACCTGCACCCTACTCTCGCCATAAGGATTAATAAAGTAGTAAAAAAAAAGCAAACTTGGAGCCAGTGGAGGGACATGAACAGTGGAGTGATGTGTGTTGTTTGGGTTGGTTGAAGACCAGATGCCCTGCCACGTTCTGGATCATTTGCAGAGGTTTGAAAGTGCATGCGGGGAGACCTGCCAGTAAGGAGTTGCAGTAGTCAATGCGTGATATTACAAGAGCCTATATCAGGAGTTGCGCTGCATGCTCAGACAGGTAGGGTCTAATTTTCCCGATGTTGTACAGGGCAAATTGGCATGACTGAGCAATCAAGGCCATGTGAACCTTAAAGATTAGTTGGTCGTTAATCATAACACACAGGTTTCGGGCAAACTTTATGGGCATGCGTTGGGTTGATCCGAACTCGATATCGATCTGTTGTTGTAAGGAGGGACTGGCTGGGATGACAAGGAGCTCAGCTCAGTGTTAGATAGGTTAAGCTACAGGTGGCATTCTTTCATCCATGCAGATATATCAGCAAGGTATGATGATATCCGTGCCAAGACTGTGAGGTCATCCGGCGGGAATGATAGGAAGAGCTGGATGTTGTCATCATAGCAGTGGTATGAGAAACCATGGGAACTGATGATTGCACCAAGTGAGGTGGTGAATATTTAGAAGAGAAGGTGACCGAGCACTGACCCTTGAGTTACCCCTGTGGATAAGCCATGCGGTTCGGCCACTTCTCCCCTCCAAGATATTCTAAAAGCTCTCACTGAGAGGTAGGACATGAACTAGTGGAGGGCAGATAAGATAAGATACTTTATTGTCATTGTGCGCACACAACGAAATTTCCTTTGGTAACTTAGACCAGCAACACTAGACAAGGTAAATGATTTAAAAAAAAAAAAACAAGATCAAAACAAGAACAAACAAAATGTAGTAGAAATAAGTGAGGTAGGAAAAATAAGTGAGGTAGGAAAAATGATAACGAAACAATAAAAGATAGCAACGGTTTTTAAAGCTCAAAATAGTGCATGGGGTCATTGCATGTAGTTGTCCATATTGCAGCGGCTTCAGTACCAGTTAGTCCTCAGCAGCTATAGGCAGGTGTGTGGGGGGGGGGGGCAATGGAGGCTAAAGCTCTGAGGAAGAAGCTGTTCCTCAGCCTGTTAGTCCAGGTTTTCATGGTGCGGTATCTTTTCCCTGATGGCAAGGGAACAAAGAGACAATGACCTGGGTGTGTTGTGTCTTTGCTGATGTTGCTGGCTTTCCTCTGTAGGCGGCCAGCCAAGCTCAGTGAGTATGGAGAGGAGGAATTGGTGGTTAACCGTGTCAAATGCAGCTCACAGATCTAGCAACAGTAAAGCTGAGGACTGACCAGCAGCTCTAGCCAAACGCAATGATTCTATCACCAACAGGAGTGCAATCTCGGTAAAGTGACCCTGCTTAAAAGCCAGACTGATTCGGCTCATACAGATTGTTCTCAGAAAGGAATTCAGAGCCTTGGTTAAAGACTGTGCGCTCAAGTATTTTTGAAAGAAATGGTAGGAATGAAACCGGTCTGTAGTTTTCAACCTGGGCTCAGTTGAGTGTAGGTTTTTTGAGCAGCAGGGTGACCCAAGCTTGCTCAAATGAGAGCACTATAGCAGGCTAGGGAGACGGTGTCAATGTTGTAGACCAAGCTGGCAATCTGGTAATCTACACTATGAGAAATTCCCTGACTAGACATATTAGTTAAACTAGTTGACTCCACATCCACACTAGATTTAAACCTAGCAGGCTCTATAATCACCTGCAACCTGCTGAATGATAAGTCCCTAGTGTCAAACTAAACCTAAACAGCTATCTATATTGCTAGACAAAAGGGCGGCGCCGTCCCCAGTAGGGTGAATGCCGTCCGCTTTCAGCAGGTAAGGGCGGCCCCAGAAAGAAGGGCAGTTATCAACGAAGCCGAATCCCTGCTCATTACAGTAACGAGCCAGCCAGCGGTTCATTGAGGTGAGCCTACTGTACATCTCATCATTACCTCTCACAGGTAAGGGACCAGAGACAATTAATCGATACTGACACATCTTTCTGGCAAACTCAAGCATTCTGACTAGGCTGGCTTTTGTGATCTCTGATTGGTTCTTACTGGCATTATTGGTGCCGACATGAATAACAGTGTTGCTGAAAGTAGTGGTGCTGTGTGCCTGGGTTCCCTGACTCTCCCTCCGTGATGCCACCACCCTAAGATTATCCTCTGTATCGGAGACTCTGGCCCCGGGTAAACAGTGAACCAATGCTGGCGAAGCTAATCTGATATCGTGGGTAATGGAGTCTCCTATCACTAGAGTGTGTTGCTTTACTCTGTCGACCGAGTAAAGCAACACACTCTAGAGAGACATAATCTGATTTAGGCAGACAAATATCAAGAGAAAGATGTGGGGAAAATGGATCATATAGAGGTTGGATAAAAAAAGTTAAGGCACCCAGGATGATAAGATAGAGAAGTGGTGAGAGCAGGCGGGGTGGTCGAGTATAGATGGAGTAGTGGAATTATGAGAGAAAGAGGTACAGACAGGGAGCGCTTAGAGATCGTGGGAGTAATCCCTTCACCATCTGTTGTGCGCTCTCTCTCTCTCTCTCTCTCTCTCTCTCTCTCTCTCTCTCTCTCTCTCTCTCTCTCTCTCTCTCTCTCTCTCTCTCTCTCTCTCTCTCTCTCTCTCTCTCTCTCTCTCTCTCTCTCTCTCATTCCCCTCTCTCTGGTCTGCTCAGTCACAAGCTCCACCTTATCAGGAGGTCCAAATACACAACACCAGGGGAGGAGGGGTGGGCTGGGATGGGGGACTTGAACATCATTTCCTGCTCCTATAATCTTGCTTCCTGTTTTGATTAAATGATTTGACATTTTTGTTATTTACATTTGGCTTCGGCAGACACATTAACACTGCAGAGCATTTTTTTCATCCCCCACCAGGTTTCCTTAAATACCCCTACAGGCAGTGAGCTAGTGGAGGGTAGATGCACCTAAACGCAATTTACCCACCTTTTTATTTGCAGAATGTAGTTTACTCACCTTTTATTGTGATGACATAAATCTTCATTACATTAAATTATAGTATATGTTCAGGCATCTGGGTAGCGTGGCGGTCTATGCCGTTCTCTACCAACATGGGGATCGCCGGTCGGGCATCCCTACAGACACAATTGGCCGTGTCTGTGGGTGGGAAGCCAGATGTGGGTATGTGTCCTGGTCGCTGCACTAGCGCCTCCTCTGGTCTGTCAGGGCCCCTGTTCGGGGGAAGGGGGAGCTGGGAGGAATAACATGATCCTCCCACGCGCTACGTCCCCTGGTGAAACTCCTCACTGTCAGGTGAAAAGAAGCGGCTGGTGACTCCACATGTATCAGAGGAGGCATGTGGTGGTCTGCAGCCCTCCCCGGATCAGCAGTGGGGGTGGAGCAGAGACCGGGACAGCTCAGAAGAGTTGGGTAATTGGCCGGATACAATTGGGGAGCAAAAGGAGGGAACCCCGCCCCCCCCCCAAAAAAAGAAGAAGATAGACAGCATAGCACAATTAATTGGCTAATTGTTGATTTTAATTTTAATTATGCAGCTGTTGAATATTGATTTTTTTCCCCTCACAATATACAGCATTGACCATTTGTTGAATAAATAATAATTTTGGCATCACATTGAATTGCCAAAGAAATAGTTTGGTTTCATTGAACAATATTTTAAAAGTAGCTTTGTGGCAGGATGAGGAAAAAACACAGGAGACCAAGGCGAGTTTGCTGTTTATTCCTCAGCTCCAAAACCAAACTACAGCAGGAACAACCCTGCACCAGCAAGCCCGGGAACGTAAACCACGCCCCCAGCTCACGGTCCTGCTGGGTGAGAGGCATAGCCCCTAGTGTCCGCCACGCAGCCCCCCCCCCCCCCCCGAACACCCAGAAGGGACTCCTGGAAAGAAAATGAGTGTCTCACTGGAGGCTTAAGCAGCCTGCCATAACGGCTGAGCCGGAACAGTAGGTGAAACACAGTCCAAAGCCGGCTGAGAAGCAGAACGCTGAACCCGTGAAGACACTGCCGGAGTCCTGGAAGGAGGACGACCCGACGGGGAACCTGGGCCGGAAACACAACTTTGCCTGCCACCCTGTGCGCCGGTTTAAGCCTATCAAGCGTGACATGCTCCCTACGCCCACCCACATCTAGCGCAAAACCCTTAGGACCCGTCTCAAGAACCCGAAATGGGCCATCGTATGGGGGTTGGAGGGGTGAGCGGTGAGCATCATGCCGTACAAAAACAAAACGAGCCGACATGAGCTCCGCAGGTACGAACCACCGCGGAAAACAGTGGTGAACGGGGCCTGGAACCCGAGTGCTGTCGGACAAACAAGGATAAACGGCCGGACGGGGTCGAGGAGCGGAACTCCCAGGAAACAATTCCCCGGGGACGCGGAGCGGCTGACCGAGCACCAGCTCAGCGGGCGAAGCGTCGAGGTCCTCCTTAGGAGCATAACCCAAGGTAAACGGTCCACCCAGTTACCATCCGAGAGCGCAGCGCTGCCTTGGGCGACCGGTGAAACCGTTCACACAAGCCGTTAGCCTGAGGGTGGTACGCGGTAGTGCGGTGTACCTGCACACCCAAGGATCGCGCAAGTGCCGACCAGAGCTCTGACACGAACTGGGGGCCCCTGTCTGAGGTGATATCTGACGGAGTGCCGAAACGGGCGACCCAGGAGGAAAGAAACGCGCGTGCAACATCTGAGGATGTTGTGGAGGACAGAGGGACAGCCTCTGGCCACCTGGTGGTCCGATCCACCATTGTGAGCAGGTGCGTAAAACCCTGTGAAGAAGGTAGAGGGCCCACCAGGTCCACATGCACGTGGTCAAAATGTCTGGCCGGGATCGGAAACGGTTCGAGGGGCGACTTGGTGTGCTGGTGTCCTTAGCGCGCTGGCACGCTACACATGCAGCGGCTCACCCCTTTACATCCTTGCGGTGGCCAGGCCAGACGAACTTGGAACCGACCAACTTCCCGACGTCGTGTCCTTAATGAAGAGCAACTCACTACGTCCGCCAGCGCCCACAGCTGCTACTGAGTGCTGTCCTGGAGTTTCCCGGCGCCTCAAACGTGCACGGAGGGACGCAGCGCCTCGCCTTGCCGCCGAACCGCTGGTGGAAGAAACAGAGGCCTCTCCCGCGCCGTCTCCGGACAGTCACTCCAGCCACCACTGCCGGGTCCGCGTCCTCCGACGCGAGCTACAGAGGCTCAGATGCCAAACTCTGCACAGAGAACCGTCTGGTAGCCAGCAGGACCCAATCGGCCTCCTCAGCCAAACCTCGGCAGTCACCTGCGGCCAGACACGGGGAGTTAGCCAAAGCCGTGCGCACAGTAGACGGGAGCTGGCGCAGGAAAACGCGCGGGAAAAGGAATCCACCTTCTTCCGAGCCTAGCAGCGACAGCAGATTGTCCATGAGATCCACAGCCGTCCCGTCGCCCAAACCGGATAGGGAAAGGATCCTATCTGCCCTCTCTGCGGTAGATAGGCTGTACCTCCGGAGCAGAAGATGTTTGAGGGCGACGTATTTACCGTGTTGCGGAGGGGGGGGGGCAACAGCTGCATGGCCCGGCGTGTGGACTGCTGGTCCAGCGCAGCGACGACCAGATAGTATCTGGAGTCGTCCGCGGAGATTCCACGCAGGTGGAACAGCGCCTCGACATGCTGGAACCACGAGGCCGGGTCGCTCTGCCAGAACTCTGGGAGTTTCATAGCCACGGCGAGAACGGCCGGCTGTGAGAGTTGGGGCGGCGTGGCCGAAGTGGATTCACACTCCTCTTCTGCTCCAAACATGTTCAATTCGGGGTCACCAATGTGGCAGGAATGAGGAAAAACACAGGAGACCAAGGCGAGTTTGCTGTTTATTCCTCAGCTCCAAAACCAAACTACAGCAGGAACAACCCTGCACCAGCAAGCCGGGAACGTAAACCACGCCCCCAGCTCACAGTCATGTGAGAGGCATAGCCCCTAGTGTCCGCCACAGCTTCAGCAATTCTGTTTCAGCAGAATGCTTTTTGTTGATAAAACAAACTATACACAGTGACCTAAATTCTCAAGCACAATGTCTCCCCCATGTGTGACGAATATTGTGTTTCAGTGGTAGTTAGTTAGTGCGTCGCAAAATATGAAAGCATATTCCTTTGTTTGTTGGAAAGCATGAAAGGCTAATAATTAATAATTACTTGCCAAATACTATCCATCCATGCATCCATCCATCCATCCATCCATCCATCCATCCATCCATCCATCCATCCATTATCTGAACCACTTATCCTGCACTCAGGGTCGTGGGGATGCTGGAGCCTATCCCAGCAGTCATTGGGTGGAGACACCCTGGACAGGCTGCCAGGCCATCACACAGGCGCCCCCCCCCCCACACACACACACACATTCATACCTAGAGACAATTTAGTACGGCCGAGTCACCTGACCTACATGTCTTTGGACTGTGGGAGGAAACCTGAGCACCTGGAGGAAACCCACGCAGACACGGGGCGAACATGCAAACTCCACACAGAGGACGACCCGGGATGACCCACCAAGGTTGGACTACCCTGGGGCTCGAACCCAGGACCTTCTTGCTGTGAGGCAACCACGCTAACCACTGCGCCACCGTGCCACCCTGCCAAATACTAATCATAGTTTAACTAAATTTCCCCCCAGCTTATGAAAACTCCCCGAACCCACATTTCATTTTCAGTGTCATTTAAAATGAAAATGCTGAATTTTCACAAACAAGTGCAGTGCCCATTTTGGTGTAATCCCCCCTCCGACCACAATGTGGAAGTGGCGCTGTTCGTCCAGTCGCGGCAGACAGCCGGACACTTCCATTTTAGTTAGATTGTATGCATGCTGTTGCTCGCATGATGTGTAAATTTGTTGGTTTTTACTTGATTTCAGTGCAAGCTATTCCTTGCAATAGATTTCTTAGTGAGTTTCAGTACTCGTCACATCCTGCTTTGTACCTTTTGCCGATACTGTTGCCAGAATCAAAATTTGTTTTATTAGTAAAGGCATTTCCTTGCATGTGCAAAGGCAGTTTGCACATGTAAGGAAACTTAGTAATTGGGTTGCTCAAATAAATGGGTGAGAAAAATCCAGGTTTAAGCTGGCATAATTAGGCAGGGAGGAAAAACTGAGTTTAGTAAGTCTATTCAGAGAGCAAATAGTAAAATATTTAGCATGCAAATAGCACCACTATGGTATGTGAAAGAATTATCTGCAGTTTTGTGTTAATGACAATCAAGTCAAAGCCACATGGTAAATCTCCAGGTGCGTACACAGCAAATATGATTTTTTTTAAAACTGAGGTCTGATATTGCTTGCTTGCTGGTTGTCCATCGTGTCCGATGATGACCATCTTCTCCTATTTGTGAGTCCTTTGGTGGCTGAATAGTCCGATCCTGGATGCACAGTTGCGGTTGCAGACCGGGCATGTAAAAGTGGTGCTGGGGGGAGGGCAGGGGTAGCTTTGCGAGCATGCCTCTTCGCATGCCTCTTTGCATTGTTGTGTGCGCTGGTTTTCCATATACTTCACTCCCTCTGAGACCTGAGAGCACCAGGTGGTGCGGCAGGAAGCAAGTTCCTCCAAAGAAGAGGGGTTGATCTGGCATCTTTTCAGTGTGTGGTCTTCATTTGGTCTTTGAACCGCTTCTTCTGCCCACCAGGAGTGCGTTTACCAAGGTTTAGGGTAGACTCCACGCTGCAGCTGCCTGCCCGCTCCAACACCTCTGTGTGTGGCTCTCTGTCCTCCCAAGTCATGCCGAGGATCCTCTGGAGACATTTCACATGGAAGGCCTCCAGGCTTCTGAGATGGTGGCTGTAGATGGTCCATGCCTCACATCCATAGTGTGGCGATGCACACTGCTCTGTAAACAAGCATTTTGGTGTGGAGGTTGAGGTTGCTGTTCTGGAAAACCTTTCTCCTTAGACGACCAAAAGATGTTGAGGCTTGTTTGAGGCAGTGCTGAATCTCATCGTCCATTGTGCAGGTGTCAGATAGCATGCTTCCCGGATATTTGAAGGCAGGAACAGTGGCCAGTTGTTGCCCTTCTGCTGTATAGGTTGTTGGGTGGCTTGGGAGGCCGGCAGTCATCTGACAGATTACCTCTGTCTTTTGGGTGTTGATAATCAGTCCCATTCTCCTGTATGCAGTTACAACTGCCGACAGAGTGTTTTGTAGGGCTTCTGGTGTGTGGGCTACCAGGGCACAATCGTCGGCATACTGTAGCTCAATAATGTTCTCAGAGGTCAACTTGGTGGTTGCCTGAAACTGCCTGATGTTGAATAGGTTACCATCGAGCCTTAAGTCAATGGTGACGCCAGTCTGCTTCCCCATCCTCCTTCATAACAGTGTTGTAACAGAGACTAAGAAGATATTAAACAGGACTGGGGCTAGCACACAGCCTTGTCTGACTCCAGTCTGCACACCAAAGGGCTCAGAACTGTGGTTCCCCACTACCACTCGGGCCATCATTCCTGAGTGGAACTGTCCGAGGATGGTGAGAAACTTAGGTGGACATCCAAATTTCTTCAGGACTTGCCACAGCAGGGCCCAGTTAACTGTATCAAATGCCTTTGAGAGGTCTATGAATGCTGTATATATATATAGATCCTTGTGCTGTTCTCAGCATTTCTCCTGGAGCTGGCGTGTGACAAAGATCATGTCGATGGTCCCTCTATCCTTTCGGAAGCCGCATTGTGACTCTGGTATGACCCGTTCGGCTATTGCAAGTGTTAGTCTGCGGAGCATGATCTTCGCTGGAACCTTTCTGGCAATGGCCAGCAGTGAAATACCCCTACTGTTGGAGCAGATGGATTTGTCTCGTTTGTTTTTATAAATGGTCACAATGTTGGCGTCTTTCCACTGTCGAGGGACACACTCGTGACTCCACACCTCAAGGATATAGAGATACAGTGGCCTTGTACAGAGGTAGCCCCCTTCCTTGAGGATTTCAGCTGGAATGTTATCAGGTCCAGGGGTTTTGTTGTTTTTCAGGGTCTTGACTGCATGTAGGATTTCTTTGAAAGATGATGGGAGGTCAAGATCTTGCAAGGTACGCTGTTCAGGGAGCTCTGCCAGTACAGTTGAGTCCACTGGGGTGGGCTGGTTGAGCAGGGTGTTAAAATGCTCTGCCCACCACTCCACTAACAGGGCCTGGTCCTTGATGAGAGTTGTTACATCATCAGATCAAACGGGTGTCAGGGAGCAGTTTCTGGGGTCATAGATGGCCTTAACTGCGTCATAGAAACCATGCATGTCGTTCCTGTCTGCATGAGCCTGGATTTCATTGGTTTTCAAAATCCACCACTCATTTTGCAGATTCCGCAGAGTTGCTTGGGCCTCAGAGCGGAGGTCTTGCAATTTTTTCTTGAGAGGTTGGGATAGTGGGTTGCTGAGGGCGGCTCTGTGTGCCTTATGCATGTTGTCCAGTAGGGTGGAGATCATTCCGGCATTGTCATCAAACCAGTCCTGATGTTTCTTGGTTTTGAAGCCAATGGATTGGGCTGCATTGTCAAAGAGGGTGGTGCTCAGAGAGGTCCACTTCTCATCCATCCCAGACTCTTAGTGGATCCGCTGTTCAATGTCAGCTAACTTGACAGCTAGAGAACGACGGAAGGTGTTTCGGGTGTTGCTGTTTGAGAGTCTTGCGCAGGGGAGTGGTTTCTTTTTTGGCCTAGATTGGCGTCTCAAGGGTCAGGCATGCACTCTGACTTCTGTCAGGATCATGCGATGGTCTGTCCAGCAGTCTGCTCCTCGCATAGATCTTGTAAGGAGCACATCTTTAAGATCAGCCCACCTCACAATAGCATAATTAAGCAGGTGCCACTGTTTGGATCTGGACTGTTGGACTGTTCTTGATTGCAAAACCAACTCCATGGATGTGTTGACCTCCTAGGGGGTATCCTTTCCAATAGAATGTATAGCTCTCTCCTACTTCGTTGAGCAAGCCCTCCTCAAGGAGCCTGGTCTCACTGAGTGCCGCCACATCACACAATAGCGCTTCAGCTCGCTGGCAATAAGTGCTGTTCTGCGTTGAGGACTGTCCGTGCCATGGCTGACATCCAGGAGTGTTCTTATGTTCCATGCTGCGGTTCTTAGTGGTATAGTATGTGTTTTTCAACCGCATAGTGGAATGGCCTGGCAGGTGCGATTTCCTGCCCAGGCACAGTGTTGAGTGGGCAATTTTTGGGCCACCTTTTCTAGGCCGTTCCCCAAATGGGGTGAGCAGTGCGGTCCCTAAATGGGGCTGCTCAGACGCACAGGGGTCTACCGGAAACAGCTGCCACTCAATCCCAGCTGCTAACGACCATTGCCCGGTGCCGCTGGCGTGCAGAGTTCCAGCTAAGAGCTCCCAGCTCATTTAGACCTGCTCCCATCACTGGATACTCCATCGCCGCCAGACTTTGTGAGATCTGGGACTCAGGTAGCAGAAGAAGATACTTGCGCAGAGATGGTTTTTAAAATGGCATGGGGGGTGTGCGCTTCTCCCAACGCCACATGACCTGATCGTAGAGGAGATGGTTCCGATGGCAAGGGGGGTCCCTAGACAACCAGCACCTCCTCACAACTGCAGGAGGCTGCCGGAAATCCACGTTTTCGGAAACCACCTCGAAGTCTGCCGCCACAGCTTGCTTTTCTGGTGGGGTAAGTTCCCTTAGCCTTATGTCTTCCCAGACTCACCCACAAGGCAGCGGGGCAGTGGTTGATAGGTGCCAGGGCGTGTCCACCAGGGTGGGCCTGCACACCATATCTCTGGGGCCCACTGCTGCTCCGAGATCCCCTGCCCAGTTAGCCTGGGGCCGCAAGACCCCAGTTACCATGTGTGGCCGCGGGGAGGCCTGGCAGGAGTCTTGGTGAAGGAGAGGCTATGTACTGGCAAGGGAAGGGTTACACGCTAGGATGCTTCCCTATTCGCCACAAAGGCTAGCCAGTGGCAGCAAGCTAAAGGCAGGAGGGATGCAAGCGGGTTGGAGAAACACATGCACCTTCCCTCCAACTACGTGGTGCTGCACTGGACACATCACAACACCCTCTGGGCAGCCACACACACACACCCTGCGGACAGCCACACTGTTTACCGCAGCCCTGTATGATGTCACGCAAACTGGGGCAGGAGGCCACCATGCCGTGGCCTAGTGACAATGAGACAATGCGGTGGTTTGAAAGCCTCAGTGGAAAGACAGAAAACTCCTGCTGTTATGCTCGGCCTCTCCACATTTGCACTTCTCCCTTTCCTTTTCACATAGAGGAATGTCTGCAACAGGAAGTGCTTAGGGAAAAGACATACTGCTTCTTTTTTTTTGATAACTTATATCCTTCCCTACTTTCCTGTCCTGCCTCTCTGCATTATGATTTTAGATTGTTATAAATGGACACGGCTTTCATTTCAAACATTTCCTTTTAAAAAGCTCCCATAATATTTGTATAGGATTTCAACCTAGGATCACTGAAGTTTGCTGTGGAGTATCCTCTGAAGCCTCACAACTGAGACCACCTTAAAATAAAGGATTGAGCATATAACGGCACCTTCACCCTCTCCAATATATTTATTTGTTTGTTTGGTGTGGAGGTAAAGAAGCGGGGGAACATGCAGCTATGGAAATTGTGTCATTTGTACTACGATTATCCAGTCCAGCCCATCTGCCATCTCAGGCTCCAGCGGTTTAGTAGATGCAGCAGTCCAAAAGTGAATGCAGTTAATCCCCTCCAAAGTACCTCGCGATTACATTGCATTATTGTATAGCTGCAACGAGGGGCTAAAGTTGAAAAATCTAAAAATAAATCAACTCACAGCAGCAAAATTTAGAGTTAAGAAAAGGCCATCTCTATTGTTGTCAGACAGTCAACATTATACAGAGGCAAGGATTCAGTTTGAATGGCAGCTCCTGTGTCCTGCATGACCCCAGCAGTGCTCCTTTATTCTGCTCCTCCCCAATGGAGCACAAACTAGGAGTCATCGGGACGCTGTACCACCGAGCTGACAACGTCCTACATCTATATTGATATTCCACTCCTCATTTGTTGAGCACTTTTATCAACACCATTGATAGTTTCTGAAAAGAAAAGAAAAAACGCTATATATATATAATGTGTGTGTGTGTGTGAAATGATTGAAAATAAAAGGTGATATTTTTAGCTGTGATTAATCAGGACATGAGCCTCTGTTGGATATTAATATTAATATTGGTGTATGACCTTCAAATATGGAAAGTCAGGGACCCACTTTATGTAGCAACACAAATGCAAAGGAAAACCGCCTGCTTTGAAACATAACCTGTTAGTTTCACAGAGTGATTGGTTATTGACCCTGTCCCGGAGTGTCTGGTAGTATGTAGTGGGCTGTGTGGGGAGGGTGTCTGCTAGACGGTGTACCCATGTTGTATGTAGCAGCAGTCTGGAGGGGTAATGCAATAGAAACACATCATCATTGTACAGCCCTCAAAATCTATTTGTCTGTGTCATGATAAAGCCTCTAAAACCATAAAGGTGTGTTTCATTTTAGGGAAAAAAAATCTAGCTGTTTTTTCCCAACGTTTAGGATAACCAAAGTGTATAACCAAAGAGAGAGCTGTGTCCGCATTCTTGAAACAAAGTCAAACACGTTTTCGGTGGGTGTCAGACTCCGCCGACGGTGTCCCTGGTCTCCGATCCTGTTTGTGGTATCCATGGACAGGATCTCAAGGCGCAGCCAAGGTGAGGAGTGTGTCCGTTTTGGGAACCTCAGAACTACATCTCTGCTCTTCCCAGATGATGTGGTTTTGTTGGCTTCATCAGAACGTGATCTCCTGTGCGCACTGGAGCGGTTTGCAGCTGAGTGTGAAATGGCCGGGATGAGAGTCAGCACCTCCAAGTCTGAGGCCATGGTTCTCTACCGGAAAATGGTGGATTGCTCCCTCCGGGTTGGGGATGAGTTGTTGCCTCAAGTGAAGGAGTTCAAGTATCTCGGGGTCTTGTTCTTGAGTGAGGGTAGGGTGGAGCGGGAGATTGACAGGTGGATTGGTGCAGCATCACCAGTGCTCCCTGTGAAAATAAGGAATTCATTTGTTTTGATCAACACACCAGAAGTGTTGTCTTCTCTGTAGCTGCATGGTTTTGGAAAACAGTGAGGCTTTTTGTGTTTTGCTCGGATGCCACGACTCATTAACATATGCCAAGTCGGTTTGCATATAGACAAATTTGTTCTCAACACAATCGGTGTCTGTCTGTTGACATCCCTGACCAACACTCATGCCTATTTAAACTTCAATATCCAAGTTTTTAATCCGACTGCTCACCAGTGTGCTTGCAACAAGGGTTTCATTGCATTTCATTGCCTTCTACTTTGTCAGTAAACAGTTTGCTGCTATGGTTAGCGGATTCAAAATGGGTCAAAACAAATGACTTTTTATGGCTAATTGTTTTTTGTGTTTTCTCTTTCAGTAAAAAAAGCCAAGCTTCAAGGTCCTCCAGGTGAGTTGTGTTTTTTAAAAAGCCTAGCATTCAGTCATTATAACATAACGTTATTATTATAACATGATGAAAACTGAGGTGGGCTCGCCGGGGCTTCATGTGTCTCGGCACACAGAGCGGGGGGCTGCTCCGGCTGGCCGGGCAGAGAAAAAGTCATGGACTGCTTCACGACATCCAGAGTGGCTGCAGCACACCAGACACCACCCTAGCTGCTAAAACCAAAGCACACCTTCATCTCAAACCAAACCACACCTTCATCTCAAACTAAACAACACCTTCATCTCAAACCAAACAACACCATCTCAAACCAAACAACACCTTCATCTCAAACTAAGCTTTATTTATTTAATTAATCACAGCATTCACAATAATCTCTCACAATTAGTGGGGGGGGGGCGTAGAAACAGCTGTTCTCCAACTCTGTCTCTCTTTCTGTCTCTTTTCTCTGTCTCTCACTCTTTCTCTCCTCTCTCTCTCTTTATCTGTCTCCTCTCTACCTCTCTCCTCTCTTCTTTCCTCTCTCTCTGTATCTTTGTCCTCTCTCTCTATCTCTCGCTTCTCTCTCTCTCGCTCTCCCCCCTCTCTCTGTCTGTCTCTCCCCCCTCTCCTCTCTGTCTCTCTGTGTGTTTGTCTCTCTCCTCTCTCTCGCTCCTCTCTCTTGCTCTCTCACTCTCTCACTCTCTCTCTCTGTCTCTCACTTTCTCCTCTCTCTCTCTCTCTCTGCTCTCGCTCCCTCTGTGTCTCTCTTTCGTCGACTGTCCCTTCACTTCCCTGTCGTTTCCCTTCTATCTGTGGATTACCATAATGGGGGGAAAATGGAATCTGGGCTAAAAGTTCTATTTACAACCAGGGAAAGCAAGCAGGCTAAGAAACAGAACTAATTGACATGTTCTGTCTGTCTGTCTGTGTGTCTGTCAGTGTCCTCTGCTGCGTTTCAGTTCTATCAACAGTGACATTATCACCACCCTGTTGATCCACTGAAACAACTTTGATCTGCTTAGGGTCTGACTGACCTACTGCTTGAAGAAGTTCAGCAAATTTGATTGTCTTTTTGGCATTTTACCAGTTTCCTCACTGTTGCTGAGGGTATCCTAATTCAAACTGCAGTAACATTAGCTCACGTGACATGCACAAACCCCATATGCTAGAGGTATCACTGGAAGACCTGACGACTCTTCTCTTTCTTTTTGTTTTAAATCAGATTTAAAATGCATCCAAAACAGGCAAACAAGTGATTTACAAGTAATTTCAAGGGGAAATTACAGAATGGCAGAACAGATATACAACATTTATTTACAGATTTCGATATTGAAAAACAACGTGCCAGGTCCATTCAAATATGTGCCAGTCCCAATCTGGGAGGTCCCGGATCCTGTTCTGGCCGGACCCGGTAAAAACTAAGCCCTAGGGGTTGCTCGTCTGGCCATGCAACCTCACATACTGTACTCTAAATCTTCCCAGATCTCTTCTGTTTTTAAACACGCCTAAACTTACATCTGCTCTTTGCAGATGATGTGGTTTTGTTGGCTTCCTCAGAACGTGACCTCCAGCACGCACTGGGGCAGTTTGCAGCTGAGTGTGAAATGGCCGGGATGAGAGTCAGCACCTCCAAGTCTGAGGCCATGGTTCTCTACCAGAAAATGGTGGATTGTTCCCTCCAGGTTGGGGATGAGTTGTTGCCTCAAATGAAGGAGTTCAAGTATCTCGGGGTCTTGTTCACGAGTGAGGGTAGGATGGAGCGGGAGATTGACAGGTGGATTGGTGCAGCATGAGCAGTAATACGGATGTTGTACTGGACCGTTGTAGTGAAGAGGGAGCTGAGCCGGAAGGCAAAGCTCTCAATTTACCAGTCAATCTTTTTTCCAACCCTCACCTATGGTCATGAGCTTTGGGTAGTGACCGAAAGGGTGAGATGGCGGATACAAGCAGCTGAAATTAGTTTCCTCCGTAGGGTGTCTGGACTCAGCCTTAGAGATAGGGTGAGGAGCTCGGACATCTGGAGGGAGCTCAGAGAAGAGCTGCTGCTCCTTCGCGTCGAAAGGAGCCAGTTGAGGTGGTTCGGGCATCTGATCTGGATGCCTCCTGGGCGCCTTCCTTTGGAGGTTTTCCGGGCATGGCCAACAGGGAGGAGACCCCGGGATAGACCCGGAACTCGCTGGAGAGACTACATGTCCAAACTGGCCTGGGAACGTCTTGGGATCCCCCAGGAGGATCTGGAAGACGTTGCTGGGGAGAGGGATGTCTGGAGTGCCCACTTAGCTTGCTGCCACAACGACCCGACCCTGGAGAAGTGGCTGAAGATGAGATGAGATAAAATTATAATTGACAGATTTAAAGGCAGTACTAATTTCCTGCTCTTAATTGTTTTATGTCTGAGTGTAGGGCCACATTCACTCATTTCTCTTGTAGGTTAATGAGTTAGATTCTGGCAAGTCACTCAGGGCCCAGTCTATTTTTTTACATTACATAATACTGTGTGTCGTTCTGGGTTAGCCCATGGACAGGTGAGGCTAGATCGCTGGCGGCTGAGTCCAAATCCCCATGCCCTCCACCTGAGTAAATCCCTCCAGTGTTTATCCTCACGCCCATCCAATAAGCCCTATGACGTTTCTGGCCAGACCCGGCATCAGCAACGACAGAGGCTTTGGATCGAATGGCGCTGCCTTACTTTCCCTATTTTAAGTCCCTAGCTGACTCCTGTGTTGGCAATGAGTGGGAAACTTGACAGAGTTTATAAACAAGCTAATCTCTCCATTTGTGTCTCTAAATTGTCCTTGCCCCCTCCCCCACCAACAACCCCATCGCCTGGACAAACATGACGTTGTGAGGGTTTTGAATTGGCAGGTCCGTGTATTAAAGGACAATGATGTTTTTTCCACAATATGAGTTTTATACTACCATGCATATCACTTATGACGTGATTTACTCACCAGATTCATTTTAGAGACTTTGGACATGAGACCACAGGTAGACCACAGCTTTACAGAAGTGTCTTATGAGGAGATGAAACATGAGCCTTGAGCCTGTCCTATAGCAAAAACAACAACACCAAAAAGCTAGTGTCTCAGTTATACGGTGTACATTATCTCCCATTACCTATGACTTGTCCGTTATGCTGGCCAGGTAGTTCATGGATGGGTACTGCTACCTACGGTAAGTACAGGCTGCTGATTCCTGCAAGTTGAACCAGGAAGTAGATCAACGAACCAGGAAGTAGATCAACAACGTGATCAAACATTGATAATATTGGATATTTCAGGTAATAATTTTTAACTTGCACTTCCATATACGTGGTTTGACTAATTGGATTAAATTGGACTTGTTGAAACTAGCACCAAAACGATTATAGTTGATTAGTGGATCGACAGTAAATTAGTTGATTAAAATTTTGGTGTTCAGTTTATGGCTCAAGTCATTCATTAGATAAGAATACCAAACGTGTTGGTTGCAGGTTCATAAATGATAAAGAATTGCTTGATTTCCTCTCATTTACATCATTGTGAAAGTAAAACGAGGGTCTTTGACTGTCGATCAGACTAAACAAATAGTGTTGAGACATCGCTTTGGACTCTTCAAACATAAGATGGGCATTTATCAGTATTTTTAACTTTTAAAAGACTTAAATGATTAATCGATAAATTAAAATATAATGGATAAATTAATCTGTTATGAAAATAAATTGCCTTACTTGCAGGCCTAGTTGAAACTTGTCTGACACGCGTGTTCATTTGCCCATAAGAGGCTGTAGTAGAGCTGTTGTCTGTAGACCTGGTCCCATGTCCACGAGCTCCATAATGAGGCTGGTGAATAAAACGAGATAATAGGGCTTGGCAATATACCTGAAAAAAATGCATCATGATAAAATGTTTCATTTCAGTTGATAGCGATGATTATTGATCATGTTAATGACCTATTTTAAATAGAGACCAGGAGAAAAAAGGTTGAATAAATCAGGAATCAGGAGCGTTTATTAGTCGTTTCATTTCATGCACCAGCACACATGAAATGAAACGACACACCGTTTCCCCCAGCCCACAGCAGTGCAACACAAAGACAAAAACACATCCAAAACCTACATGACACACATAGCCAACAGATCCAAAACAATTAAAAAATTCACTGTCCGAGAGAGCGAACGCCAGGGTGACTGTCTTACTGCCAGTCTGCATGGGCTACCAGTTAGCTTAGCCTGCCTCGCTTCCACGTCCTGTCAGACCACCCTTGGTGTTTCCTCCTCGGGCGCAGGGCCATGGTCCCTTGGCCCACTGGACGCAGCAGCAACGCCAGCTCTCCCCGCCAGACACCTCACTTTGAATTTAGGCACCACTGGTGTTCTCATATCAGTCAGACTGAAAACACCCAAAAAACTGCCATACTGACGACTTGACCTGTCCTGCTTTCATCAGAAGTGTCCTCACCAGCTGCACTTCTTTCCTCTCACTCCGCTGTTTCTGTTGTTGTGTCACATTACAACGGTGCAACCGAACAACACACCTGTGAAATGATTGGCTGTTTATGAGCCAGGGAGAGAACGCGCATATTCATTATGTGCTTTCATGGCGGTTTGCATTTAATGCATTTCAGTCAAACTATCGAACATTCTATTGAACAATTTTCTTATTCTATTGATGAAGTGTCTATCACCGCTACATATCACTATCACATATCACATATCACATGCATATCGCATATCATATCACATATCGGTACATATCACTATCGTTTTATCGCCCAGGTCTGTGATATAATAACTGATCAGCATGATGGCAAAAACTACGAAAATAAGACCCAGTTTGTAAAAATAAACTGAATTGTTATCCAACAGAGATGTTGAGCTGTTGAGTCTTTGTTGTTTTAATGTTTTTCTAGGCCTCTCTGTCTACCTGTGATGCCCCCCCCCACCCTCACCACATGTGACACCTGCCCTAGAGCAAACACACTGGCATTATTCAGCTAAACCTGTGGTCTGCCATCAGCCAAATGTAAACATTAGACACTGCGCTGCTGCAGGACTCGGGGGAACTTGTCAGGGCCTGGGGGAACTCTGCATCCAACATGAGACTGCTTTTATTTGGAAGTATGACTGAATTAACAGCAGGGCTACATTGTCCTTTGGGTCCTAAAGAGAAGTGTCATCAAGCAAAGTGTCCACCTCTTCATTTGCACAGACGTAATCTGTATACAGTGGATATACAAAGTCTACACCCCCCTGTTAAAATGGCAGGTTTTTCTGATGTAAAAAAATGAAACCAGGATAAATCATGTCAGAACATTTTCCACCTTTAATGGGAAATTGCGACCTATAAGATTCAAGTAAAAAACAAACTGAAACCTTTTAGAGAAAAATAAAATAAAATAAAAAAAACTTAGAATAACCTGGTTGCACAAGTGTGTACACACCTAAACTAATACTTTGTTGAAGCACAGAAAGTTAATCAGTTCATCTGGGCGCAACATTTATTAGCAGATACGTTTCATCATCATCTAAGTGACCTCTTCAGTCTCACCTGACTGCAGGTGTCCCCACCCTTATAACCAATACAGTGACTGCAGGTGTCCCCACCCTTATAACCAATACAGTGACTGCAGGTATCCCACCCGTATAACCAATACAGTGACTGCAGGTATCCCACCCGTATAAACAATACAGTGACTGCAGGTACCCCCACCCTTATAAACAATACAGTGACTGCAGGTGTCCCCACCCTTATAAACAATACACTGACTGCAGGTACCCCACCCTTATAAACAATACAGTGGCATAACGACCCAAACCAATGACCGGTTTCATATGCAGATATGGGTGTGACCATTAACTGGAGTTAAAATGGCCATATGTACCATTCACTAGGCATAAAGACATTTGTTGAAGCACAGTTGGTTTTATTACAGCACTCAGTCTTTTTGGGTAGGGGAGCATCAGCTTGGCACATCTTGACTTGACATTATTTTTCCACTCTTCCTTGCAAAAACATTCTAGATCCATCAAATTGTGAGGGTATCTCCTGTGCACAGCCCTCTTCAGGTCACCCCACAGGTGTTCTACTGGATTCAGGTCTGGGCTGTGGCTGGGCCATTTCAAAACCTTGATCTTCTTTTGGTGAATCCATTCCTTCGTTGATGTGGATGTATGCCCTGGGTCATTGTTGTGCTGAAAGGTGAAATTCCTCCTCATCTTCAGCTTTCTAGCGGAAGAAGGTTTTTCACCAAAGTCGACTGGTATTTGCAGCTATTCATGATTCCCTTCACCTTGACTAAAGCCTGAAGATAAGCAGCCCTAAAACACCATGCTTCACCCTTGGTCTGGTGTTCTTTTGGTGATGGGCTGTGTTGTTTTTATATCAAACACCTTTTAGAATTATGGCCAAAAAGTTCTACCTTGGTCTCATCACACCATAGCACATTTTCCCACATTGTTTTGGGAGATTAGATGTATCTTTTTGCTAAATTTAGCCGTGTGAAAAGTCTTCTGTCTTGCCATCCTACCCCATAGCCCAGACATATGAAGAATACAAGACTGGTCTCACATGTTGGGAACAACCAGGACTTGCCAGGAATTCCTGCAGCTCATTTATTGTTGCCATAGGCCTCTTGGCAGCCTCCCTGACCAGTTTTCTCCTTGTCTTCAAATCAAATCAAATCAAATCAAATCAATTTTATTTGTATAGCCCAATATCACAAATTACAAATTTGCCTCAGTGGGCTTAACAGCAACACAACATCCTGTCCTTAGACCCTCTCATCGGATAAGGAACAACTCCCTAAAAAACCCTTTAACAGGGAGAAAAAGAGCAACAGAGGAGGATCTCTCTCTCAAGACGGACAGTGTGCAATGGATGTTGTGTTCACGCAATTTACATAATACAACATTGAAAGAGGATAACAGAATTACAATGGACATAACATTTATGAAGAACATGATGCACAGGATGCACAGGATTCCTGTCCACATGCCAACGGAACAGTCCAGGACCCAAGCCACGCAACCAGCACCATCATGTAAAAAAAGAAAAACTTATGTGAGGAGAGGAAGGGCAGGCAGCATCCAAATGGCGACCACCATCACCATGGAGACCTGGGAGGAGAACCGACCGCACATGCATGCAAGAGAGACTCACATGACACCATTCAAACACAGAAAAAGAGAAAGGAGAAGACATCATTCAGAGAGAAAGAAAAGACTTGTTAGAGAAGAGAACAGTTTGCAATAGTCATTAGCCGTAATCAATAAGTCATCAATTAGTCATAATCTATACTCTGTAATCTATACTCGATAATCTCGTCGGCAGAACAGTGGTTGGTAAATTCATTGAGACAGAAAACCGACCCGCCATCCAGTACAGGTTGTGAAGCACTCAACTTAAAGGCAACTAATTGTAAGCTAAGGCAAAAAGATGAGTTTTAAGTTTGGATTTAAAGGACTCAACAGACTCTGATTGTCTGATGGCAGCAGGCAGGTTATTCCACAACAACGGAGCCCAATAGGAAAAGGCCCTGCCACCAGCTGACTTCTTCTTAACTTTGGGTACACACAGGAGCCCTGTATTTTGAGAACGAAGTGCTCGAGATGGCATGTAAGGTTTAAGGAGATCAGACAGGTAGGATGGGGCAAGTTCATTTAGGGTTTTATAAGTCAGCAGAAGCACCTTGTATTCTGGTCTAACATGGATAGGAAGCCAATGAAGGGAGGCAAGAATTGGTGTAATATAGTCAAATGTCCTAGTTTTAGTTAGGATTCTAGCAGCAGCATTCTGAACCATCTGAAGACTTTTAGTACTAGAATGTGGCAGACCTGAAAACAGAACTTTACAGTAATCAGGTCTGGATGAAACAAATGCATGTATTAGAATCTCTGCGTCAGCCATAGACAGAAAAGACCGAATTTTAGCTATGTTACGTAAGTGAAAAAAGGGCAGTCTTGGTGATTTCTTTAATGTGCTTATCAAAGGAAAGGTTGGGATCAAACCGAGATTTTTGGCTGCCACACTTTGTGAAACCACAGAGTTGTCGATTGTTATCGTTGCTTGATCAAATTGGTGTCTGTGTCTAGCAGGGCCAATGACTAGCATCTCAGTTTTATCTGAATTTAAAAGCAGAAAGTTAAGTGACATCCAGTTTTTCACAGTAGCCAAGCAGGCCTCTAAGTTAGTGATTTGAGTATGATCATCAGCCCTTATAGGCACATACAACTGAGTATCATCAGCATAGCAATGGAAATGTATTCCACAACGCCGTATAATTTGGCCAAGAGGTGTAATGTAAAGAAACAAAAGTAGAGGGCCAAGAACTGAGCCCTGAGGCACACCATATTTAACGTCAGAAAATTTTGATATAATATTATTATAGCAGACACAGTGTGTTCTTCCAGATAAGTAGGACTTAAGCCAAGAGAGATCTAAGCCAGAGACACCAAAATTACAATTTAATCCATCTAAAAGTATACAGTGATAAATGGTGTCAAAGGCTGCACTGAGGTCCAGTAGTAGAAGCACAGAAGTGGAATCAGAGTCGATAGCCAGTAAAAGATCATTTACCACTCTGGTCAGAGCAGTTTCAGTGGAATGACAGGGCCTGAAAGCCGACTGAAAAGGTTCATATAGATGGTTTTCTTTTATATGGGTCAAAAGTTGTTGATACACAACTCTCTCTAGTACTTTAGAGAAGAATGGAAGATTAGAGACTGGTCGATAGTTATTAAGAGACCCTGGATCAAGGTGCGGTTTTTTAAGTAGAGGTTTAACCACAGCTGTTTTAAAACTGCTGGGAACAATGCCAGTAGTAAGAGATAAATTAACGATGTCTAGCATTGTAGATCCAAGAAAAGGCCAGAGGTCTTTAAAAAGTTTTACTGGTAAGGGATCAAGTAGGCAAGCGGTTGGTTTAGAAGCTGACACGAACTTAGTCAAAGTATCAAGAGAGATAGTCTCAAAAGCTGTAATAACTGGAACTGTCAGTGACTCATTGTGTAAATATGAATTTAGTATGACAGGATCTGCAGGAGTAGATGGAGTTGAAGAACTAATATTGTTTAAGATCTCATCAACCTTATTGCAGAAAAAATCTAGAAATTCATGTGCTGTGAATGGTGAGCAGCTAATAGGCGACAGCTTTTTAGTAAGTTTAGATACAGTGTCAAAGAGAAATCTGGGGTTATGTTTATTAATATTTATTAAGTGAGAGAGATACGATGTTTTTGCAGTAGATAAAGCATGCTTGTATTTCAATAAACACTCGTGCCAGGATAGGTAAAAAACTTCCAATTTAGATTTTCGCCATTTACGTTCCAGTCTCCTGCAGGTCCACTTAAGAGCACGTGTCTCATCATTAAACCAGGGTGTAGGCCTCTTTAGTCGCCTAGCTCTGGTAGTGAGAGGTGCAACTGAATCGAGGAGAGTAGAGAGGGCCACATTTAAGTAACTAGTGAAATTTTCAACAGAGTCATTTACCACAGTGAAAGGAGCCAAGACTTCAGGCAGCTGCTGGCCAAATGCAGCTACAGTGGAGGGACCAATATGGCGAGTGGCAATTACATCTGTGCTGACATTAACTGGACAGGCCAATAATGCTTCAAATTTGATGAGAAAATTATCTGACACAGCAGATGTGATTGGTAAGACATTCAGATCAGAAACAGCTATTCCTTTAGATAAAACCAAATCAAGTGTGTTACCACTACAATGAGTCAACTCTTGAACAAACTGAGTGAACCCAAAAGTATCAGCTAGTGCCAGAAAGGCTTTACTTAGAGGATCAGCAGCGTTATTCAGATGAATATTGAAATCACCTAGAATTAGAATCTCATCAGAGTGAGTAACAAGGCCTGAGACAAATTCTCCAAATTCTTCCAAGAAATAATGAGTAACAGCCAGGAGGTCTGTAGAGTATCACAATTTGGACTGAGCCGAGTCTCTTCATGGCTGAGGGAGATGGACCAAGAATAAGAGACTCAAAAGACTGGAATTTAGATTCAAGTCTAGAAGTCAGATTGAAAATAGATTTATATATTAAGGCAACAACCCCACCTTTTTTATTTGCCCGAGCTATGGGCACAAGTATAGTCAGGTAGGGAAGCTTCATTTAAGGGAAGGAAAACATTTGGTTTCAGCCATGTTTCACATAACCCAATCATATCAAAACTATGTTCAAGAATCAGATCGTTTATTAGTAAGGCTTTGGTAGGCAGTGATCTGATATTTATGAAACCAAATTTAAGCTTCTTGTGGAAGTGATCAGTAGTAGGCAGAGCTTTAGAGCTACCAATAGGTGAAAGATTAATTGGAATTAGACACCTTGTTGAGAGTTTTGGCCACCAACGCTTTGGACGATATGTGGTTACATTTTTGATAACATTAGCTGTTTGGTTTTGTAGATTATTAGGTACTTTGTCGCACATCTCAACACTACCAGTGGTAGGAATAATTACTAGATTATTGTGATTCACACATTTAGGAGAGGAGAGCTTGGGAGCAATACAGCAGGGTAGGGAGACAGTCTCACTGTTATAGACCAAGCTATCAGGCTGATAATATACACTATGATAAATTCCCTGACTAATATTAATTAAACTACTTGACTCCACACCCGCACTAGATTTAAACCTAGCAGGCTCTCTAATCACCTGCAACCTGCTGAATGATAAGTCCCTAGTGTCATACTAAACGTAAACAGCTATCTATATTGCTAGACAAAAGAGCGGCGCCGTCCCCAGTAGGGTGAATGCCGTCCGCTTTCAGCAGGTAAGGGCGACCCCAGAAAGAAGGCCAGTTATGAACGAAGCCGAATCCCTGCTCATTACAGTAACGAGCCAGCCAGTGGTTAATTGAGGTGAGCCTAATGTACATCTCATCATTACCCCTCACAGGTAAGGGACCAGAGACAATTAATGGATGCTGACACATCTTTCTGGCAAACTCAAGCATTCTGACTAGGCTGGCTTTTGTGATCTCTGATTGCTTCATCCTAGCATTATTGGTGCCGACATGAATAACAATGTTGCTGAAAGTAGTGGTGCTGTGTGCCTGGGTTCCCTGACTCTCCCTCCGTAATGCCAGCACCCTAAGATTAGCCTCTATGTCGGAGACTCTGGCCCTGGTTAAACAGTGAACCAATGCTGGCGAAGCTAATCTAACATTGCGGGTAATGGAGTCTCCTATCACTAGCGTGCGTTGCTTTACTCTGTCGACAGAAGGGGGAGAAGCACGATGGCCGGTAGGACTACTAACATGACTGGTGAGTGGAAAAAACCAGTTTGCAGTCGGGAGAGGTGACTGCAGACCAGGCCACACGACCGATGGCTTGCTCTTGCGAGCCTTCCCACGCCGGTAAACAGAGACAAACTCTGCCGCATCTGCCGACGAGGTTGAGCTAGAGCTAACCATAGCAGGCCTGCTGTCAGGCCCGGGGCTACTGAGCTAGTGCTAACCATAGCAGACCTGCTGTCAGGCCCGGGGCTACTGAGCTAGTGCTAACCATACCAGGCCTGCTGTCAGGCCCGGGGCTACTGAGCTAGTGCTAACCATAGCAGGTCTGCTCTCAGGCCCGGGGCTAAGGCTATCTGGACAGCCCGTCACATCTAACGTAATCCTAGCAGAAAGCAGCTGCTCTAACTCACGGACACGTCTCTCTAGTAGAGACAACCTGTCTGTCACTACGGAGCAGTCACCACAAACCATCGTTTTAACCAGGCTGCTTTGACTGAGAATGTAATAGAGCTAACTGCTAAGCTAGGCTAAGCTCAAAGCTAGTAACAAACTGGGAACAAGAAGCTACCTACTAAACACAGATTCGTATCAGAAAGACACTAGATAATCTAGCAATAAGTGAACTAAGCAAAGAAAATAGCTAAATCAGAACAAAATGAGGAGGTTAGGGTAGACTATAAAGAACTAATACAAGAAAAATAAAAGTTGTCGATCTCACGAAGCCGCCGCTCACGAAGGCGGGAGCTGAAAACAGCTGGCAGTGATCATCCATTTTGGAGGGACATCCTGTTCTTGGTAATGTCACTGTTGTGCCATATTTTATCCACTTGTTGATGATGGTCTTCACTGTGTTCCATGGTATATCTGATGCCTTGGATATTATTTAGTACGCTTCTCCTGATCGATACCTTTCAACATTGACATCCCGTTCTTGCTTTGTAAGCTTTTTGTGGACCATGGCTTTGCAGCTGGATGCAACCAAGAAGATGTCAGGAAAATCCTACTGGAACAGCTGAACTTTATTTGGGGGTTCATCACAGTCTCTTTAATTGGTGGCAGGTGTATACTTACTACTATTTAACATGAGTTTGAATGTGATTGATTAATTCTGAACACAGTCACACCTTCAACTATAAAAGGTGTGCACACATGCAACCAGGTTATTGTGAGTTTTGTGTTTTCCTTTTCCCCCCCTAAAATGTTTCTGCTTATTGGTCAATTTACTTTTATAGGTTGCACTTCACATTAATGGAATGGATTAATGCATGGAAAAAGTTCTGACATGATTTATCTTGGTTTCATTTTTTTTACATCACAAAACCTGCCATTTTAGACGGGGTAGTGTTTTTCTAACCACTTTATGAATATGATGACGTTTTAAGTGCATTTCTTTAACTGTACCAGTTAGGTGGGGAAATAATTATTTATGTTTATTGTATTTCACTGGTATTGTATCAGGATGAAATTCAGATATGGTCATAAAGTGATACACAATTATATTTTTTGTCCAGAATAATGACAATGACCAACAATACCTCGCATTATTACATAATCCTCAAACATTGTGTAAAATTCTCTATGATTATCATAATATTTTCCATATTGCTACTTCATGAGCATGTTTACACATTTTGCGCGTTTTTCAGATTTCACTTATTTACAGTGTTAAGTAACTACTGTATGTAGTTGCTCTCTGTAAAAGAAGAGTCAACTGCATATCATCACAATTCTTTTTTTCAGTCTGTTTGTTGTGAATTCATTTTCCCACATTGGTTCAGTAACAGAAACCAGAGAAATCACTCCCTGAGATGGTACAGCCTTGCACCAGAGACTCTCCCTTTCCCCGTCTTTCTGACCTGGCCCGCTAAATGAATGTCCTATTAAATGAATCCATAAACGTGACGGTTACTGACTGTTCATTAACAGTCATGACAGCCCAGCTGTCTGTGTATGCAGCAACTTGTATAGTGTGTATTGTGTAATGTGTATTGTATAGTGTGTAGTGTGCATTGGCAGAGTCCTCATAGTTTACATAAGGCTTGTCTGTGATGTGTGTTTTGTGTTATACCTACACCACACCTCGAACCAACTAATCTTTCATGAGAGGCTTGCATCAGGTCTTTCATGAGAGGCTTGCATCAGGTCTTTCATGAGAGGCTTGCATCAGGTCTATCATGAGAGGCTTGCATCAGGTCTTTCCTGGGCACAGCTCCAAATGACCTTCAGCAGACCACTGGCCAGCTGTCACATTTTCCAGGAAACCAGCGATAACGCTGTTTGTCTAGTACTCGATGTGTGTGTGTGTGTGTGTGTGTGTGTGTGTGCGTGTGCATGGGTGTGTGTGTGTGTGTGTGTGTAAACATGCTTGTTCCTCTTTTAATGTGTAAAAACAATTGATTTTATCTGCACCTTTCTTTGTGTGCTAGCCACACAGGCTAATGTTTAGCATGTTATGAAGTGAGGATGCAGCACCGCGGTGACTTAGTCGAGAGCAAGGTCTGGTAAAACCAACACGTTTTTTTCCCCTCTCAGCATACATTTTATTCTGTAAGAACTCAACAGTTTATTAACACAACTTTGGCTGTGGTACCAAACCATGCTCAAACCTTGACCCTGAGCATTATACAGTGAAATAGACAACACACACGGTGAGGACGGGGACGTTCCGGTGAGGTGCTGTGAAGAGAAAACAAACTGGGCCTGCGATCGGTACATCCTGTGTTGTAACATTGATGAGCGGTCGGAATTTTAAATGTCAGCTTCCCAACCGCCTGCGTTTTTCCTGACTAATTTATTGAAAAACTCAGCCGCCATCAATAGTGAATGGAGACACTTGACTGAGGCATTATGGGTGAGTGGAGGCTCAGGGTTTGGATAACATCAAGTACTGTCACAGAACTTGGACAGGACAAACCGTCTGCATCCTCCCATGATGCACTTGTCAACACATCCTCGTTCGTTACGCACATGGGGATTCTTTTTTTCACTGTATGTTTGTGGTGTTGTTCAGCTATATTTGTGAGGACCAATGCGAGTGAGGACATTTTTTCGAAGTGAGGACATTTTGGCCACTCCTTATTTCTTCAAGGGTCTATTTTAAGGTTAGGATTTAGGTTTGGGTTTGGGTTAAAAGTAGGATTATGCTATGGTTGGGGTCTGCATATAGACGGGAGGTTGATCAGCTGGCCCTCTGGTGCGGCCATAACAACCGGGAGCTGAACACACTCAAAACACTGGAGATGACCGTGGACTTCAGGAGTCCCCCAACACTGCCCCCCTCCTCCCCATCATACTCAACAGCATGGTGTCTGTGGTGAAAACCTACAGATTTCGGGTTCCACAATCTCCCAGGACCTAAGGTGGGCATCCAACATAGACACAATCACCAAAAAGGCCCAGCAGAGGATGTACAAACCCCAATTCCAATGAAGTTGGGACGTTGTGTAAAACGTAAAACAGAATACAATGATTTGCAAATCCTTTCCCACCTATATTCAATTGAATACACTACAAAGGCAAGATATTTAATGTTCAAACTGATAGAATTTATTGTTTTTTGCAAATATTCACTCATTTTGAATTTGATGCCTGCAACACGGTCCAAAGAAGCTGGAACAGGGGCAACAAAAGACTGGAAAAGTTGAGGAATGCTCAGAAACACCTGTCTGGAACATTCCACAGGTGAACAGGTTAACTGGAAACAGGGGAGTGTCATGATTGGGTATAAAAGGAGCATCCCCGAAAGGCTCAGTCGTTCACAAGCAAGGATGGGGCGAGGTTCACCACTTTGTGAACAACTGCGTGAGCCAATAGTCCAACAGCTTAAGAACAACGTTTCTCAACGTACAACTGCAAGGAATTTAGGGATTTCATCATCTCCAGTCCATAATATCATCACAAGATTCAGAGAATCCGGAGAAATCACTGCACGTAAGCGGCAAGGCCCAAAACCAACACTGAATGCCCGTGACCTTCGATCCCTCAGGCGGCACTGCATTAAAAACCGACATCATTGTGTAAAGGATATGACCACGTGGGCTCAGGAACACTTGGGAAAACCATCGTCAGTTAACACAGTTCGTCGCTACATCTACAAGTGCAAATTAAAATGCCGCCGGCTTCTCTGGGCCCGAGCTCATCTGAGATGGACTGACGCAAAGTGGAAAAGTGTGCTGTGGTCTGACGAGTCCACATTTCACATTGTTTTTGGAAATCATGGACGTGGTGTCCTCCGGGCTAAAGAGGAAAAGGACCATCCAGATTGTTCTCAGCACAAAGTCCAAAAGCCAGCATCTGTGATGGTATGGGGGGGGGGTGTTAGTGCCCATGGCATCATGGGTAACTTGCACATCTGTGAAGGCACCATTAATGCTGAAAGGTCCATACAGGTTTTGGAGCAACATATGCTGCCATCCAAGCGAGGTCTTTTTCAGGGACGTCCCTGCTTATTTCAGCAAGACAATGCCAAGCCACATTCTGCACGTGTTGCAACAGCGGGGCTTCGTAGTAAAAGAGTGCGGGTACTGGACTGGCCTGCCTGCAGTCCAGACCTGCCTGCACTCCAGACCTGCCTGCAGTCCAGACCTGCCTGCAGTCCAGACCTGTCTCCCATTGAACATGTGTGGCGCATTATGAAGCGCAAAATACGACAATGGAGACCCCAGACTGCTGAGCAACTGAAGTCGTACATCAAGCAAGAATGGGAAAGAATTCCACCTACAAAGCTTCAACAATTAGTGTCCTCTGTTCCCAAACGCTTATTGAGTGTTGTTAAAAGGAAAGGTGGTGTAACACAGTGGTGAACATGCCCCTGTCCCAGCTTCATTGGAACGTGTTGCAGGCATCACATTCAAAATGAGTGAATATTTGCAAAAAACTATAAAGTTTATCAGCTTGAACATTGAATATCTTGTCTTTGTAGTGTATTCAATTGAATATAGTAGGTGGAAAAGGATTTGCAAATCATTGTATTTTGTTTTTATTCACGTTTTACACAACGTCCCAACTTCATTGGAATTGGGGTTTGTACTTTCTCCTCCAGCTCAAGAAGTTCATCCTGCCTCAGAAACTGTTGATCCAGTTCTACACTGCAGTAATCCAGTCTGCCCTCTGCACAGCCATCACTGTCTGGTTCAGCCACCAAACAGGACAGGGACAGACTATTATGGACAGTTAGGTCTGCAAAGAAAATCCTTGATGCCAACCTGCCCTCCATTCAGGACTTGTACACCTCCAGACTCAGGAAACGGGCAGGCAACATCACTGCCGACCCATCACACCCTGGTCACAACCTGTTCCAACTCCTCCCCGCTAGTAGGCGCTACAGAGCACTGTGCCCCAAAACAACCAGATATAAAACAGTTTCTTCCCACGGGCTGTCATTCAAATGAAAGCTTAAAACTGTCAGTAAATCCACCCATGTTGTATATACTGTACTGTACATGTTGTATATACTGTACTGTACATGTTGTATATACTGTACTGTACATGTTGTACATACTGCATTGTACATGTTGTATATATTGCACTGTACATGTTGTATGTACTGTACTGTACATTGTATATACTGTACTGTACATGTTGTATATACTGTACTGTAGATTGTACATATACTGGTACACTCTGTCATGTCCATCTACCTCAGGCATGTATGTCAGTAAGCTGCTAACATGTATTTCAGCATCTCTGATATATTCTCTGCACCACTGCACTTTATCACCTCTCTCTTGGGCCCGGGGACCATGGCCCTGTCTGGAGCTGCAACCGAGGAGGAAACACAGAGGGTGGTCTGACAGGATCCGGAAGCGGGGCAGGCTAAGCTGAAGACCGGCAGTTCTGATAACACTGAGGGCAGTCTGATGACGGCCTGACCTAGCATTGGCTGTGTTTATGGTGTCGTCGTTTTGGGTGTGGGGAAGTGTGTTGAAGGTGTCTGGCTGGGAGAGGTGGCGTTGGATCAACTGGGGGAGCCTGGTCTGCTGCGTCCGGTGGGCCCAGGGACTACGGCCCTGCTTGGAGCTGTGCCCGAGGAGGAAACACCGAGGGCAGTCTGACAGGATGCGGAAGCGGGGCAGGCTAAGCTAACTGCTAGCCCATGCAGACTGGCAGTCTGACAGTCATCCTGGTGTTCGCTCTCTTGGACAGTGATTTTTTTTCCTGATATGTTGGATATATGTATGTGTTTTTGTAGTCTGGATGTTGTTTTGTCTTTGTGTTGCACTGATTTGGGCTGAGGGAAACCATATTTCATTTCATTTCTTGTGTGCAAGTGCATGAAATGAAATGACAAATGAATGTTCCTGATTCCTTATTTTGCCTGTATAGTCAGTTCTTGTGTATAGTATATGTGAGGATTGTTGTGTTGTAGTATTGTTATTTTAAGTTAAGTACACTGAGAGAGCCACGAAACTGGAGTCACATTCCATGTAGTGCAAACCTACATGGCCAATATGGTTCTGATTCTGGTTCTGAGGTGTTCAGGTAAGAGTGTGTTGGTCTGATGGTTTCGGGTCAGGCTTAGGGAATGAATGTAGTCAGTGAGGGGTCCTCGCAAGTACAGACACACAAGCAGGTGTGTGTATGTTTGTGTGTTATTACTGGCAGTTGCTTCTTCCTCCTGATGGAATAGATAGTATCATGTTTTCTTTATTATAGGTGGAGCTGCTCCCTTTGTAAAGAGAGCACAACCCTCTGGGTGGCTCTGATCTCATCCATACATCCTCTTCCTTATCTCATCTCATCACTGGTGGGAGCCGGCCGAAGTGTGGCACAAGACCAGGACTATCTGATTAGGGAAAGGCTTGAGTGTCCCCCAGGCTCCTGTGCAGAATGGCTGTTCTCCATTGTGACTGCTCTCCTGAGACACTAACCATGCCTGTGTCTTATCACAGCAGGGGTCTTCATGTCAGACAGGCAGTCCAGCAAATTCACCGCTGGACACCCAGAGGGAACTGTGTCACTACAGCCTTCTGGGGCTCAAATACCAGTATTTATACTGTGTTTGACTGGAATGTTTGAGAATCTTCCCTCTTGACTATTTGTAGAGTTGCTGAGTCAACAGTTGTGTTGACTCATCTGGCTGAAGTGTTAAGAGTTTAAGTAAACTCTTCACTTTGGCACTGCGGGGAAACCCAGTTTTAACCCAGCTTTATGCATTTATTTACTTCTTTTTTTTGGGGGGGGGGTACTTGGCCAATTACCTCACTCTTCTGAGCTGTTCCGGTCTCTGCTCCACCCCCTCTGCTGATCCGGGAGGGCTGCAGATTACCACATGCCTCCTCCAATACATGTGGAGTCACCAGCCTCTTCTTTTCACCTGACAGTGAGGAGTTTCACCAGGGGCACGTAGTGCGTGGGAGGATCACGCTATTCCCCCCAGTTCCCCCTCCCCCCTGAACAGGCTCCCCGACCGACCAGGGGAGGCGCTAGTGCAGTGACCAGGACACATACCCACATCCGGCTTCCTACCTGCAGACACTGCCAATTGTGTCTGTAGGGACGCCCGACCGAGCTGGCGGTAACAAGGGGATTCGAACCGGCGATACCCGTGTTGGTAGGCAACGGAATAGACCGCCACGCCACCCGGATGCCCATTTATGGACTTTAATAATTAATGTGGTCAGGTGATTAGTCTGGAATTGAACTGTTAGATAACTTTATTATTATTTCATGTTTTCCCCCACGGAGGAACTGGTTCGGCCACCCACACGTCAAAACAAGGGTGTAGAAACACCTCAACGCACACCATAAAAAACACGCTGAACACGTAACACACTGCATTCCACAGAGATGCTGACAACAATTTCCTAAAAAGAAAAAGAAATAAAAAACAATTAAATACATAGAATATATCATTGGTCCTTATATGTGTGAATGAGAGGGAGTACCAGCAAGAGTTAAAGGGAAGGTTTACAAGATGGTGGTGAGACCAGCTATGTTATATGGTTTGGAGACAGTGGCACTGATGAAAAGACAGGAGGTGGAGCTGGAGGTGGCAGAGATGAAGATGATAAGATTTTCACTGGGAGTGATGAAGAAGGACAGGATTAGGAAGGAGTATATTAGAGGGACAGCTCAGGTTGGACGGTGTGGAGACAAAGCAAGAGAGACAAGATTGAGATGGTTTGGACATGTGTGGAGGAGAGATGCTGGGTATACTGGGAGAAGGATGCTGAATATGGAGCTGCCAGGGAAGAGGAGAAGAGGAAGGCCAAAGAGGAGGTTTATGGATGTGGTGAGGGAGGACATGCAGGTGGCTGGTGTGACAGAGGAAGATGCAGAGGACAGGAAGAGATGGAAACGGATGATCCGCTGTGGCGCCCCCTAACGGGAGCAGCTGAAAGTAGTAGTAGTAGTAGTAGTAGTAGTAGTAGTAGTAGTAGTAGTGGTAGTAGTGGTAGTAGTAGATCAGCCGATTCACATTTGTAAACGGTTTTAACAAGCTTCCCAGGGAGCAGCCAGAAGGAGAAGAACAAGACATCGTTGGTCATTTTACAACGTGACTCTTAGAGGGACAAAAGACTGAAGTTGATGCCGTGTTTTCCCCCCTCCTTGCATAGATTAAAGGCTTTATGTGTGTGTGTTTGTGGGGGGGGGGTGTACACTTGTGCTTAAAAAACTGCAGGTGTATTTTCTGTACTTGGGAAGGTTTTATGTTTCAGCATTTTAAGGAGTGCTTTATTGATCAGTTTGTTACAAGAGACATTTGTCGACTCGCTGACGAGGCTGTCTGGACAAAATTCAACAATTTATGGGCCGGCATGGCTCAGGAGGCAGAGCAGCTTGTCTAGTAATCGGAAGGTCGCTGGTTCGATCACCGGCTCCACCGGGGAGCGCATTGTAGTGTCCTTGAGCAAGACACTGAACCCCTAACTGCTCCTGATGAGCAGGTTGGTGCCTTGGATGGCAGTCTCCACCATCAGTGTGTGAATGGGTGTGTGAATTTTTTATCATCGACAACACATTGATGTTATCACACACAAACCACATACATATACCACAAATCACATAGCTTCATCTAAAATAATGGAAAAAAATGTTAAAACCATAGAAAATTGTGGCAACACTCATATGGTCATACGGCCCTTCAAGAATAAGAAATTAATAATTAATATGCGGTGTTTTTTGCTAGTAATAAGTGAAGAAAATCTGCCAGTGGAACTAGAGGAAACACAATTGTTAACAAGATGCACCGTGCAACACAAGTCCTCATAGCTCCAGGAAGTGTTGCTTGTTGGTGACTGTCTGGTGTTAGTGTAATGACATATTTTGACTTGAAAGGAGACAAATGTGCTCTGTGAGATTTGGACTTTTTGCAGTGATTATTCATATTTGGCATTTTCGCTAGGGTGTAGTAAGTCAGCTCTTCTTCAGTACTCTGTCAAGAGATGCTGCTTGCAGAGGAAGAAGCGTGGTGAGGGCTGCTGGTGGGCAAAGCTGGTGGGCTTCTCTGAGCACAGCAGCAGGTGTGTCTGCACACCCCCATCCCTCCATGGCAAATGAAAAATGGTGGTTATGTCATGGACCGACTAATACCCGAACCCCCCGCCCCCTCTCGGCCCTTGGCTGGCAGCTGGTGCAGTTGGTTGCTTTTTGCCCTACAACGTAGCACCACTGGCTCTGATATCAGAGGAGGCTGACAGAAATCACTGGCTGTGGAAGTCGTCTACAGAATGACGGGCCAAGCAGAGAGGCAAATCCTCTCCACGTCCACGTCATAACCACGAGTGCCGGCATACAGATTTCTCCTCATCTCAAATGGCAAGCTGTCAGATTCAGACTACCCTGTGCAGATATTGCGGTGATTTTTGTTCTGTCCTACGTTTGAGATTTCCAATTTAAACGTGGTCGAAAAGGTCTCCTCAGAGCAGAGAGTCGAGTCTGGGTTCAAACCGTCACCATCATCTCTGCGTCACCGTAACCTCAGTTTCTGTGTTGACGGTACGAGTGTTGACAGAGACCTTTACCGCAGAAGGAATAGGTCAAGAGTGTCCTGCATGTCCCTGCAGCATCAGCTAACCTAAACTCTCCGGGTCACATATGTGGCGGGCCAGATACTGTCCTACGTCTGAGAGACACTTTGTTGTAAAGTGGTTGCGGCGAGCTAGGAGAAACAGATCAGTCTGTGGATGCTACAGCTGTATCTGCTGTGTGTGGCTCACTCTCATCAGAGATTAACGGGGTCAGTTTGCTGGCCTGGTTTGGTCCAGCTTTACATAGAGGGGGGAAGGGCGGTTTATCCGCTGTCACTGTCACCAGAGCTCATGATGTCACTGCCTCTGCACAAAGCCAACGTGCAACTGGCCTAGTTGGTGTCTTAACTTCAGATGTCTACCCAGGTTATGAGCCATGCTACGCTGGTCAGGTCAGACTCCTAACGGTCTAACCAGCAGTGGCTAACCATGTGCCATGGAGAGCCGTGTGTATGCAGGTTTTCATTCCAACCCGACTCCGCACCAGGTGATTTCACATTCTTCCTCTTTGGTTGAAGGGTTACTAATCCGTGAAATCACCTGGTGTGGAGTCCGGCTGCAATGAAAACCCGCATACACATGGCTCTCCATGGCACATGGTTAGCTACCCCTGGGCTACACCCATCTCCCCCTGGCTCCCCGGTGAAGGGTTGAACTTTCCATTCCAGTCAGAATAAATCAATTATTAAGTGTGATACATGTCATGGTAGAAATGAACTATGACAGAGAGGCGTACATACATACTGTCACTTACGCACACCGGCGCTACGCACTACGAGTTTGTAAACTAAGATACACAGGGGCAAGTCCGTTACATATTTGGTATTTAATACAGTACTACTAGAGGAAATCCTACATAACAAATAACCCTATACACTGGGCCACCAACAACACAGGTTGCACAACAAATGAAAGGGCAAACAACATCCTTTAGGCCACGTCGAGAACCCGGATGCATAATTATAAAAGCATAAGCATGCTCATCCAGAAACACAGGGCTAAAAAGTGCAGACAGTAGCACTCCTAAAGAGCACGGTGCACAAGGCAGCAGAGACTTTTTCTCAAGGTGCATTAATGGATGTATGAACTCACCACCAGAGCAGCTGGAGTCACTGACTGAGTTAGCAGAACTGAGCTGATATCAGCTGGATCATGAGCTGGAGCTTGGGTGTCACTGCCACGACTTCCTGCCGATGTGGCTGCTGTTCCAAACCACGTTCTTATGTCCATGTCAGAAGAAAGAAAGAAAGAAAGCCACTTTATTTTTGTCATTGTGCAGTTGTTTGGTTACAGTGACTGTTCTCTGCACGTAACACATCCTATTGTATAGGAGCAGTGGGCAGCTGCAGCACCCGGGGACCAACTCCAGTTCTTTTCCTATTGCCTTGCTCAGGGGCACAGACAACAGTATTAACCCTAACATGCATGTCTTTTTTTTTAAATATGTTTATTGGCGTGTACAGTTTTACTATATGCAAGTCACATTGAATGATTTAACAACCCCTCACCTCCCCCACCCCCCTCCTGACATTCCCAGATCCTCAAGCAGAAATACACATTAAAGAAATAATGAAATTACACTCAACTAAATCGAAGACAAAGAAAAAGTTCAAGAAAAATAAATAATCAGCATGGTTCACCTATACACCAAGAATCTCTGGGTTTACAGTCTGTACTAGTCGGGCTGTTCCTGACTCGAGTCAAGAGGCCTCCCAGTCTGTTATACTGATTAAAGTGTCAAAGTCAGTCAGGAAAGGCATCCAGACTTTCTTGAACTTGTCCCTGTTACCCCTTATGGTAAATTTGATCTTTTCATACTTAAGATGAAACATAATATCCCTGATGCATCTGACATGGGATGGGGGTCTTGAGCTCTTTCAATTTAATAATAATAATAATAATACTAATAAATCAATCTTATATAGCGCTTTTCGAGTACTCAAAGTCGCTTTACAATAAATGGAGTGAAACAAGACGACAGATGAACATTACACAGACATACAGGGGTGGGTGGGAAGGGGGTGCAGACATACAGGGGTGGATGGGAAGGGGGGGCAGCCATACAGGGGTGGGTGGGAAGGGGGGCTACGAGAGGGAGAAGTGGCAGCCACACACGATGCCAGCAGTATCTCCAACTTGGACAGATATAAAGGGAAAGAAAAACAAACATCATAAATCACAGATGCAGGTGGAGCGCTCAGTCCCCAGCCTGCCCCAGACCAGGGGTGTATGAGCGGACGGGGGGGGGGCACAAGAAGGCAATGGAGAAAAGGTGTGTCTTGAGACGGGATTGGAAGATTGGGAGGGATTCTGAGTCTCTAATGATTTGGGGAAGTGAGTTCCAGAGCTAGTAGAGTTCCGTGCTAGTAATGTAGTAAAGGCCACCAATTTATACATGTTAAATGGCCAGTCACGGTCTTCCGGTCTCACATGAAGTATGGCAGTTAAAGGATATGGACCAATATTTGTACTAAAAATTTCACTAAAAGATTTACATATTGCTGGACAAAATGTATGTAGATCAGGGCATGTCCAGAACATATGCAGCAGGGTAGCCGGTGCATGTTTACATCTGTCACAAGTGGGGTCGATGTTGGGGTAAATTTTGGCCAGTGTAGCTTTGGTAAGGTGGACTCGGTGAGCGATCTTAAACTGAATAAGCCCAAATCTACTGCATGAAGAGGAAGAGTGTACCTGATCCAAAACTGCATCCCACAGATCATCAGGTAGAGGAGTACCAAGATCCTGCTCCCAGAGGGTTCTAAGGCTAGCCATTGGCTGAGGATTTTGGTGGTGGGAGGAAACCGGAGCACCCGGAGGAAACCCACACAGACACAGGGAGAACATGCAAACTCCACACAGAAAGGACCTGGGACGGCCTGGGGTTCAAACCCAGGACCTTCTTGCTGTGAGGCAACAGTGCTAACTCTGGGCCACCGTGCCGCCCCCTTAATTATCATATCATTAAGTTTTAGCTTTGTTTACTGCCAAAATATGTCCGCATTGTTGCCACCCACCTAACGTGTCTAAGTAACTACAAGTTCAACCTCGTAATATATTTGATGGGCTGGTCATACAATGTGGATATGGTGGTTGTTTTAATTGGCTAGGCAGGGGGCTGTTATTTCTTAGTAAAAAATGCTTTCCTTAATGCAAACTATCACTGTTTTGTGCTTTATTTTACATTACAGTGTTAGGTCTTCCATTACCAAATTGTATGACTTAATTTTACTGTAAAAGTATTTCAGTTTTTTTTTTTATTAATTAATTTTTTTGTCAGGGAGAATCAGATGAGGGGGCACAGTAACCTTATTGGACAGGCCCTGTCCCCCAAGGCCCACACATAATGCCGATGCTGCAACCAACCAACCAAATTTTAAAATAATACATTTTAATTGTACAATTCAACATCTCAAAGTGCTTTATAGAGGAAAAAACCAAAATCACAAATAAACCTCATTCAGACGTGCCAAAAATCCCATAAACCTTCCCTCAGTTTGACTTGCCGGGCTCATGGGTGAGCACGAGCCGGAGTCGATAATGTGTAAATGTTGTAACAGCAGTGTGCTGACTTTCCACCCAAGAACACTTACGGGAGCATCGCCCAACAAGGGTAGTGTGAACAAGTCATCAGATTGTCGTGCTGAAACGCTTTTAAAGGAGCAAGTGGACCAATGCGCGACTTGTACGCGGCAGATTAAGTGTGAGGCGTATTTCTACACCCACCAAAGTAAACGCACATCTAAAACGTCCGGTAAAATGGGTGACCTGGAGATAAGAAAGCGTCTTTCAGTTTGTGCAGATGCAATCAAGAGTCAGCTGTGTGGTATATGGTTATATGGAGACTCGAGAACGCAGAGATGACCCCTGAGCAGTGTTGGCTCCGGTCATGTTCTCTCGAAGCATGCAGGCATAGAACAGGAAAATACAGCGCCTTTGTCAACTGATACCATATGTTGGGTGCAAAATCTTAAACATAACATCCAGGAACTATTCTAGCTAAATTCTAAATACATAAGTGCAAGTTTACAAACCAAAGACCCCTTTTGATTGTTTTTACAAAGGTTTTGAGCAGTGCATAAAAAGTATTAATTCTAGTGCTAATAAAAAGGCCCAAAAACCTGTAATGGCATGTGTTCGCTGTAACATGTGTATGTAAAGGATTTGTGATCTTGGCTGTTGTGTCTTGCATGTTTGTGTTTTATTTTGCTTTTTATAATTTTAATTTTTTATTTGGCCCACCCCCCTGCATGTTTGTTTGCACTGTAGTCATTCATGTTGTGAAAATGTGACGTGTGCAACTTGTTAATTAGTCAATAAAGGCGGGAAAAAAGCTTCCGGGAACTTCCGGTGACGTGTACAACTTGTTAATTAGTCAATAAAGGCGGGAAAAAAGCTTCCGGGAACTTCTGGTCAAGATGGCGGAGTGAGCGGTTGACCCGTTTGCAAGCTCCGAGACTTGATTTTTATTTTTATTTGTTCCTTCCATCAAGAAAGACCACTTTTGCACTGAAAGACATCGGTTTACTGGGCAACTGCGGACGAAAGTGGGAGAGACACGGAGTCGCGTAGCGGCTGAGAAAGACGACGGCTGTACCGGTGGCTAGCTAAGCTAAATAACTGGCTAAGCTAACTAGCTGGCTAAGCTAACTAGCTGGCACAAACAAAACTCAACTCAAAACTTTATTGCAGACTCGGGGTCCGTAACAGACAAAGACATGGATAACAAAAAGAATCCCCCAACTGGGGGAAGTCGACGATTTAAAAAGCTCGCTCGACTTTCTGACGGAGGAGGTCGGACAAATTACATGTGCAAACGATTTTGGACCTGGTGGAAGAAGTCAAGGCCCTGAGGCTACAAAACACAGAGAAGGAGGATAGTATTCCTGCAGAACCGGGTGGATGATTTGGAGCAGTACACGCCAATGAACGACATTGTCACGGGGCTAGAGACTAAACCCCGGTCTTGACCCCAACCCCAGGTTTAAATGACAAGCTGCAATCAGTTTCCATTCACCCGACCTGTAATAGACGATGACATTTCTGAGAACTGGTCAGTGATAGCGGATGGGTGTGTTGGGGGTTTGCTGGTGGTCTTGTCAGGGGTACCACATAAGTTCCCAGTTATGCCAAAAAAAAATCTGGTCACCTGGGGCATCCGGGTAGCGTAGTGGTCTATTCAGTTGCCTACCAACACGGGGATCGCCGGTTCGATGTCTGCGGGTGGGAAGCCGGATGTGGGTATGTGTCCTGGTCGCTGCACTAGCGCCTCCTCTGGTCGGTCGGGGCAACTATTCGGGGGGGGAGGGGGACTTGGGGGGAATAGCATGATCCTCCCACGCGCTATGTTCCCCTGGTGAAACTCCTCACTGTCAGGTGAAAAGCGGTTGGTGACTCCACATGTATCGGAGGACGCATGTAGTAGTCTGCAGCCCTCCCCAGATCAGCAGAGGGGGTGGAGCAGTGACTGGGACGGCTTGGAAGAGTGGGGTAATTGAAAACGGGGGCCCAAAAAAAAGAAGCTGGTCACCTTAGTCCATCAACTTTAAAAAGCTCAAGTAAATCTTGTGATATTGTTTTAAGTGTTTCTGATGTGTCGACTCTCTTCTGGGTTGTTGGTTAGCTAACATGATTCAGCTGAGCTAACCTTAACTCTGTTGAACTGGTGCGAAAGCCTCTGTTTTACAATGTCAGTGTTAAAACATGCAACTAGTACTAGTTTACATTTTCTTTCTACCTTTTATTTATCTTGTATTGATTCTTCTAAAAATTCTCACACACATTAACAAATATATTACACATATATTCATGTATTTTATGGTTTTCATGGCTAAGGTTTTCTATCTTACTACCAGCTTCAGCACTTACTCTTTAGTGCAGTCATTCAGTATGCAGACAGAGTACCATTAATGCATTTTAAATGTACTGAAAAACATTGTCTTTATTCTCTTATTTCAGATAAGTTCAACACCTACGTGACCCTGAAGGTTCAGAATGTCAAAAGCACAACAGTCACCGTGCGGGGGGACCAGCCATATTGGGAACAGGATTTTATGTTGTAAGTTGTCATATAGACTCTCTCAGGGTGAAATGAATATGCAAGATTTGCTTGAATCAGCTTGAATCACTCATTTTCAACCAGAAACTACAATACATGAATACAGTACAAACTGACACATGGTGTACGGACTGCAAAAAAGATGAGCTAAAATATAAGAAATAAACACTGAATTTGAAGATCGACTACTACTACTACTACTACTACTACTTTCGGCTGCTCCCGTTAGGGGGCGCCACAGCGGATCATCCGTTTCCATCTCTTCCTGTCCTCTCCCTCTTCCTCTGTCACACCAGCCACCTGCATGTCCTCCCTCACCACATCCATAAACCTCCTCTTTGGCCTTCCTCTTCTCCTCTTCCCTGGCAGCTCCATATTCAGCATCCTTCTCCCAATATACCCAGCATCTCTCCTCCACACATGTCCAAACCATCTCAATTTTGTCTCTTGCTTTGTCTCCAAACCGTCCAACCTGAGCGGTCCCTCTAATATACTCGTTCCTAATCCTGTCCTTCTTCATCACTCCCAGTGAAAATCTTATCATCTTCATCTCTTCCACCTCCAACTCCACCTCCTGTCTTTTCATCAGTGCCACTGTCTCCAAACCATACAACATAGCTGGTCTCACTACCATCTTGTAAACCTTCCCTTTAACTCTTGCTGGTACCCTTCTGTCACAAATCACCCCTGACACTTCTCCACCCCACCCCACCCGGCCTGCACTCTCTTTTTCACCTCTCTTCCGCACTCCCCGTTACTTTGGACAGTTGACCCCAAGTATTTAAACTCATACACCTTCCACACCTCCACTCCTTGCATCCTCACCATTTCACTGTCCTCCCTCTCATTCACGCATATGTATTCTGTCTTGCTCCTACTGACTTTCATTCCTCTTCTCTCCAGTGCATACCTCCACCTCTCCACGCTCTCCTCAACCAGCACCCTACTCTCACTACAGATCACAATGTCATCTGCAAACATCATAGTCTATGGAGACTCCTGCCAGATCTCGTCCGTCAACCTGTCCATCACCATTGCAAACAAGAAAGGGCTCAAGAGTTGATCCTTGATGTAATCCCACCTCCACCTTGAACCCATCTGTCATTCTAAGCACACACCTCACCACTGTCACACTTCCCTCATACATATCCTGCACCACTCCTACGTACTTCTCTGCAATTCCCGACTTCCTGATACAATACCACAATTACTCTCTCGGCACTGTGTCATATGCTTTCTCTAAATCCATACTGCTGCTCGTTAATCGTCACCTCTCCTCCTCTTAACCTAGCTTCTATTACTCTTTCCCATATCTTCATGCTGTGGCTGATCAACTTTATACCTCTGTAGTTGCTACAGTTCTGCACATCACCCTTGTTCTTGAAAATCGGTACCAGTATGCTTCTTCTGCACTCCTCAGGCATCCTCTCACTTTCCAAGATTGTGTTAAACAATCTAGTTAAAAACCCCACTGCCATCTCTCCTAAACACCTCCATGCCTCCACAGGTATGTCATCAGGACCAACTGCCTTTCCACTCTTCATCCTCTTCATAGCTGCCCTCACTTCCTCCTTATTAATCCACTGCACATCCTGATTCACTATCCCCACATCATCCAACCTTCTCTCTCTCTCATTTTCTTCATTCATCAGTCCTCAAAGTACTCCTTCCACCTTCTCAACACATTCTCCTCGTTTGTCAGCACATTTCTCAACACACTCTCCTCGCTTGTCAGCACATTTCTCAACACACTCTCCTTGCTTATCAGCACATTTCCATCTTTATCCTTGATCACCCTAACCTGCTGCACATCCTTCCCAGCTTGGTCCCTCTGTGTAGTCCAGGGGTGGCTAACCATGTGCCATGGAGAGCCATGTGTATGCAGGTTTTCATCCCAGCCGGGCTCCACACCAGGTGATTTCACTGATTAGTAACCCTTCAACCAAAGAGGAAGAATGTATCAGTGAAATCACCTGGTGTGGAGTCGGGTTGGAATGAAAACCTGCATACGCATGGCTCTCCATTGCACATGGTTAGCCACCGCTGGTCTAGCCAATCGGTACAAGTCTTTTTCTCCTTCCTTAGTGTCTAACCTCTCATACAACTCACCATACACCTTTTCCTTTGCCTTTGCCACCTCTCTCATCGCATTATGTTGCATCTCCTTGTACTCCTGTCTGCTTTCTTCATCTCTCTGACTATCCCACTTCTTCTTTGCCAATGACTTCCTCTGTATACTTTGAAACCCAGAAACTAGAGCCAGAAGTGTTATGATGGTAGGGAAAACCCTGTAATGTATGACAGTATGGCTGCAACAATATTCAGAAAATTACACGCAATAAAGTTTTGTATGCACGAAGACAGGGTCAATATTTCGTTAGTCTTCCAAGTAATTCTCGCTGCGGTGTGTCCTTGCTTGTTGCCATGGCAGATAGAAAAGCAGATTTCTGACAAGGACGCTGTCTTGGCATGCAATTGCTAATCTTTTCCTCTTCTTCTTAATCCTCCTCTTCTTCTTTTGCATATTGCTGCCTCTTGCAGGTTGGCGTCCACGTCATGATGATTAGCATAATTTACTCGGGGATGTTATGGAATTGAGCTGTTGAGCCGGTGATAAATGAAGGTGTCTTGGTGTGACAGTAGTAGGTCTGGGCAGTGTATCGATATATCTATATCGTGATATGAGACTCATGTGGTGATATGAAATAAGTGTTGTCTCTCCCTGGTTTTAAAGGCTCTATTACAATAAAGGGATGCAGTTCCCTGAACTTACTAGACTGTTTTAGCTGTTATTTGCCACTTGGTCAGCACATTCACATTACTAATGACTGTTTATCCAAAATCTCTTGTGTGTAAATGTTTTGTGAAAGCACCAACAGTCATCCCTACAATATCAATATTGACCTGCAGTTTTTGCAGTTTCCTTCTCACTTTTCTCTGGTTCTCTGGTTTCCTTTGTCCCCACTGCCATCCAATTGTTAAATAGTAGATAGTTAATGCATCTGTTGTCTGCAGTTCGCTTAATTCATTGGTCTTTATGTTTTATATTTGAACTCCTGTGGTTCTCCTTGCCCACTGTGTCCTGTTGTCAATTCCGCCTTGGTGTTTGTATGTTTGTCTTCATGTGAGAGTTTTTATACCGGCTGCAAACTAATTTCCCTGCAAGGGACAATGAAGATACTTTGACTTTGACTAGTGATGTTTTATCAAATGCTAGGCTGCTGTGCTTTTCAAGGAGTCAATAGGTGCTGCCATCGTGATGCTGACTCTGATGGATTGTGTAACAGTGTTGGAATATACTGCTATGTTGTCTGTGGTATATAGATTTGATTTGAGCCTTAACAAGTATATCACATTGAGTGGTTGCCACTGGAGTCAGTTGGTTCTGTCAGTTGAAAAAAAAATTAGACAGATTTAAAGCTGCAATCCATGACGTTTCTGGTTATTTTATCCATTCGAAATATGTTGATGATGTGGCGATTCTTCTGGATGGACAATCAACATTGCAGAAGAAACACAGACAGTCTAATGTGTCACAAACTGCATCAAAATATGTTGTAACACTAGTGCAGTAATATAGATCATCTTCCCAACAGAAGCACGGTTTCCTGCTGGAGTTGGTTCCAATATTTTCTCTCTTTGCCTGCCTCACCTACCATGTGCTACAAAGACATCCCTGTCAGTCACGGTTGTCGAACAAATGACATCTGTCGCACAGTGTAACCCTGAGAACCTCTACTCACTCAGGAAAGCCTCTTCTTTTCACTCCTCCTTTTCTTTTGGCTTATGGAATTGCCAGTAGGCTGTGAATAAAACAGAATTTATCCAAGCACTTGTTAATCTGTCAGACATTCAGGTACTGGCCCTGACCAAAGCCTGGATACGTCCAGAAAACACTGTCACACCGACCGCACTCTCTGTTGACTCTGCTTTCTTACACACACCCTGTTCTGTTGGGTGTGGAGGCGATACGCCTGTCCTCATTTCCAAAGACTGGAAATTCACAAAGCTTTCTCCTCCTCTGAATACCATGTAATCATGGTTACCGCTCACCAGGCTGTAAACTGGGGAACTTTATAGTCGAACTAGACATGTTACTCTCAGCCATTCCTGACGATGACACACCACTGATTGTCATGGAAGACATGACTGTCCATACTGACAAAACCCAAGCGACTGACTTCCTGTCTCTTCTGTCCTCCTTTGACCTCAGAAAGGTCCCCACCCCTCCCACACACCAAGCTCGTGATCTGATTTTGACTCGGAACTGCTCCACAGCAAATCTGACTGTCACCTCCTTACACCTGTCAGACCATTTCTTTATTCAATTCATGGCCTCCTTACTGGAACATCCTCACGTTCTTCCACAAATGGTCTCCTTCCACCGAAAATTAAAAAAGCTAAGAACACTTACTATCAGAACAAGATCTGTGGCACCACTGATGCTTGAAAAATGTTTTTTGCCTTTAACTCACTCCTCAATCCGCCTCCTCCTCCAACCTCCACTCTGCTCACTCCTGACATGTTCGCCTCGTACTTTACTGATAAAGTTTCTGCCATCAGTAACCAGTTCTCTGAGCCTGACCACCTCTGTCTGCCGCTGCCAGCTAACAGTGCCTCACGCACCTCATTCTCCCCCCTGACCGAGGAGGAGGTCTGTAGAACCTGATAATGTAATAAATCCCCGATAATGTAATAACCCTGATAATGTAATAAAAAAAATGCACTTGAGGCCATTGAAAATGCAATAAAACCTGATAATGTAATAACTTCCTGATAATGTAATAAAATGATCCAACTGAGAAAAAACATGTGTGGAAGTAGCTTGGAGGTAGCTTTGAGGAAGAGTAGAGCATTCATGCACGTCCAACTGTGACCTGTCGGTGGCGCTAGACCTCTCAAGCTTGCGTTGCTTAAACAGTATCACCACTTGAATCCATGTATGGGTGGTCTGCTGTTAAATTATTAGAATATTGGGGAATTATTACATTATCAGGACCAGGGAAATGAAGGCTAACCTGATAATGTAATAACGTTCCGTTAATGTAACACATTATTACATTATTGGTAAGAATTTTATTACATTATTGGGAAATGCACTTTATTACATTATCAGGAAGTTATTACATTATCAGGTTTTTTTGCATTTTCAATGGACTCAAGAGCAGATTTTTATTACATTATCGGGGTGATTACATTATTGGGAATTTATTACATTATCAGGTTCTACAAGGTCTCCAAGCTTATGCTGGACTCTCGTCCCACTACCTGTCCACTGGACCCGATACCATCCAACGTCCTGTTGACCATTTCCCCTGCACTTAACCCTGCAGTCACACACATCATCAACTCCTGACTTACAACAGGTGTGTTCCCCACTGCATTTAAGCAAGCTCAGGTCATCCCGCTGCTCAAAAAACCTACACTCAACCCAGACCAGGTTGAAAACTACAGACCGGTTTCACTCCTACCCTTTCTATTAAAATACTTGAGTACATGGTCTTTAACCAAGTCTCTGAATTCCTTTCTAAGAACAATCTGTATGATCCAAATCAGTCTGGCTTTAAGTGGGGTCGCTCTACCAAGACTGTACTCTTTTAGAGTATCTTGGAGGGGAGAAGTGTCCAAAACGCACAGCTAATCAACTGGGGTACCTCAAGGGTCACTGGTCACTGCTCGGTCCCCTTCTCTTCTCAATATACATCACATCACTTGGTGAAATCATCTGCTCCCATTGTTTCTCATACCATTGCTATGCTGACGATACCCAGCTCTTCCTATCTTTCCTGCCAGATGACCTCACAGTCTTAGCACGGATATCATCGTGCCTTGCTGATATCTCTCCATGGATGAAAGAATGCCACCTTCAGCTTAACCTATCTAAGACTGAGCTCCTTGTTATCCCAGCCAGTCCATCCTGACAACAACAGATCAATATCCAGCTCGGATCAACCCAACTCATGCCCACAAATTTTGCCCGAAACTTGGGTGTCATGATAAAAGACCAACTAATCTTTAAGGTTCACGTGGCCTCGATTGCTCGGTTGTGCCGATTTGCCCTGTACAACTTCAGGAAAATTAGACCCTACCTGTCTTGAGCATGCAGCACAACTCCTGGTACAGGCTCTTGTAATATCACTCATTGACTACTGCAACTCCTTACTGGCAGGTCTCCCTGCATAAACTTTCAAATCTCTTCAAATGATCCAGAACGCAGCAGCACGTCTGGTCTTCAACCAACCCAAAACAGCACATGTCACTCCGCTGTTCATATCCCTCCAATGGCTCCCAGTTGCTGCTCACATCAAATTCAAACCTTGATGCTTGCTTACAAAACTGCAGCTAATACGGCTCCTGCCTACCTGAACTTCCTCATTCAGGTCTACACTCAGTCCTGCTCAATGCACTCTGCCAATGAAAGGCGCCTGGCACTTCCACCCTAAGTCACTAGCCAGACTCTTCTGTTCTGTAGTTCCCCGGTGGTGGAACAAGTTACCAAACTCCATTCAATCTGCTGAGTCCCTCTCCATCTTTAAGAAGAAGCTAAAGACCCAGCTCTTTCTCTAACACCTCCACACCTGATGGTATTAATTAAAAAAAAATCTCTTCTATGCGCCCTATGCATTGCCTTTGTGCACTTCCTGTTGACACCTATGTCGGACTTGAACCTAGTTTTTTGGCACTGAACTTGCATTGTCTCCTCCTGACTAGATCCTTGCTTGTGTTGTATTAACTTTTAGATGTATGTCACTTTGGATAAAAGCATCTGCTAAATGAAATTGTAACATTGTAACAAATTAGGGATTTTAATGGAAGCTCAGTGCACTTATGAATGACTAATTTTTGAAAACGCAGAGAATAGAGACTTTTTTAAACATGTTAATTTTACAGTGTAATTACTGTCAGTAAAGCAGTGTCAACATGACTGCTTCTGAAGACTCCCACCAAGACTCCAACCAAGTCTTGTTAAGTGCTCGGTCTAATGTGGGCTTTGGCAAATTGATTCCAATCATTAAGAGAATGAACGTGGATTTACAATTCGATGAAGCATATGTGGAATATTGTGCTTTCAATGTGCTGTTCATGATAAAATGAGATGCTTAGGCATCATTCACTATTAGGTAAGGACAAAAATAACCTCATTCCAGTTCTGTAAATCCAAGTTTATGTTAAGTTTGGTGCTCCGGTGAGTGTAGAAGATGGCAGCACGAATTCACATTTGCGGCGGCCTCACCCAGTACCGTCCATGCAGTGTCTTTGTCCATGTCTGCGTCTAAGTTTTGTCTTCGTTTGATGGCTGGGAGAGCTGGCGCTGGATCAGCTGGAAGAGCAGGGCAGGATAAGCTAACTGCTAGCCCATGCAGACCGGCAGTTCCAATAACACCAAGGGCGGTCTAGCGGCGGCCTCACCTGGCAATGACTGTGGTGTTTTTGGTGTCGTCATGAGTGTGGGGAGGTGTGTCGAGGGTGTCTGGCAGGGAGAGCTGGCGCTGGATCGGCTGGGAGAGCTTGGGCTGCTTTGTCCAGTGGGCCCGGGGACCACGGCCCTGCCTGGAGCTGTGCCCGAGGAGGAAACACCGAGGGCGGTCTGACAGGACACGGAAGTGGGGTGGGCTAAGCTAACCGCTAGTCCGTGCAGACTAGGAGTTCCGACAGTCGTCCTGGCTGGTGTTCGTTCCCTTGGACAGTGATTTTTTTTGTTTAGCTTAGATATATCGGTTAGTTTGGATGTGTGTGTTCTTGCAGTTTTGGGTGTGTTGTTGTCTTTGTGTTGTACTGCTGTGGGCTGGGGGAAACGGCATTTCATTTCATTTCATGTACACAAGTGCATAAAGTGAAACGACAATGTGTTTCTGATTCCTGGTGTATGTGCACAGGGATAAAAGGTAGCAGAGTGATTAAACGAACAGAGATTTTATAGTTTGCTTTTTAAAAAACACACACAAAGAGGAGGTGCAATTGATGTCCCGAGTGTAGATTAAAATCAGCAAAAAAAAGATAAAAAAGGGGTCTTGCAAACACGACTTCAGTGGACATGAATAGAAAACAACAAATGTGAGAGTAGAAAACACTGTTTAATTTTCATGCATCACATTGGTGCCATTTTGTGTGAATGCGATTCAGAAAGCCTTTGTGTTTGCACCTGGACTCACACACACACACCATGGTTACCCAGCCCCGCTGCCCTCCTCTCCGCTAGCCTCCTCTTTGATTAGTTCTCCTCTCATCCTCCCTTTGTGTGAGCCGGTCAGAGTCATAAACTGCCCAGATGAGCGTATGCAGATCCCCTCAACACTCGACTCCTGTCAGCGTGTGCACCCTGTGTTGCTGCCGCCGTCATGCTGCCCGCAGGCTGGTGAGCAGCATCTCGTATGACCAGATGAGAGGGGCCTCACCATGACACCTAACACACCCCGCTCTAGTCTAGTCCGTGTGATCTGTATGGCACATTTATAACTTGGACCTTTTTTTTCTTAGCTTCTCATCAGTGCAAATGCATCTCGACTTGTGAAGTATGATACACCACTCGTTTTTTATCTTTTTTTTCTTTTATAGAAGAATGACTCAGTGGGTTGATTCTGAGTCATGTCTGAACTTCTGATTTGTCTCCCCAGTGAGATCAACCGGCTGGACCTGGGCCTCATTGTGGAGGTGTGGAACAAAGGCTTGATCTGGGACACCATGGTGGGGACAGCCTGGATCCCCCTGAAGAGCATCCGGCAGTCAGAGGAGGTCAGGGAGGAGGAGGAGAACGCCTCGTTTGAAAACGGGCTTTCCCTGCTGTAATGATCTGTGTGGTTGAACTTTGGGTGGCGGGGAAGCAGGACGGCATCATGGATGAAGAGACCAGCAGTCAGCTAGCATCTGCACTGCTATGCATCCTGGAGCATTACACCACATTTCCACGTTGGCTGGGGCGGCATGGTGGCGCAGTGGTTAGCGCGGTTGCTTCACAGCAAGAGGGTCCTGGGTTCGAGCCCCGGGGTAGTCCAATCTTGGGGGGTCGTCCCGGGTCGTCATCTGTGTGGATTATGCATGTTCTGCCCGTGACTGTGTGGGTTTCCTGCTCTGGTTTCCTCCCACAGTCCAAAGACATGTAGGTCAAGTGAATCAGCCGTACTAAATTGCCCCTAGGTGTGTGTGTGTGTGTGTGTGTGTGTGTGTGTGTGTGTGTGTGTGTGTGTGTGTGTGTGTGTGTGTGTGTGTGTGTGTGTGTGTGTGTGTGTTGGTCCTGTGATGGCCTGGCAGCCTGACCAGGGTGTCTCCCTGCCTGCCGTCCAATGGCTGCTGGGATAGGCTCCAGCGACCCTGAGAGCAGGATAAGCGGTTTGATTAATGGATGGATGGATACGTTGGCTGACTTGTGCTCGGACTTCCCTTTTGAAGGGGGACAAGCACAGACAGAATACTTCTGTAAGGGGTCAATCATCATTCCATCCATTATCCAAACTGCTTATCCTGCTCTCAGGGTCACAGGAATGCTGGAGCCTATCCCAGCAGTCAATGGGTGGCAGGTGGAGAGACACCCTGGACAGGCCGCCAGGCCATCACACAGGCGCCCCCCCCACACACACACACACATTCACACCTAGGGACAATTTAGTACGGCCAGTTCACCTGACCTACATGTCTTTGATTCACCTGACCTACATGTCTTTGGACTGTGGGAGGAAACCTGAGCACCTGGAGGAAACACACTCAGACACAGAGAGAACATGCAAACTCCACACACAGGACGACCCGGGATGACCCCCAAGGTTAGACTACCCTGGGGCTCGAACCCGGGACCTTCTCGCTGTGAGGTGACCGTGCTAACCACTGTGCCACCATGCTGCCCTGGGGTCAATCAATTACATATTATCAATATTAACTTCTTCTTTTTCCACTTTGGTTCATAGTGAATAATTATAATGTTTACACTTTTATTATGGTAAATTGGACTTAACTGCTCCATTTGTAACTGCAGAACTTGTCATTTTGCTGTTTTGGTAGCCAGACCAGCAGCAACACAGCGTGTCATGCAGACCCTGTCTGGAGCTTGTTCCTCGGCTGTGCATGTCTTTTTACTGTGGGAGGACGCCAGAGAGGAAACCCACACAAACACAGAGAGCATGTGAATACTTGTACTCAAATGTACTGGGATCGAACCCAGAGCCGCCTGCTGACAGGCAACGATGCTAGCCCCGAACCCACCATGTCAGTCAGCCCTTTCATATGATCAATATTAACATTATTTTCACATTGGTTGCCTTCACGGGACTTGAGCAGCAGTCTCCTATGCAAATCTCTTCCAATGGTTGACTTGAGATTTACCATTACCCCTCCCACCCAGGCTTTGAGATTTACTGTTACCCCCTCCAACCCAGGCTTTGAGATTTACTGTTACCCCCTCCCACCCAGGCTCCTCCATGCTTTCACCACTGATGGCTATGGATGAGTAAGATAGGAAGCTGCAGGGCAGCAGACTTAGTGGGATGTGTTCTGAGTTGTGTGCACATGTGGCAGAGGAGTCATCTTTACACAAGGTTTTCAAACCTTACATCATGATAGTTAAGCTGAACTCCTTAGCAGCCGTTTACAGCTTCCAGTAGAACCATCCATCCATCCATTATCCAATAGAACAAGGTGTGCAACAAATAATAACGCTTCTTTTTTTTCTAATTACAGGAGGGGTCAGGTGACTGGACTTTCCTGGATGCTGAGGTCCTGATGAAGGCAGATGAGATCTACGGCACAAAAAACCCAACACCTCATCGGGTCTTGCTCGACACTCGCTTTGAGCTGCCTTTTGGTGAGATACCACCTCTGCACACTCACATTTATTACTGCTGAGAAGTGAAAATCAAGATGTGTTTTAGAGAAACACAGAAAAGACCGAGGCAGCTCTCTGTGCCACCAGCCTCATTCAATAAAGCCGTGCGTTGGTGTGTCTTTGAAGCCCTGCCTTTGTGTGTCGAGCCCTTTTATGTGCATCTCTCTGCAGAGCAACACACACACATGCATGCACACACACACACACACACACACACACAGGTCCATGTGAACAGGCAGAGAGGTTTGATGAAACATGTTGTAGCTGCACATAGCTGAGTCAAATGGAGAGGCCAGGTTCAATGGAGAATAAAACACATACACACACACATAAAGACATACACATGTGCACGCACACACACTTGCATGAACATCCACTGTTGGTATCCACCCCTCCAAACCAATACACATCAATCAGTCAATCAGTCAGATTTTATTTGTATAGCACTTTTCATACAAACAAATGTAACACAAAGTGCTTCACACAATTAAACAAAGAAATCAATAACCCCCCCCCTCACAAAAAATAAATAAAAGTACAGGCAAATTTTAGAAAAGTACAAACAAGTTTAAAACTGAGTTAGTAAAATAAATAAAAGTGCCATAAACACTGATTAATTAAAAGTAACAACAGAGCAGAATATATAAAAATAGCAAAATATATAAAACACACACACACACACACTATGAATTTAGCTGTAGGCTGTTTTAAAAAGTAAGGTTTTTTAACCTGCCTTTAAATGTGTCCAATGTGGGGGCCTCTCTCAGGTCCTCAGGCAGGGTGTCCAATGTGGGGGCCTCTCTCAGGTCCTCAGGTGGGGTGTCCAATGTGGGGGCCTCTTTCAGGTCCTCAGGCAGGGTGTCCAGTGTGGGGGCCTCTCTCAGGTCCTCGGGCAGGGTGTCCAATGTGGGGGCCTCTCTCAGGTCCTCAGGCAGGGTGTCCAATGTGGGGGCCTCTCTCAGGCCCTCAGGCAGGGTGTCCAATGTGGGGGCCTCTCTCAGGTCCTCAGGCAGGGTGTCCAGTGTGGGGGCCTCTCTCAGGTCCTCAGGCAGGGTGTCCAATGTGGGGGCTTCTCTCAGGTCCTCAGGTGGGGTGTCCAATGTGGGGGCCTCTTTCAGGTCCTCAGGCAGGGTGTCCAATGTGGGGGCCTCTCTCAGGCCCTCAGGCAGGGTGTCCAATGTGGGGGCCTCTCTCAGGCCCTCAGGCAGGGTGTCCAATGTGGGGGCCTCTCTCAGGTCCTCAGGCAGGGCATTCCATCTACTTGGGGCGTAAATAGAAGATGCAGCTTGCCCTGCTCTAGACCTGCACGAGGGATGGTTAAAAGACCACTGCCATTGGACCTGAGAGGTCCTGCTGGTTTATGAGGAGGTAACGTGTCTTGTATATAGTGTGGTGCAAGGCCATTTAGCGCTTTGTGTAAATGCGCACATGTAAATGCAACCGAGGTTTATCATATCTTAGATGTTTTAACCTTTGACCTGCAAGGACAATGTCAGCTTTCTTTTAGTTTTCTGATTTGCCCCCCCCTTTTCTCCCCAATTGTACTTGGCCAGTTACCCCACTCTTCTGAGCTGTCCCGGTCGCTGCTCCACCCCCTCTGCTGATCCGGGAGGGCTGCAGACTACCACATGTCTCCTCCCATACATGTGGAGTCACCAGCTGCTTCTTTTCACCTGACAGTAATGAGTTTCACCACCAGGGGGACGTGCGTGGGAGGATCACGCTATTCCCTCCAGTCCCCCCCCCCCCCGAACAGGCGCCTCGACCGACCAGAGGAGGCGCTAGTGCAGCGACCAGGACACATACCCACATCCGGCTTCCCACCCACAGACACGACCAATTGTGTCTGTAGGGACGCCCGACCAAGCCAGAGGTAACACGGGGATTCGAACCGACGATCCCCGTGTTGGTAGGCAACGGAATAGACCGCCATGCTACTTGGATGCAGTGTCAGTTTGTAATGTGTACTCATCTGTGATGATATGTTGAAAATTCTTACAAAACCAGGGTTGTGTCATAATCCGGTCCCCGTCCCGTGACGGCTTGTGGTCAGTGCAAACTAACTAGTTGCAATGACCCGTTCAGCGAAGCTGCTTATGATGAATGAAAGTGGCATGCTACTGTATGATGTCATCATGGCATGTGAGAGCCTGTTGGGGGACATCAGACGAAATGAGACGTAACTCACTGAAGGCTGTGTGTGTGTGTGTGTGTGTGTGTGTGTGTGTGTGTGTGTGTGTGTACCTGTGTTTCTTGCTACCAGACATTCCAGATGATGAGGCACAGTATTGGACAGGCAAGCTGGAGCGCATCAACACCATGAGGATCCATGATGAGGTAAAGGACCCCTCAGCATCCCACCGTGAACACATTCACCACAGTATTTACCTGTGTAAACACCCCGGGGCTCTCACTGTTCTGGCAACTGCACTGAAAACACTGTTGTGAACCACAATATCTGAATTTCATTGACATATCAAAGAGTTGAAGAGAAACTAGCCTTCAAAATGTTGGACATCACCACATTTGTCCAATATATTAAAACTCCTGCTGGCTTTTTCTACTCCTGGACAGAAAATTGGACATATTGGACACTTACCCGTATGAAAGTAGGCAAAGGCCATCTTTCCTGCATTTTACAGAGTTCACATTCTACATTATGTTTTATTGTTATTATTTTCTTATTAGTGTTATTTATTTATTAATTATTATTATTGTTTATTATTATATTTTTATTATTTATTATGTATTATTTTTATTTTAGATTTTACAGATTTCACTTTATAAAAGTGTCTAACTAAAGAGGATTATGTATAAATCCTGTTAATGTGTGATTCCAAATAAAAAAGAAAATAGACAAAGGCCAAATTCTCTATACTTGTGTGTTCATTGTACAGTTACTTAGACAGAGTAAATATTCTAGTGGTTGTGTGGACCAGAGGTAGTTGCAGTCTGTGTGTTTATTGTTTTTGTTGTTTTGTTGATGCTGTGGATAACTATATTGATGAAGAAATCGATGATGAGGACATCAACACAGCTGATCAGCTGATCACAGTAATAAAGGACAGCTACTTGTGGACCCTGTCGTGTAAGGGGGGCTCTTCTTCATTAACCTGGCTGACTGTATTGTTTTCTTGTGTCTCTTCGTCAGTACCCTCTTCGGGATGAAGTCCAACATCTCCCGGTGCCCTTCGCTGCCTCCCGATGCTGTGAGTGGCATTCCCTATTCTCACTTTGAGCCTCCAGAGGGCGATGTTCCTCCACCGCTCTAGTGCTCAGACCCTACCTTCTAACCAAGTCAAGTCTAGATCTTGTAAATCAGGGAAGGCCATGATTTTACTGGTTGTCCATGCACTGGGTGACAAACCCCACAGAGAGGTTTTATATATATACATTTTCCCCTTTTTAAAATGCAATGCTTTGTTGTCTACAGTAAGATGTGATTATGGGGCTCCCTCACCTTCCTGCAAGTATAGTAAACACACTCTCTTTTGTTTTGTTTTGTTTTGTTTTTGCACCCTCGTTACTTCCACTAACACTACGTCTCACCTCTGACATCTGTGCTCCACCAGGCAACTATTTCGGATGGGCTGACTCTCTCAGTATGTAGAACACACTGTGATGAATTTGTACACGCTCCCTAAGCTTCCCTCTGGCCAGTCCTCAATGCTGTCTGCATTCCCCTGTTGCCCCAGTCACCCAGACACTGTTATCTAGTCAGCGCAGATGTTTGTGTATCATGTTTCTTTGTTGTACTCTCTCACTGGTTCTCCCTCTCTGTCTGCACCCACACACTTACATTTGATTTGTGCTGGACGCCGGACGCTTGTGACAGCTGTCACGAGACAAAAACAGTTTTCATGGAACGGAAGCCAAACTGCACTTAGTCAGCATTGATTACCAATTTCTTTTTTTTTTTATGTTGTTATGGTTCAGCTGACAAAATTCATAATTGGTAGGTGTAGGGGCATCCGGGTAGCGTAGTGGTCTGTTCCACTGCTTACCAACACCGGGATCGGCGGTTCGAATCCCCGTGTTACCTCCGGCTTGGTCGGGCGTCCCTACAGACACAATTGGCCGTGTCTGCGGGTAGGAAGCCGGATGTGGGTATGTGCCCTGGTCGTTGCACTAGCGCCTCCTCTGGTTGGTCGGGGCGCATGTCAGGGGGATGGGGGGGGGGGGATAGCGTAATCTTCCCATATGCCACATCCCCCTGGTGAAACTCCTCACTGTCAGGTGAAAAGAAGCGGCTGGCGACTCCACCTGTATGGGAGGAGGCATGTGGTAGTCTGCAGCCCTCCCTGGATCAGCAGAGGGGGTGAAGCAGAGACTGGGACAGCCTGGAAGAGTGGGGTAATTGACCGAATACAACTGGGGAGAAAAGGGGACAAAAAAGATAATTGGTAGGTGTTGACACTTTCTTTTCCACAGTGACAGTTGTCGAAAGTGTCCAGTGACCTGTCATGAAGTAAGACTCGGTGCTTCCCCTTCTTCCCCTGCTTTCGTTTTGTCCTCTCTTGTCTTATTTCTCTGTGCTGATGTCACATGAACTTATTAACTACAATGTACGCATGTACATTATGTCCACATACCATTGTACTAGTGTCGGACAGCGAACCAGGGCTTAATCAGAAGCGCCACACAGCCTTAATAATGTGTCATTTTAAAAACTTGCTGTCTAACCATGAAAAACAGATCTCAAAAAAGGAGAGGAGATAGCTCTGATGATGTTAACCTCAGTTTTAGGATGTCACCAAGTTATGTAAGCTCTCAAAAAGTCACTGGAAATCAGCAGCTGTACATTGTTTTTCCAGTGTAACGTTCATTGAGCGGTGCATTTTCTGGAGCTTACCACTACAGTAGTACACACATTTCCTGGCTGAGCCCTGTTCAGAAAATATGTTTAAATACTTTCAGCATCATACTTTCGTTACATTATCTGCCACCACCACGTGTTTACCTGTTTGTTGTTTTTCCTCTAAAGTGGCAGTGGTGTACATAAATATCATACGAAATTCCCTTTTCTGATCAAGCAGTCTGGCGAGAATGGAAAACTAACACCGTACTATAGACGTTCCTCTTCATTCTGTTGTGAGTGGCCTCGTGGAGGGTAGATTGGAAGATGCAATGACACTACTATAGTGATAGGGGGCAGTGTTTGCTAAACTGTGCTCTGCTGTCACCTTGACAGTTTGTTGTTCCCTTCAGTTTGCAGACATTATCAAGAAATATATATAGTTAATCATCTTGTGGAGTTATCCGTCTTGTGGTTCTTTTTTTTTAAACGTAATTCAGAATGTGACTATTGTGTTTCCATTTTAGATTACAGTTAACTTTATTTATTACATTACATTACAGTCATTTAGCCGACGCTTTTATCCAAAGCGACTTACAATAAGTGTATCATTTAACGTAGGAAATCAGGAGAACTACTAGTCATCAGAGGTCATAAGGGCATCTTCTCTCTAAACAAGCATCTAAGAGCAAAACCAGTGCTATAGTAAAAGCGCAAGAAAGTGATTTTTTTTTCCAAATAGGTGAATAAATAAGTGCTAAGAGTAACATGTGGTGGGATTGCAATTATGCTATTTATAATAGTATAACTGCAATCCCACCACATGTTACTCCCCAGCCTGCTAGCTGATGAGCACCAGGTGTCAAACCAGTACGGTTGTTCTGTAACAATAGCTTCAGTGTCATAATTTTAATCTCCCTTCATCCCCCCCCCCCCCCGGCTCCGTTGTCTGCCAGTTGAGATTTGCATGGAAGTGGTCTTATATCAGTGTGATAAGGCTGCATTATGGAAATAACTGTATACGTACGACCCAAACTGATCCTTTGTTTTGTTTGTCTCCGTTTACTAAGTTATAATATTAATGATATCAAATCTCCCTGATTATTTAATGACATCTACATCTATAACCTCTGTTGTTTTATGTTTATGAGATGACATAATAAGAGTTAGCCAAGTTGGTAACCTTTTATTTTATAGATGTATCACACAGACTGGGAACACTTCCTATTTCTCTTTTGGCAGATGATCTTGCCTATATTTTGAAGGGTGAGTCAGTAAAAGTGCACAACCTTTGCCCTTTTTACCTTCCTCTTCCCTGGCCTCCCCAACTCTGGTATGTTTATACCTCATATCCTTGTTTTAAAAATCCCCTCCTGAAATGTGCAGTTGATTCTATCCTGCCAGTCAGTTAAAGCAGGGGTTAGCAATCCAGGGCATGTAAGCTAGTAAAAGAACCTGCACCCTCACTTCTGCCTAAGAGCCTGGTGAACACACCAAGCTATTGACAACAAGTAGGAGCCAATGGAGAGGCCAGCTTGCAAAGAACTCTCCTGATTAGCTGAAAAGGTGCGGGTACAGAGAACATTTCCTGTCACCGTTTACAGCGCCTCGTGTGGCCACAGAGGCGGGACTGTTTCCTCATTGCATCTGCTTACTTGGTAGCTGTTGGTATGTTAAACGAGTTTGACCAAATGTTATAAAAAGTGTTTTACATTAGAATATCTGATAGCCACTTTCATTAAAATCAAATCAAAGTTTATTTGTCAAAAGCACATGAACAGCACGGCAACAGTAGTTGCTGGCAGTGAAATGTTTAATCTAAGAGCTCAATCAAAAAGGAAATTTCAAATTCACGGTAGGGGCTGGAATATATACAACATGAAATGCAGCACATGGAGTGTCAAAATAAACTTGTAGAAAAACTAGTACTACATATAATAATATTAATGAAAATAGCAACAGTAATTAGAGAATTGAATAAGATATGAATATATAAGGGTAGATCATCAGCAAAATGTTGATAGATTGAGCCTTGTTCAGATACCTCCTGGAGTAAGTATTCTTCATGGCCAGCAAATGACTGCCTGAGAGGAACTTTGCTGATTCCCCCTCCATCTGCACGAGGGCAGTGCAGCTTTCATACCAGCCAGTCAAGCAACCAAACAGGATAACTCTGTCATGCATTTGTAGGAAATACCCAAACTGTGTGTGGGATGCCAAACTTCTTAAACCTACAGAGAGGTTTGGCATGCCTACACACTTCATAGATGGAGTATGAGATAATAGGCCTCTGTGCACTAACGCCTGTGCAATATCACCCCACCCAAGCAAAGGTAGACTCAGCACAGTAACTAAGTACTCACCTGTACCTCAACAAGATTTAAAGCACAGATACACACAATTAAAGCATTAGACACCTCTCAGTCAAAAATGTGAAATTAGTTAATGCCACCTTTAATATTAACAAATACAGCCTGAAGATAGAAAGCCACTTTATTTTGTCATTGTAGGTTACAACAAAATTGTCTAGTTTATAATAAAATGTGTTCTCTGCATGTAACCCATGTAACCAACTCCAGTTCTTCTTTCCACTGCCTTGCTCAGGGGCACAGACAGGAGTATTAACCCTAACATGCATGTCTTTTTGATGGTGGAAGGAAACCGGAGCACCCGGAGGAAACCCACACAGACATGGGGAGAACAAGCAAACTCCACACAGAAAGGACCTGGGACGGCCTGGGGTTCGAACCCAGGACCTTATTGCTGCGAGGCAACAGTGCTGACACTGGGCCACTGTGCCGCCCAAAAAATTTTGACAATAAGCTGTTATTGACACAGATGATGCAGTACTTCAACTTGTGATGAGAAATTACAAGTTGATAACAGCAACTTCTCACAGGCGCTCTGGCTTAGGAGCCCCTGACCCCTTGGGTCTTTAGGCTTGTGCCCTGTTGCTCGTTTCGGTAATCCATCCATGCACATCTAGACGAATTGTGTAATCAAGTACGCCTGTTTTGCCAAGTCTAAATACTCCCTGAATAGACAGTGGGGGTACCTGGCAGAATAGAAAACCAGCAGTACTGGGGAGTCTTGACAGGAGTTGAGAACCACTGGCTTGGACAATTTACTATATTTATGTGATATTGAAATTTGAACAAACTTAATGGTATCGACAGGGCTCATTTTTAAGGTTTGTTGGACATTGCAGCACTAAGAAATGCAGGACTTGGAGAAATGTTGTTAATAATAAATTATTCAGTAATTTTCTAGAGTGATTTTCTGATGCTCACTTTGTCCCACTGCTATTTTTCAGCCCTGGATGACCAGGATAGTGCTGTGGATGACCGGGATAGTGACTACCGCAGTGAGACAAGCAACAGTCTACCCCCACGGTACCACACCACGGCCCAGCCCAACTCCTCCATGCACCAGTACCCCATGGGGACCCGGCTGCAGCACCACATAGACTCTTGCACAGACTCTGTCCACAGCTTTGACATGGATTACAGGGACCAGAGAGGGAGCAGGTACATACAAACAGTAGCACACATGTACACATGCATACTCATATTAATACATAGGTCAGTGTATGAAAGGTGGTTGGAAACCTCAGCTTTCTTGTTCCAATCCCAGCTTCATGCCAGAAATAGTTCCTGAGGGATATTACCCCCACCAAGGAGGTTATATTTTTCCCTCATTTGTCTGTTTGTCAGATAGATATCTAATAGAAACCAGGTGGATATATTCTCACAACGTTTTGCGAGAATATGGGCTTTCAGCAGAGGAACAGCCGATTTGATTTTTGTGGGTAAATTTGAGCTATATAACGTTTTTATGTGAATAGCTTCCCTGTAAATATGAACAGTGGAATAGTTGGATTCTCCTCGTTATGGGTGTTAGATGGTATTGGAGGGAACTATTCAACCTTTACAGAGGGTATGGCCTCTCTGATTACTTACGTTATGATTGTGTCTCATAGTGTGCTTTTTAGACTCCCTCTGAAATGATTCTTCTTGGATGGAGCTTAGTGTGTTTTTTGTTTGTTTTTTTTTTCCTCTGCTGACAGAGTTTGATTTCCTCTGTCATTGTCCATAATTCGGTCATCTGCTGATGCAGGCTTAAAAAGATCTGTTCTCCAGTGGCAAAGTTGCAGAATTTTGTCGCACATTTTATCCTCCACTAAATACTTGGATTGAGACAGCTATGGGATCCCTTTCGCTTGTCCGTTCATAATATTTTGGTTGCCCACTAGCTGCTGTATGAGGAGGGATAATCTGTTTTTGTCTCTTCTTGTTAAAGTTTGCATATAGTTGTGATAGTTGGTTTTTTTGGGGGGGGGGTTGTTTTTTTCCTTAGTCGAAGGCTGGTTCAGGTGCGTTTCAGAATCAGAGTATCAGGATGTCAGAATCATGTTTATTGGCCATATAGGTTTGCACATACATGGAATTTGACTCCGGTTTTCTGTAGGTTTTGACCGTAGACACCGTGCTGTTGAGTATGGTTGGGGGGGCAGTGTTGGGGGGGCTCCTCCTGGATCCACTGTCATCGCCACAGTTTTGAGCGTGTTCGGCTCCAGGTTGTTATGGCCGCACCAGAGGGCCAGCTGATCAACCTCCTGTCTATATGCCGACTCATCACCATTCCAGATAAAGCCAGTAATGGTTGTGTCATCCACAAGCTTCAGGAATTTAACAGGCGGGTCGCCTGAGGTGCAGTCATTTGTATAGAGGGGAGAGCACACATCCCTGGGAGACGCCAGTGCTGATTGTCCGGGTGCTGGATGTGATTTTCTCCAGCCTCACCAGCTGCCTCCTGTCTGTCAGGAAGTTTTTAATTCACTGGCAGATGGGGGCTGGTACAGTGAGCCGAGTGAGTTTAGAGTGGAGAATATCTGGGATGATGGTGTTGAATGCTGAGCTGAAGTCCACAAACAGGACCCTTGCTTGTGTCCCAGGGAAGTCGAGGTGTTGGAAGATGTAATGCAACCCCATGTTGACTGCATCATCCACTGACTTGCTAGCTCGGTAAGCAAACTGCAGGGGGTTGAGCAAGAGGCCTGTGATTTCCTTCAGGTGGGCCAACACCAGTCTCTCGAAGGATTTCATGACCACAGACGTTAGGGCAATGGGCCTGTAGTCATTTAATCCCGTGATATGGGGTTTCTTGGGGACTGGGATGATAGTGGAGCTCTTGAAGCAGGAGGGGACTTCACAGATCCAGTGATCTGTTGAAGATCAGTGTGAAAAGGGGGCCAGCTGGTCAGCACAGACTTTAAAACAGACGGGTGACACGCCATCCAGGCCTTCCTGGTCTTTTGTCTGGAAGAACTGGCACACCTCAACACAGACCTGAGTGTGGGTGGGGGTTCGGTGGGGAGGGGAAAGTGGCTGGCAGACCTCTCCAGACTGATGCTGGGTCGTTGGCAGAAAACCTGTTTTTCAACTTTTCAGAGCAGCACCTTTTTGCCACGCTGATCTCCTTTGTGAGTGTATTCCTGGCTTTGTTGTACCGGATCCTATCTCCAATCCTGTAGGCTTCCTCTTTGGCCTGATGAAGCTGTCTTGAGTTTTGCTGTGAACCAGAGCTTGTTGTTGTTAAATGCACAGAAGGTTTTGGTGGGCACACACATGTCCTCACAAAAGCTGATGTAAGATGTCCCAGTGTCAGTAAGTTCGTCCAGGTCTGTAGATGCAGCCTCAAAAACACTGCAGTCAGTGCAGTGGAGGCAGGCCTGGAGATCCAGGTTTAACTCATTGGTCCATTTCCTCACAGTTTTAACCACAGGCTTTGCAGGTTTTAGTTTCTGCCTGTAGGCTGGGATCAGATGAATCAGACAGTGATCAGAGGTCCAGGACTGCACGGGGGACAGAGTGATAGGTGTCCTTTAATATTGTGTAGCAATGATCCAGTGTTTTTGTCCCTGGTGGGACATTTAACATGGTGTCTGTATTTTGGCAGTTTGTGGCTGAGGTTTGCTCTGTTAAAATCCCGAAGGATAATGATTAGGGGGTCTGGATATTTGTGCTCCATGTTTTTGTTTTTTTTGTTTGTTTGTTTTTTTTTTTTTTTAATTATTCTTTATTTTTCACAGCAGTATATATATATATCAAAAAATGTATATCAAAACAATAACAGTTTGATTTTCCTCTGCCATTCAGGTTTTTTTTTAACTTACAAGAGATGGCCTGGCGGGCCCTGTAATGGCCTGGCGGCCTGTCCAGGGTATCTCCCCCCGCCTGCCGCCCAATGACTGCTGGAATAGGCTCCAGCATCCCCGCGAACCTGAGAGCAGGATAAGCGGTCAAGATAATGGATGGATGGGAAAAAACAAAACAATATATATATATATATATATATATATATATATATATATATATATAAAGAAAAGACAAACTTTGTACAATTTGAAAAAAAAGACAACCTTTATACAATCTGAAAAAAGGCAAACATACAATAAGAACTTTATACAATTTAGGTGAGGTAAAGTGTGCACATAAGACTATACAGGAGAGAGGCGATATGAGGATTCCTGGTTTGTGGTAGGAAGAGTATGAAGGTTCCCAGTGCGTGGTAGGGAAAAGGAGTGTGAGGGTAGAGCGAGAGGGTGTATTAAAATCTAATTAATTCAATATCTCCACAAAATCTGGCCTTAAGGGCCTCACATATTTGACCCACGTGGTCCAGAATTTAACAAACTTCTTTTTCTGAAGACGGAGGGAAAAAGTAATCTTTTCCGTAACATAAATGTAATTTACTATATCTATCCACTCCTGTATTGTGGGGGGTTCAGGAAGTAACCAACGCCTTGTGAGTGCTTTTTTACCAGCACATGTCAAAATACCAAATAAATATTCATCCGGCCGTCCTGCCTGGAAATCGGCATTTCCTAAGAATATTGTGGGAAATTGCAGGGGCCGATCATTGTTAAGTATGCTTTTCACTGCTTTGTGACGCTCTGCCCAAAAAGGTCTTATCATCGGGCACCCCCAGAATATGTGCCAGTGGTTGGCTTCCTGAAGTCCACACTGTCTCCAACATTTGACGCCCCCCCTCCCCCATCAATATGTTCTTTCTGTTTTGGTGTAATAGAAATCAAATAAAACACTTCCACCCAAACTCCCGCCATATGTGGGAGTTGGTGTATTTCCACTGGAATTTACATCAAGCCAATCCTCATTTGATACTGTGAAGTTACCTTCTTTTTCCCATTTTTCTTTTATGTATTCTGTAGAGTGGTTTTTATTTATTTTTTGTCATAAGGCCTTTATAAAATCTCGAGATAACACCCCTATTTGAGTCTTTTTGATAGGCACCAATAAGTATCCTCAGGATAGGATCATTAAAGCCTGTTTTATCTTTAATGTTATGTTCAAAATGATTACGTATCTGGAGATGCCTATAAAAATCAGATTTTTCAAGGTCATATTCTTTCCTCAAGTTTTCAGTCTTTTAAGTGTCCGTTTTCTCTTAGGGAATAGAATGCTGTTATTCCTTTTGAAATCTAGGACTTAAATCTATAATCCATTTTATTAGGCTTGAACTCAGGATCATAGGTACATCATTGAATTATTTGTAATGTATGGCCCTGTTTATATTCTTCTCTTATCATATTCCAGATTTTTAGTTGGCCGTTAATCCATGGATTTTGCACCTTATCTGTAAACCTTCCAACATTTTTGTGAGCCAATACTGCATGAATTGGAGGACCATTCATAATGGAGAGTTCAATATCTTTCCACCTGGCATGAAATTTTGGGTTACATATGTTGATTAAGGGTTTAGTCTGAGCTGCATAAAAATAATCCTTGAAACAGGGTAATGACATTCGTCCTTTCTCCCTTGGTAGTTGTAGAGTTTTGAGTTTAGCCCTGGGTTTTTTTCCCTGCCAAATAAATCTGGAAATGATCTTATTCAATTCAGAGAATTGTTTTAAAGAAATTCCTACAAGGAGTGCTTGAAATAAATAGAGATGTTGTGGAAGGATGTTCATCTTTACAGAATCAATTCGATGACTGAGACCAAGAAAAGAGACAGCATTCCATCTGTGTATGTCGTCTTAGGTTTTTGTTAAGAGAGGACCCTAATTGGGGTCCACAGTGGCGTAGCGGTCTAAGCATCGGCTTTGTGTCGATGCAGTTGCCCACTGGGGGCCGAGGTTTGCGCCCCGGTCTCGTCAGATCCGACTATGGCCGGACTCGATGAAGCAGCAATAATTGGCGACACTGTCTTCGGGAGGGGGGCAGAGTCGGCTTGTGTTCGTCACATGAACGCGTCTCTGGTGTGTGGCGGAAAAAGCAGTGGTTCGACCTGGAGTCGCCTTGTCACGGAAGTGGGGAGGCGTCTCCTTCCAGACTGCCGGCCGGAGAGATGCAGTTGGCGAATGCATGCAGTACGAGGGTGGTGTTTGACCTAGAATAGGGGATCGATTGGCCACTAAATTGGGAGAAAAAGGGAAAAATCAGAAATAAATTTATGAAAAAAAAAAGAGAGGACCATAATTTATCTCTGCCAGTGTTGAGATTTTTTTCGGTAAGTATATTCCTAAATATTTCAATAAGTTCTGATTCCAATTAAGATGGGATTTTTCCCTAAGGTGTTTTGAGGGTGTGTAATTAATTAGTTAGAACATAGAACTGTAGGATTTATATGTAGATAATGTAACGTAATCTAATGTAAATAACCATGTTGAGGCATAGCACTCAGAAATCAGATCATTTGGGCCAAAGCTGTAGACCACCAGTCTCCTGTTGCGGGGGATCGCCTTCTGAATTTCTGGAGATTTTCTTTATAATAAGAGCGGAGGTTTTTCTTGGGCTGTGTGCCGCCTTCCACTGAGTTGAGTTCCTGATCTACACCCCGGTCACGAAGTCTCCCCGCCACCTGCCAGGTAGACAGGAGCCCGATCTCTTCTTGATCTGGAGCAGTGGAGGACTTCACCACAGACACTGGGAATCCTCGTGAAGCCATATCTCTCGTCTCCATAGCATCCTTGTATAGCCGGGTGCCGTCGTTGTAGAAGACCTGCATCTTTGCAGGGTACGGTGTCTGGAACTTTATTTGTTTTTCTTTCAAAACCTTTTTGGCTTCTAGCTATTTTGCACAAATAGCTAGCTAGCTAACGTTACCTCAATCATAGAAAATGCTAGCCATATGGTAGAGGAAGTTAATGCAAGCTAATGGTAGCGGACCTTATTTTAAAAGTTAAGTTAGCTAGCGGGTAACGTTAGCTAGCTTGTGAATGTGGTCCTCTGCAACCCCGAACGAGCCCAAAAATGTTCTCAAAAATAAGATAATGACCCTCCCTCCCTAATTTTTCGCCCTTGATAACACTCTAAATGTGTAATACATTTGTAATATCTTACTTTTAATGTGAAGAAAATAGAAGTTAAGGCTACTATGCTAAGCACAAGTTTCCTTGATCTAGAGCTAACGTTAGCTTACCTTTGCTGTCAGGACTGTGTTGTCGTAGTGATCTGGTTGAAATATAAACAATTCCTGCACCCAGCCATTGGTGAAATGTCCGTGGGCCCCAAGGGATTTGTAATTTTGGAACTGTTCCCAGGTATAAGCACTTATACCGTAAACAAGCTAGTTTGTGATACCAAGGTACGGATTGGAGGCAGCAATGCGGGGTCAGCACTCCACTGTTTTGCGGGCAGGTCGTATGGATCAATGTTGTTAATTGACGACAATTTCTCCAAATAACGGTCCCTGGCATCCTTGCTAAGTTTGTCTCAGTATGGTATCCCCTGCTTTTTTATGCTTCGCCATGGCTACTTAAAAAGTGATTTTATTTGCTGCTACCTGTCTCCGTGTTAGCTATTTCTACACCTCTGGTGATACCAGGAAAATGGTGGCTGGGAGACGTCACGATCAACAAACATAATGTAACGTGCATGGATAAGAAGACACGCTGGCCGCTGGCTGGCGGGTCTGACCCTTTAGTCTAGCGGTTAGCGATGTCTCCTGCGGTGCGGGCGGTACAGGTTCGCTTCCCGGCCGCGGCAGGTCCTGTGGTTGCGTTGTCCCCCGAATTCGCTACATTGGTGTCAGAAGTGGGATGGAGCGACCGTAAGGCCATCGGAAGCGTAGGCGCCCTGAGGCGTGAAGGAGCTGATATGCTTAAGCGTGGGGACGCGCTTCCCGAAGGAGGGGGGTAGTGTAACGTGCATGGATAAGAAGACACGCTGGCCGCTGGCTCGCGGGTCTGACCCTTTAGTCTAGCGGTTAGCGATGCCTCCTGCGGTGCGGGCGATACGGGTTCGCTTCCCGACCGCGGCAGTTCCTGTGGTTGCGTTGTCCCCCGAATTCGCTACAATACGTAACTGTCAAAGACCGATTAGCTGCTTGATTAGCGTTGACATTTCGTTAGTTCTCCCCTCTACCTCGTCCAGTCTGTCATTTGTTCTCTTTAGTTCTTGTTTAATGTCGGAGAGCTGTGCCTTATTGTCTCGTCTGAACTCCCGGAGTTCGTTGGGAACACATCGCAGGCTAACTTCGGGGCCATCTTCGCCATGTGGGTATGAGTTTGGGGAGCTACTTCGGCTGCATCGCCTCACTTCGGGATCGTTTTCCATCACGTTCATCGTTGTCCTACGTGTAGTATTACCCCCTTTCTTCATTGTTCGACAAAACTTCACAAGGGTTAACAGAACTAAAGTTTTTGGGGTTATCTCTCAAAACCGTCGGAGAGCTCGAAAATTAGGCCGCCATTCTCTCGGTGGCGGAACCGGAAACCCTTGCGCTCCATCTTTGTAATTTGATCAGCAGGTGTTCTGACGTGTCTCTAGCATAGGCCTGCGGTGGGATATAGACACCGACCAGTATAAATGATGAGCATTCCCGTGGTGAATAGAATGGTTTACAGTCAATGAAAAAGGTCTCTAAGTGAGGGCTGCATGATTTCTTCAACACTGATACGTTCTTACACCAACCTTCATTTATGTAGAAGCATATGCCCCCACCCTGTCCCCCCCCCCATAGGTCCGTATAACGGTCCGCCCGGAGGAGTTGGAACTGCGGCAGATGAAGTGTACTGTCTGTGATATGCTTACTAAGCCAGGTTTCAGTGAGACACAGGGCGGCACATCTGGCAAAGTCCCGAGTTTTGTCTGTTTAGGAGCAGCAGTTCGTCCGTCTTGTTGGCCAGAGAGCAGACATTCGCCAGGTGGACTGACGGGCGCACGGTTGTAAGTCCCCGCTTTCGCAGTTTAACAAGCGCTCCGACTCTCTTCCCCCTTCAGCGTCTTCGTTGTAGTCCACAGGACTGTACCGATCCAGATCTCTGCAAGACTTTCCTTAAAATGTTAAATTAAACTCGGTAAACAGTCTGTTCAGGTTGTCCAGTGGACAGTTGGAGACTTGATAATTGCTCTTCTGTTAATTTCATTAAAGTATGATCAGTATGTGATCAGTATGTGATCCTGCTGTATGTGATCAGTGAGGGGCGCTGGAAACTAAACACATAAACAAAACAGAAAAGGTACAAGAGAGCGCAGAAGCGAGGCGACCATCCACAGCGCCACCTTGATGACATCACCACACCTTTTTTGGTGTGGCCATATTTCCTGTGATTATCCAGTGACTTATCCTATGTATTTACCATCTCTATGGCATCAGCATAATTATGCCATCATGTTCATAGTAATAATAATAGTAATGATGGTAATAATAATCATAAAGTTGTAGCAAGCATTTTAATCGACAATAGATTTGGTTAATAAGTTCACAATGACAGGAGACTTGACAAAGTAGCATTTACTGTTTTACACTTGTGAATTGTTGCGAAAAACACGTTTCTCAGAGAAAAAGCAGATCTGTTTGTGTGGACTCACAGGAAGCTGATTTGGAAAATTCTATGACGTCAGAAAAGAGAGAAGGGATTACACCCCGAGCGAGCTTGATGGTTCTTGCTTCGGGGTTTTTTTTGTCTTGAGTATTTATTGCTATTGTGAATTTTCCCTGGTAGTTTGAATGACCATGAACCCAATTTTGCCCACGTTACCCACACTCTTCCTGTCACATACAATGGGGCTTCTGGGGTTCTGAGGACCCTGATTTAAGAAATTGAACTGGTGAGCGGCACATGTTGTCATCAAGGAACAAAACTTCTGGCTTGGACATATTTGGGGGGAGGGATTTCAAGGTATTTTAGTGTGTATTTCTCACACATGCTGCAAACTGAAATGCTGATAAGCACAATAAAAGTGTTGCTAGAGAGATTTACAGTGTACTAAACTAAAACACACAGGCACACACGCTAACAGGGTGTGTGTTTGATTATACATGCATACCAGTTGGGAATACTAAAAATGCATGTCTCAGGTCATCATTGTTATTAACATTTTTAAGTATTAATTAAATGCTTACATCTGTAATTATGCTCTAATTACAGCTGTTACTCGTTGTGTTCACTGAAACTGAACATGATAATTGCTCTTCTGTTAATTTCATTAAATATTTCACATGATTTTTCCGTAAAAGTAATGTTGTTATCATAATTACAGATGTAAATTTCAATATCGGTATTAAGTTTTCATATCTGCATGAAACTGTTTTGATTTTAATTTCTGTATTTAATTGGCTACCAGACTTGTTATCCTTTTTTCACCTTATTTTCTTATTTACATTTTTTCTTCTTTTCCCATCTCCTTTCCCATCTTTTTCCATTACCTTTAACCAATGCTTCTAACCAATATTAGATCCTTAAACCAGAAAGGCAGGGTCAGGATCATCCCTGTAGATTCAGGCATGGGTGTAGAAGATTGGGAAAACAAATTCAAAGTTCAGGGGAAGCCTCAGCTGAGTGACTTCCTGGATGATGAGGAAGACAGCGTTATCATGCGAATGGGGAGAGCTTGCCCCGAGCGCTTGGGCTGCTCTGCCAGTGAAAACTTCAAACTTAGTGGCGTCCTGCCTGCCACCTACCCTGAGGGTTATGAAACTATTGATCGCCGGCGGAAAAAAAAAATAAGAGACCCAGGGGGATCGATCATTACAGAGGTGGACAAACTCAGAAATGAGCCTTTTCCCCCTGACCTTGCTCTCTTACGCCAGAAGAGAGGGGAGCTAGTCATGCGGCAGGTAGCAGATATTCAAGAAGAGGAGGAGCAGATGACCCCATGCCTCAGGCCATACAAGAATGGGCTTCTCTACAAGACAAGGATGTGGGCTAAAAATGACCTTGAGAGCACGTTAGAGAATTATGTGGCTTATAAAGAGGAAGAAGCTGCTAGACTGAGGGCAGGATTTGTTTTTGACTCAGTCGGCAGCTCTGAGGAAATGCACTACAGCGTAAGGCCAGAGGAGGATGTGAAAGATATTACCTTTTTATCTGAGGACTTTCAGATAGAAAATGAAAGCTGTCATGGCAGAGACAGGTATTCATTGTCTTTTGGGGGTCACATGGAGACTCCTCAGGGCTATAGAGACAAAAAATGTGGCAAAAGTAAAACAGGAGGGTGGGCTCCAGAGGCAATGCTTTCTCCTGTCGAGGAGCCAAGTGATGAATATGTAGACCCCATGGATGAACTCCAGTGTCTGGTTGAAACAGTTTCTGAGTACCTTGCTGAAAAAGAGGAGGAAATAAGCAAGTATGGTTCTCTTCCAAAGTCTAACAAGTCCAGGCTTTCATCTCAGGGCAGTAACAGGACAGATTCTTTGGGAGATGACCCAAACACCTCACCAAAGGATGCCAAAGGAGAAACTCAAAGTCAAGCTGCTTCTGACCAGGGTATTTCAGGGGTGAAAAATGCTATGAGCTCTATATTTAGTTCTTTTACTGAAAAAGTTACCACGGGTCCCAAACAGCCTAGCCCTTCTGCACCAGCGCCATCTGCCAAACCCTCACAATCAGGGATATCAAAACTATTTTCATTTATTCCAAAATCAACTAGCTCAGCTCCCATAGCTGTGGTATCTCCAGTAGAATCTTCCCCAGAAAAATCATTCAGTTCTCTGCCTTCTCAGCCATCATCGAATGCCAAGACTCAAGGTCATAATCAAGAAACTTACACTTCCATAAGAACACAGACACAAACCACTTCAGGTGAAAAGGTACCTGAGTTTTTAACTAAACCTCACACTACTACAGGAAATTCTGTTTTGGGGAATTTTAATCCTTTAAAGCTTTTTTCAGGGGAAGACACAATATCAGTTGAGGGTAAACAAGATCCATCGACCACTTGCTCTCAAGACAATATACATGAGAATGAGAAATATAATCATCAAGATGTGCAGTCACAGCCTGCTCAAAAAATTAGCAAACCTGAAAATTCAAGACATTCATCGCAGGAGAAACATTTTGGTGGCAGTCAGGAAAAAAATGCATATGGAAGTCAGAAAACCATGACTTTCCCACAAGGAAATATACCGGCACAACTACATGGAAGGTCTACTAGTCAAACAGAACCAGGCAGCTCGGGGTTCTTTAACCCTTTTAAGAAGTCGATCAGCTCATTGATAATACCTGTTACCCCTGTTCCACCTCAGGGTCCACAACCTTTGGCTGTTTATCCTGTGTTTAGGTCAGCAGAAGATGTAAGAATAGAGCAATCTGTAGAAGAGCCATCATCAAGTAGTAAGCTCAGGCACCCTTTCCTCTCTGAAACTCCCTCTACTCAGCCACCTCCCAAACCACAGGGAGGGATGTTCTCTGGGTTCTTAAAGTTTACATCTAGTGAAGATGTTAGTGCTGCCAGAAACACACAGAATCCTATGCAGCAGCCTGCACCTTCAACATTAGTCAATTCAAATCCCTTGCCAAAGAACCCAAATGCTGGCCCTTCTAAACAGCCCGAGGGAAACACAGAGACAGGGTGGTTCTCCAGTATATTTAACCCTGCAACAGCTCCATCTGGTTCAAACCAGATTGTTGTCAGTGGCCAGAACCGAACTCAGATGAGTCAAGTGCCATCTGGCTTATATCAACAGGATATCTCAAATCAGGAGCCAACACCAGTTCCTCATGGGATGCAACAGCAACGCCCTCAGTGTGAATCACAAAGTTTTTTGTCAGGTCTTTTTAAAGTGAGTTCATCTGAGGACATGTCTCATATGGGATCCAGTCAGACCCAGCAAGGAGGTCTGCTTTCTGGGCTTCTTAAATTTGGCTCTACAAGTGACTTATCTAGCAATTTGCCACAGCAGCCTCTCCTTAGCAGTCAACCATCCAGAGGGAGTAATCGCCCACAACCCCCTCTACAGCCTCCCTCACAACAGAATGCCCACCCTCCTCAGACAGGAGGCCTTCTCTCAGGGCTATTGAAATGTTCATCAACTGAGAATATCCCACAAAACATTCAGACTCCTCAAGCTCAACAACAGAAGATGGCTCATAACAATCAACCAACTCAGCAACAGAGTTCAAATTCATCTCAACAAACACAACCGCACGGAGGACTATTTTCTGGTTTATTGAAATTTGCTTCCCATGAAAATGTTGCAAACAGCAAAACAACTCAGTCCCAACAGCCTCAAAGCAATTTCCAACATAATCCACAGAATCTCAACCAACAAAATATTCAGGGTCCATCCCATCTCATGGCTAGATCACCAAGTGAACAAGCTACACAGCAACAGACTAATAGGCCAGGCTTTACACGACAGCAAACTGTTCCACTACGGCAACCGACATCTCAGCAAGGCGGTCTCCTATCTGGCCTTTTTAAATTTGCTTCAGCAGACAATGTAAATAACAAACAGTCTCCATCAATTTCACAACAGGGAATTTCCCTAAGCAGATCTAGCTATGAAAGAGCAACAAATATTCAAATGCCAGGACAAAATCGCCCGCAAGATAGTTCAACACAAAAGACAAGTCAAAAAGGTGGTCTACTTTCTGGACTCTTTAAATCCTCAGAGAATATGCCTCCACAACAGCAGTCAGAAATAATCCTCGAGAGGTCTCAACAGATGAAACCAATACAAAATAGTCAGACTGCTCAGACACAGCAAGACAATGTGAATCATTCTGGAGTGATCTCTGGTCTATTTAACAAGCTGACAAAATCATCAGAGAATGTTGAGGCCAACAGCCAGGCATCAACAGGGCATTCAGTTCAGCAGAGAGATAATATGAGTGCAGTAACGAGGCAGACACCACTAGATATTCAGTCAGCCAACAATCCAACATATCAGTCCTGGCAAGAAAAGAATGAAAAAGACAAGAAGCCAGCTTGGCCTGCCCAGCAAGGGTTTCTGTCAGGACTGTTCAACAAAAATGCAGCCATGGAACCTTCCTCTCATAAACAAGTGGAAACCTCAGCTCAGATTTCAGAGGGCTCAGTGGTATTACAAACTGCGGCAAACATCACAACAGCAAATGCTACCTCTGGTTTGGAAAGAGGCAGTAAGCAACGAGTTGAACCACCTTTTTTTACTCCAGGACAATGTAGCCATTCTTTCTGTAGTGCACCTGTCTCGATCGATACTGAAAGTTTAGACTTGAGAACTTCAGCTACTTTTGCAAGATCTCTTCAAAGTCAAGCAACATACCCCTCAATTAGCACAGGTAATATAGCTCAGTTATCTTATTATCATGGTTCATCTCCGTCAGTTCACCAAATGGCTAATAGCACATGTAGTTATCAGTCACTTTTACATGATCATTTAAATTCTGCAGCGATTACCATGCAAACATATGTTGATAGAAGTAATCCTTGTTTGTATGAAGTAAGCAGACCAAGTCTTTCACAGGGTCAGTTGTCTTCCTATGGAATAAGTCCTACTTATGACGAAAATCAATGGATACAAGAATCTGTTCTATGGCAGCAATTTCAAAATGAATCACAGAATTATCAACATCAGAGAGAGGATCAAGGATACAGACAATGTGAAGGGGGATCAATACAGGGCTCCTCTCTCCACTGGAGCACCTCAAGTGTCAATCAGCCATATAGCTCCTTACAATCGTGGCAAGATGTTTGTCACAAAGAGATGACTGGATCATATCAATCTGTGGGATATGGAGGTTTCAACGATGATCCAAATGGTAAAAAGAAATTATGGAACAGCTATGATGACTTGGAACATTTACAATATACAAACAAAGAGGAAAGTGCATTGAACTTAACTATCAAACAGAATAATGCTAAATTTGGAAAATGCCACTCGTTTAATGATGGTAGCTGTTGTAGCTTGAGTGGCGTTTCATATCATGAAGGATATTATGAGGAGACTGCACCAAGCCTATCCTATTCAGCCAGTTGGCAGTACGGAGCTAACAATAATCGCGATTTTTATGCTGATGGCATGATCCATCAGAGTCAGTTTAACTTAAGTAGACCAGTAGATTCAAGTGACCCTCAACGTGCCAACAGTGAGATGGAAGACATCATGTATCTTGAGGATGCTGAATGGTACCAGCAGTGGCTTGCACTTTTGGAGCAAGGAATTTGGTGGCCAGCAGATGATGGGGATTGTGGCTACTTTGTTTACACTGATCATGAATACATCTATGCCTTACTCACAGATGCAACAGGTGAATATGTTTATGCTTGTGCCCCAGAAGGAGAGCCATGGGAGAATGTGCAGCAATTAGCGAGTTTCCCTAATGCTTGGCTACACAATGAGATGGTTACAGTATGTGGCTTTAAAGTCCCACTCTATAATGAGGATGAGCTTCTCTGGCTACCTGGACAAGTTCGGAGTGATTCTCAGCTTCTCAATGCTCCCCTTGACTTGTCAGCTGCATATAGAAAAGGAAACCAGATAATGAATTTGAATCTTGAACTTTTCTCCCAAATGTTTGAAAGCTCATTTCTGTCACAAGGAGAACAAGGTGTAGATTTCACATCGTACAGATTAAACAAAGTTAGGATGGATCCTAGACAGCCTAATTATGTCTATCAAGGTCCATCCACAGAGGTAATTGACCTTTCGTTTCACAATAGGGAAATTAATGGCCCATATTGGAACAACCAGAAAGTGAAGACTCTTCTTGCTCAAAAAGTTCCTGTTTCTCTCAACTCTACCCCTACTGCAAATAGAAATCAGCAGTTACTTTACAATTGTTACCAGCCTAGCCAACGGCGACGCTCATCAACTGGGGTCACAGTTAAACATGTAGATGATACACCAGAGGAAGAATGGAGAAAGAGAGTGTCCCCTGGGGAAGAGCAGCCTAATCGTCAAGTAAAGAAGATATCATCTTTCATATCATCTTTTGTGGGTAAGACGTTGCAGTCAGACTCAAACAAAGCTGATGCAGCCACCCGTGATCAAAAGAAATTACCTGGGACTGAGGTTCCCGACCAACATGCTAAAAGCATTCTCTCGTCAGGTTTCCAAAGTCTTAAGTCAAAGATCATTAAAGGGGATTCCCTTGCTGCTGAAACTCAACCAGAAGGTGCAAAACAACAACCACAGGGGCCAGCCACCACTCATTCCAGGATTTTGCCCACACCCCCATGTCAAATGACTCAGTCTCCAACACAACGACAGACTACTGCTCAGAAACCTAGACTAGCACGTCAGTCCACCATGTCACAACCGACAATACCACCAGTGCAGCACACAGTCACTGGGCCTTCGGGATCAAGAGATTCCTTAAATAAAGCTGGATTTCCTGTACAGTCACAACCATATCCTACAGCTGACAAAATATCTGAAACGCCAGTGGAAAAAACAGAACAACCACAGGCAGGCTTCATGAGCTTCTTTAAGTCAGCAGTGGGAATGGAGGAACCCAAGCCAGAGCCCCAGAAAGCTCCACAATCACTTTTGAATCAGCAAAGTAAAACTGCCAGCCCCGCTTCCTTACAAGGCAGTTCCTCGCCAAATAAAGAGGCTACAGGAGTGTCAAATCTCTTCGGATCAATAGGCAGCCTATTTAATGCTGAGTCCACCCCGCCACAGCAATCAAAGCCCAGTGTCACAGAATATTCTCAGGCAACAGCATTTAGGCCTAAGGGCATACAGAGACAAAAAACAATGGACCAAAGTGGGGCTTCACGGACAGCTCAAAGCCAACAACCAAGTAAAAGTGTCTCACAGGTATTTCCCCCTAATTCTGCCCCAGCCCCGGCCCCGGGCAGGTCACAAACTATGCCACTAACAGGACAGACTAAACAGGAGCCAGAATCTAAACCATCAGGGGGGCTCTTTGGCTTCTCTATTGGTGAAATGCTATCTGGAACAGCTACGGCTGCTCAAGCTGGGACCTCATCTCAAGCACCTCCACCAAGTTTTACTCCACATGCCCCACAGGAAGAGTCACTTGGTAAAAGTATATTATCAATGTTTAGTGGGCCAAGTCCTCCACAACCTGCAACTAACACTGGGCCCTTGCCTCAAACAACTATCCCAAGTCCAGCTCCAAATGCTCCTAAGCAAGAATCACTTGGTAAAGGTTTATTTTCATTGTTCAGTGGACCTCAGCCTTCAACTCAGACTGGGCCCCCAGCTTCAGGCACTGCTCCTCCAACTACAGGTACTGTTCCTCAAGCTTCTTCAGAAGAATCACTTGGGAAAAGTTTGTTATCAATGTTTGGTAGCACAGGTCCTTCTCAGCCTACTCCTACTGCTCAGACAGCTGCACAGGGTTCAGTTCCTCCAAAAGAGCCCCAAGTTACAGGATTTCTCTCCATGTTTGGTGGTCCTAGCTCACAACAGCCTCAAGCCCAAACCGGCTCTATTCTAGGTAGTATTCTGCCTGGTACATCCAGTTCAACTGAAAGCCCGGCAAAGGGATTGTTTTCAATGTTTGGTGGTTCCAATCCACCACAATCTCAACCCAAACCTCAAACACAGTCTCCACAACAAAGTACAGCACTGTCACAAAGTCAGCCACAGGATTCACCACAACTGCAGTCAAAATTGCAAGCACAGCCTCAACCACAAAGTCAGCCTGCCAGCTCTGTTCTTGGGGGTATACTAGGTGGCTTATCTAACTCCGGTGAAAGTCCAGGGAAAGGTTTATTCTCCATGTTTGGGGGCTCTGGCACCCCACAACCCCCTGCCACAACTGGACCAACTGCAAATATTCCTACCCAAGGGACTGATGCACCCAAAGACGGTGCTACAAGCATGCTGTCTATATTCACTCAACCCAAGTCACCACCACAACAAGGAAGTGCAACTACTGACAAAAAATCACAACAGGGCTGCTTACAAGGATCATCTATTCCTTGTAATCTTCTCTCAGAGGGGTCAACAACCAGTGAAACAACAGATAAATCACAAATGCTGAGTGAGTCACATGCTACGCCATCCACTGATGCCAACGTGACTGCAGCAGCTGTAACAGTTTCTTCTGAAGCTGGGACCACTGATAAAACAGCTGATAGTACAATATCAGAGTCCAATGCAGAGCCTGCCACAGAGCAAATAGAATCAACCACATATTGTCCACCTAAGGAAAACATTCTCCCTAAAATGCTGCCAGCCTCAGGCCTGATTTCTGTGCTTAGTGGATCAATTTCACAGGCACCATCTTCCCAAACTGGACCCACTTCAGATAGTCCAGGAAAAAGTCTACTTTCAATGATTTCTGGCCCTAATACTCAGACAGGTGCTGGTCAGACAGGTGCTCACCACTCAGGTGCTGCTCCTGGATCATCTGACCCCATAGAACCACCAACCAGAGGTTTGTTATCCATGTTTGGAGGGGCTGCCCCTCAGGCCACTTCTTCTCAGAAAGGAGGGGGCATATTGGGTGGGGTGTTTGGAGGATCTACTCCACAGACACCAGTGCCCCAGACAGGTGGATCATTGCTTGGAGGTTTATTTGGCGGATCTGCTCCTCAGGCTGCTGGTTCACAGACCGGAGGATCTATTTTGGGTGGGATGTTTGGTGGGGCTGCTGCCTCAACCAAAACACCTCAGACTGGTGGATCTTTGTTGAGTGGGATGTTTGGTGGGGTTGCTGCCTCAACCACAACACATCAGACTGGTGGATCCTTGTTAAGTGGAATGTTTGGTGGGAATGCTGCCCAAACTACAGAATCCCAGACAGGAAGCTCAATACTTGGAAGTATGTTTGGGGGCTCTAATTCTCAACCAGCTACACCACAGACTGGTGGATCTCTGTTGGATGGCATTTTACCTGGATCTTCTGCTCCTAAAGAGACACCTGGTAAAAGCTTACTTTCAATGTTAGGAGGGCCAAGTACACCAGCAGCACCTACTGAAACAGCTCTGTCAAAATCCACTGATGACAGCAAAGCACCAGTTACATCTGATACTTCTTCAGTTGATAACATTCCCAAAACCAAAGAGCATGCAGAAACACTTAAACAGCCTAACAGTTCAGCTCAACATTTGGAGGCAAGCCCCCCTAAAACTGATGATAAAGGAGTTATTGATGGTAAAGGCCAAGATTCTGACAATTCACCTGCTCCAGCTAATGATAGTCAATATAAAGAAGCTGAAATTCTTGCATCATCAGAGCAACCTGCAAAACCAGAGCAGGTAGCCAAAATTGAGCTGCTAGCAAGCGAACAGCATGGTCAGAAGCAAACATCAATCAAAACCGAAGAGGCAATGCAAGCTACTCAGTCAACAACCCCCAGTGTAGAGGGACAGCAGAAGCATCCGGAGCCAGAAAAATCTGTTCTTGACCCATCAGCAGATGCAGTTTCAGGCTTTGTGTCCTCACTTTTCAAACCAGTAACTGCTCCTGCACAAGGTCCCCAACACCAGCACAAAACCTCGCTTTTTGTCGTGGGAGAAACAGCGCCCCAAACTGCTCCCCCTCAACCTGGTGGGTCGATATTAGGGGGCATTTTTGGAGGGCCAGCCACTCAGACATCAACTCCTCAGATGGGTGGATCATTACTGGGGGGGTTATTCGGTGGGTCTGTTCCGCAGGCTGCTCCTCAAGCCACTGCCCCTCCCACTGCAGGATCAATATTGGGTGGTATATTTGGAGTTGGGTCCACTCCCAAGTCTGCAGCACCCCAGACTGGTGGGTCTTTACTGGGCGGGATGTTTGGAGGATCTGCTACCTCAAGTGGAACAACACAGACTGGTAGTTCTCTATTGGGTGGGATGTTTGGAGGAGCCACTGTCCAAACAGCACCCCAGACTGGGACATCGTTACTTGGGGGAATAGGTGGATCTTTTTTGGGGGGGATGGGGCAAGCACCAACGCCATCTGCATCAAAGCAACCTGAGCCCAAACAAACACCTGGAGCTCCACCACAGACAGAGATTAAGGGTAGAAGTGCTACAGAAGCTTCAGCTATTACTAAGAGCAGTGAAAGTAAAACAACTGCCTTGTGTTTACCTGATAAAGTAACATCAGCTGCCCAGGCCAATAGTAGTATAGTCGCCACTAGTGAGGGGGCTTCTCTAACAACATGTACAATTACTAGCACTACCACAACCACAGTAAGTGAAGGGGGTCATCAAGTAGACAACACTGAAAAAGAAAAGGCATTTCTTGAAGGAGAGGTGATACATGAAAAGCCCATGATCATCAAAGGTGAACCCGAAAGGGAAAATGCTTACAAATCAGCCCCACCTGATAGCCAAGGAGCAGATGGTGAAAAAGCTCCACAGGTTGAACAGTTGCGCAAAGTCACAGAGCCGTCCCAAGCTATGTCCCTGTTTGGCTTTATGTCTGCACCGAGTGATGCAGGCAAGTCTCTGGGATCTTTATTTTCATCCTCACCCACACAGCCTGTACCTGCTCCCTCAATACCTCAAGCAGAGGGCGGTGGTGGTTTGTTCTCAGGATTCAAAACATTTTCTGCAGGCCTGTTTCAAGAGGAAAAGCCTGCTGCAGAAAAGGAACCACCACCTACTGCTTCATTATTTGGCGCAAAGATAGGTTTTCCTTGGCAGGCAGAGCCCCCAAAAAACAAAGCAACCGCGGTTATAACCTCTCAGCTCAAAGCCAACAATTCAACAAGTGGTCAACCACAGACTCTAAAAAAGGGTGAAACATCTGACGTTCCAAAGAAGGAATCGGTAGGTTCCTCGGATGATGTAGCAACCCCCCAAATTTGCATATCCACTCCTGAAGTAGATCCTTCAGCACCCCTGTCCCAAAAGGAGAAGGAAAACCTTGTAGAAAGATACCCCTCTGCAGGTCCCACATCCGAAGTGCAGCTGGACAACCAGTCTAAGGATCTATTGAGTGCAAAAAGGCTAGTAAAAGCATAAATGGCAATCCCTCAATACCATTTATGATGCATTGACATTTTGGTGTAGACTTTTCCCTGTCCAGCTCTGCAACCCACCTAATAGGTTTTGATTATGTGTGTAGTTGTTTGTGTGGGTGTGTTTGTAGGTGTGTGTGCATTGTTAGCCATGTGCAGTTTTGTGTGTGTGTGTGTGTGTGTTGTGTGTGTTGTATTTGTGTTTAGTGTGGCATACTTAAAAACCTTTCCGAAACAGAATTCCACAACAGAATTTAAACATGTGATTCATGTGATCTTGGAAAACTGAGTCAATAACTTGTGGAAACAAACGACTCTTTTTCTAAACTAGAATCCATAAAGGCAGTATTATAATTTGTGGCATCCATAGATACCCTCCGGAACTTCCCCATTGCAAATAATTGGGCAAAAATAATGTACTCTTGTGTTTCTACTCCAAAATGATCCAAGAGCCTTTGCTGTCGTGGTCCTAAATTATGAAACGGTGTGCTCATGGAAATATATACAGAGCTGTCCAAGATAGTATGAAGCTTTAAAACCCTGTATGTGGATTTCTGCTTCATTTTCACTGTTTCCATTTCCAAATTGACATTCAATTCGTCTCTTTATACACGCAAACACATTTTTTTGCACAATTAACATTCTTTTATCCTTTGAATAGTTTCAAAACAAAAAAGAACTCAACCTTTCAGAATAACCTCTCATGAAAACCTTCTTCTTCACCTTCTTCTTCTTCTTCTTCTTCTTCTCCTCCTCCTTCTTCTTCTCCGCCTCCTCCTCTTTCTTCTTCTTCTTCTTCCGGCTTGTTCGCTGTTTCCCAGGGGTCACCACGGCAGATTTGATAGTTTGCATCGGTACCCTGTGAGAGCACAGCGCCGATGGCAAAATTTTACATTTTCCACAAAAATTATACATATGTGTGTACAGTGCATATGTAGAGAAATAATTTGGGACATTTAACTTGTAATGTTACTAAATTTCATGTTTCCAGTTTGAAGCCGTTCTTTTTCTGTAAGGTTGAGAATCTTTTTCTGTACTCTGTTTTTCAGGCACACTCAAACTAGAAGTTGTGTAAATTGTGTTAATCATATTACTGCAATCTCAAATACACTTTCCCAAAAAGATTTCGCAAATAACTTTTTGTATCTGTTCTCATCTTCACCTTGTTAACTGGTCAAGCAGGGGTTGGCAGGTCGACAACATGTAGACAGTTTGAAAAAATTACACTCTAGTTTTCAGCAATAGTAAAAATAAAGTATATTTAAAGTAAAATTACTTGAAGTGTTATATAATTGGTTTATTCTCTGTGAAAACCCCTCTTAATCTGGCAATTATGTCAGTCAATCCACACAAAAAAAAAAATCACTATTATGCTTTGATCCAGGTTTGATCCCAAATGCATTCCAAGTTTTCTAACATAACATTTTTCCTCACTCTCCTCTCACAAATATAGTCCGGTGGACAGTAGTCATTTTGGATCATCAGGAAACTTGAGCCAAGCTAGCTCTCAGCTGAGCGAGACTGGCCAGGAGAGCGCTGGAGGCTCAGAACTGGAGGAGTCCTTCCATTCATACCACAGCACTGGTTTCCGCCCCTTCACCAATGGGCAGCCGCACGCTAATGGACATCATCCTGCCAATGGACACTCCATGACTGGAGAGAAGGAAGTCAAGAGGCCCTCTCCGGATGGAGGACAGGTTATAAATGGCTCCATGAAGAATGATGCTACAGTTGAGAGGAGATCTACTACACTTCAAAGGTACGTTTTTTGTGTGTTGCTGTGCAGCGAAATCTATGTGTGCTCTAATGGAAATGTGTGAGAATCTCTTTTAATCCAATTAAACCCAGGTTCTATGATGCCGGACCGCCATTGCCCTTCTCCCAATCCAGAGTGCGCTGGTTGAAGGCCATTAATAAAGTCCAAGTTCAACTCCGGGAGGTAGGCAGAGTCTTCATAAGGTCTCTTTTTCATGTCCTATATTTTATCAACTTTTAATCTGGATTTCATGCCCTTTTTCCTGCACATAGTATGCAGACCAACCTTGACACAGACATAAACATTATACCACACATGCACATGGACACACACACCTGCAACTCATTTAATGACTGGTTGAGTTTCACCTCTATGTGGATTCTAAACGATCAATGAAATGTATCAGACCTACCTCTCCACTCACCACGAAACTGTTACTACAAATGTTCCAGTGAGTTTGCATTTTTTTCCTCCACCAGGCCAAGGGACTCGTGTTTATGCAGAGCTTATTTTTTACACAGCTGAGCTGCCATCATGAGAAAAAAAATCATAGAATACCTTCACTCACTGTGGTCATTAGAGATCCCATGGCACTTATCACAAATAGTAGGGGGTTCCCCGGTGTCCTGGCAACATTCCCAACCTGGCTCTCTCCATCTGGCCACCTAATCATCCCCCCATGCAGTTGGCTCAATGATTCCATCTCCACCTCAAGCTGATGTGTGGTGAACATTCTGGAGCAAAATGGCTGCTGTGCATCACCCAGGTGGTGCTACACATTGGTGGTGGTTGTTATTATTATTATTATGATATCTTTATAGCAGGAAAGTATCTCAATACCCGCTTTCACACTAGCCAAAAAACCCACTAACACCCGCCTTTGGTGGTCAGTGTAAAAGGGTACAGTCAGCATTCGCTCCCGAGTCAAATGACTCTGCAGTAGTCACGGATGTTTATCGGCTCCACCTCCGATCGGCATGGATGTAAACGCAACACCCGGGTGGACGTGCTAATTTGTGCGATAACGTAGCGCCATTGCCCCCGCGTCAAAAAATGTCACCGGCAACTTCTGCCGCTCTTTACCGTCTCAGCCCCAAATTCCATCCGTCTTCGTTCAAGCAGCGCTCAAACATCGTTCAGTCTGTGTTGAGTTTGTATGGTTTGAAAGAGAGACTGAAGTGCAAGATATAAAAAAGTAATGTTAACCATCAGCTCTCTAGCTTCCACGCTGCTTTCTACTGTTTACTTCCGTTTTCTGGCATGTTTGTGACATCACGAACGTCATAACGTCAAAGATGACGCTACAGAAGAAAGAAAGGCAAACTCGTCTGCCGGCAGTCAGACCCGGGTCTGCTGGCACTGTGAATGGAGTCAGTTGCCTATTTTTAGTGGGTTTACCCGTGTTTAAAAAACCCACTTATACACGCTAATTTTGGTGTAATAAGGGTTAATGTTAGGTTAGCCGACAGGTCACTTGACTTAGCCACATGTCAGGCATATGACCTCTCACCTTTCTGTGTATGTTCTCCTTTTGCTGGTTTTGGCAGTGTGCCTGGGGCTTAACCATTAAGGTGAATGCACTTCAGGTGCGTGAGGAGGTTTTTGACACAAATGTCTGGCGTGTAAATGGTTGAATGTCCTGTCCATTTATGATTGAGCCTGAAGTTGGGAATATGTCTGTTTACACAGTTTGAATGGTTATTCTACGGTACGGTGGTGCAGTGGTTAGCGCGGTCGCCTCAAAGCAAGAAGGTCCTGCATTCAAGCCCTGGGGTAGTCCAACCTTGGGGGTCGTGCCGGGTCATCTTCTTTGTGGAGTTTGCATGTTCTCCCTGTGTCTGTGTGGGTTTCCTCCGGGTGCTCCGGTTTCCTCCCACAGTCCAAAGACATGTAGGTCAAGTGAATTGTCCATCCATCCATTATCCACACCGCTTATCCTGCTCTCAGGGTCGCAGGGATGCTGGAGCCTATCCAGCAGTCATTGAGCGGCAGGCGGGGAGACACCCTGGACAGGCCGCCAGGCCATCACACACACACACACATTCATACCTAGGGACAATTTAGTACGGCCGATTCACCTGACCTACATGTCTTTGGACTGTGGGAGGAAACCGGAGCACCCAGAGAAACCCCATGCAGACATGGGGAGAACATGCAAACTCCACACAGAGGACGACCCAGGATGACCCCAAGGTTGGACTACCCCGAGGCTTGAACCCAGGACCTTCTTGCTGTGAGGCGACCACGCTAACCACTGCGCCACTGTGACATGTAGGTCAGGTAAATCGACCGTACTGAATTGTCCCTAGGTGTGAGTGTGTGTGTGTGTGGGTGGGCCCTATGATGGCCTGGCGGCTTGTCCAGGGTGTCTTCCCGCCTGCCGCCCAGTGACTGCTGGGATAGGCTCCAGCATTCCCGTGACCCAGAGAGCAGGATAAGCGGTTTGGATAATGGATGGATGGATGGTTATTCTTTTGTTGCATTTTGACGTTTGTCATCAAGTTCATTGCTGGAATGACTTTTGTTGTACCAACCCAACTTCATCACATCCAAAAACTGAGCTGAACAAGAAGAAGAGCGAGCTGGCAGCATATAGAATCTGTAGTATTCTTCTGCATGCACCCAATGTCCAACTCGACTGTCCTCCATCAGAGGCTTATTGCGCCTCCTCTCATGAGAATACAACCCTGAGGCATGTTATCCTTCAGATCTAAACCCATCTCACAGGTCTCCAGATATATGTAATTTGCATTAATTGATGATTCACCCATGAGAGTCCCTCTTATGATGATGTACTGCAAAGGACATCTGGATGAGCCTTGAGATTAATTTGTCACTTCCTGTCACATTAACACGACACATTGAGTATCCCAGCTAGATCCGTTGAAACAATGCATTATATGAGAAAACCCACACCGGGCCGAATTGCTAATGAGTGTAGTAATTCTACCGTTGAGCAAAGATTCTCTCCCTTCTTGTCATCTTCAATAGAGCTCCCTCTGTACTTCCTCCTCTTTCTGCCATGACTGATTTAGTAGATGGGACTTGAGCCTGAGAGACTGAATAACTGAAAGAGAGGAGGCGATGCAGGCAAAGCGCGAAAGAGTGTGAGAGAGATCAGGGAGTACCTAGCTGTTGGTCCATCGTGCATTTCTCTTTTTTCTGCACATAAAGACAAATGTAGCTTATAGCGCTTCATTCCCTGAGGATGTTCACTGTTGGGAGAGAGAGTTGTTCTTACTTTAAAAGAAACATGGTCACTGCTTATTGCATTTTAAAAGGTCCAGGTGAAATGACTTGCTTTCACACAATGATCTTAATATTGCCTTTACTTGTAAGAATAATTCAGTTAATTTGTGTACATGAATAACAGAAGACTGCTTAGTTTATTGTCTTGCACTTGCATTTTCATTTCAGTCATGCATGGTGTAGTTATAAATTGATTTCTTGTTTATTTATTCTATTCCCCCATCATAAATTGCAGTCATATTTGTCCCCTTGGTATTTGTTTTGCAGTCATGCGACTTTCCCATGATCAGGGCTGGGTAGAAACAAAGATAGTACGGTGGTCCAGTGGTCAGCACTGCTGGCTCACAGCAAGAAGGTCCTGGGTTCAAACCCCAGGCCGTCCCAGGTCCTTTCTGTGTGGAATTTGCATGTTCTCCCTGTGTCTGCGTAGGTTTTCTCTGGGTGCTCCGGTTTCCCCCCCACCATCAAAAAGACATGCATGTTAGGGTTAATACTCCTGCCTGTGCCCCTGAGCAAGGCAATAGGATGAAATAACTGGAGTTGGTCCCCGGGTGCTGCAGCTGCCCACTGCTTCTAGCTACACAGCTAGGATGGGTTAAATGCAGAGAATGAATTTCATTTGTATGTATGTACAAAATGAGGGATAAAGAGTATTCTATTCTATTCTAAAGATCATCAGCTCAAGGCAAATATCAAAACTGACCAAAATAATGGATAGGCCAGAGTATAGAGTTAACATGTTCAAATAATCCTGTAGTAATGCAGCCAAGTTCATAGTACCATGTCTTAATTAGGTTATACTGTGCTGAATAGAACCTCTTTCAAATTGAAAAGTAAGATAAACAAATTAAGGTGGACATAACTACATCAACAGGTATGATCATGACAGTGAATGTGAAAGCTAGTTTTAATTTACAATGGAGGACTTTGTAGCCGTGCGTACGATGGACAAGAAAGAGACTGACATGAATAGAATTGCTGTACAAATACCTTTCCTGTCCATACTTACTTACCACTCATACTGATTCAGTTTTTAACATTGTGGGTATCACACACAGTCAATGTAGGGAACTTGTACTTTTGGTGGGTAGGGTCACTTGTTTACATTACATTACATTCCAGTCATTTAGCCGACGCTTTTATCCAAAGCGACTTACAATAAGTGCATTTAACGTAGGAAATCAGGAGAACTACTAGTTGTCAGAGGTCATAAGTGCATCTAAACAAGCATCTAAGAGCAAAACCAGTGCTACAGTAAAAGCGCAAGAAAGCTTTTTCTTTTTTCTTTTTTTTAAATGAGTGAATACAATAAGTGCTAAGAACAAGTAGCAGGGTACTAGTTCTTAAAGAGGTGAGTTTTTAATCTGCGCCGAAAGATGGGCAGCGACTCCGCTGTCCTGACATCAGTGGGGAGTTCATTCCCCCACTGTGGGGCCAGGACAGAACAGAGCCGGGACCGGGTCGATTTGCAGCAAGGGCCTCTGAGCGACGGGGCAACCAGCCATCCCGAGGCAGCAGCGCGATGTGGTCGGGCGGGGGTGTAGGGCTTGACCATGGCCTGGAGATAGGAAGGAGCTGTTCCTTTCACCGCCCTGTAGGCTGGTACCAGAGTCTTAAACTTTTTATCAATCAATCAATCAAGTTGCATTTTATATAACGCTTTTCGAGCTGCAACAGCCACTCAAAAGCGCTTTACATTTCTGGTCAAATTTGAATTTCAGACACCTGTTATAACAGAACACAAGCCATTTCTGTACAGTCGCTACCTATTTCGTATGCGTAAGGCCACCAAAATGTGATTTACAATGATTAACTTATTCACACATGTATTACAAAAAGATTTGACATGGGCCGTTTGAGACTATTGACATTTAGCAGACCAGTGACCGACCTTAGTCGGCATGCAGATAATGGATTGTCGACAGCAGTGGAATGGTCACCAGAAACTACAAAGTTTTTTGCTGCACCTAACATTAACATTTCCATTATTACCACATGGGAATGAATCAGAGCCTCTGAACAGCACACAGACTTTGCACATTAACACAGCCGAATGGGTTTCCATGGTAACTGTTCCAATAGATTTAATCATTTCAGCGCATGCCAGGCTAACCACGTGCATAAAAATCAGTTGTCACTCGGGGGTCCGCGGTGGTGTAGCGGTCTAAGCATCGGCTTTGTGTCGATGCAGTTGCCCACTGGGGACCGGGGTTCGCGCCCCGGTCTCGTCAGATCCAACTATGGCCGAACTCGATGAAGCAGCAATCATTGGCAACGCTGTCTTCGGGAGGGGGGCGGAGTCGGCTTGTGTTCGTCACGTGAATGCGTCTCTGTGTGTGTCGGAAAAAACTGATTCGGCCTCGAGTCGCCTTGTCACGAAAGTGGGGAGGCGTCTCCTTTGAGACTGCCGGCCGGAGATGCAGTTGGCGAATGCATGCAGTACGAGGGTGGGTGTTTGAATTAAAATAGGGATCGATTGGCCAGTAAATTGGAAGAAAAAAGGGAAAAATCAGAAATAAATTAGAAAAACAAAAAAATCAGTTGTCACTCAACAAGTCAAACAGACAGACAAATGGATGACGTTGCTGACTAGTGAGCCACTATTGCAGCAGTGTTGTCAACCAGCACTTCCTATCATCAACGTTACCATTGGCCTAACATGATATTTAACAACTATATCATTCATAACTGCTCGATTTTCCAGTAACAAGAGATGTGGGATGAGTATTAATCTTACGTCTGGTTATTTCTCCCAAATTTACTGATTACACTGCGGCCGTATCACATGCCACTTTTTCTTGTGTAGTGGCTGGGCAGCTTGCTCACATACACAAACTGTGTATGTGGAACGCCTGTGTCGTTTAAAAACACAAGGCGACACAAATAACAGCTCAATATCACATTAGCCAATATTTTATAGAAGTTGTTAATTACTTGTTTAGAGATTATGTTTATCTCTGCTCTTTACATGTTCTGTATAGATGCTGTGATAACCTTGCCTTTCACATTTCAAACAAACTGCACTTAGATGCCAGTAGAGGTAACCATACAGTGCACGTCCTTTTTCTGTCAGTGTATTGATGAAAGGTGTTACAGTGTTGCAGTGGAGAGCCTGTTAGGTTTCTAGCCAGTCTCCATCATGTTGGGTTCCTAGCCGGTCTCCATCATATTGGGTTCCTAGCCAGTCTTCATCATACTGGGTTCCTAGCTGGTCTCCATCATCTTGGGTTCCTAGCTGGTCTCCATAATATTGGGTTCCTAGCTGGTCTCCATCATATTGGGTTCCTAGCCAGTCTCCATCATGTTGGGTTCCTAGCTGGTCTCCATCATGTTGGGTTCCTAGCCGGTCTCCATCGTATTGGGTTCCTAGCCAGTCTCCATCATACTGGGTTCCTAGCTGGTCTCCATCATCTTGGGTTCCTAGCTGGTCTCCATCATCTTGGGTTCCTAGCTGGTTTCCATCATATTGGGTTCCTAGCTGGTCTCCATCATATTGGGTTCCTAGCCAGTCTCCATCATGTTGGGTTCCTAGCTGGTCTTCATCATGTTGGGTTCCTAGCTGGCCTCCATCATGTTGGGTTCCTAGCTGGTCTCCATCATGTTGGGTTCCAAGCTGGTCTCCATCATGTTGGGTTCCTAGCTGGTCTTCATCATGTTAGGTTCCTAGCTGTTCTCCATCATGTTGGGTTCCTTGCTGGTCTCCATCATGATGATTGGTTTGCCTGGACTGGTTGAGATGACTATGTAAATGCTGGCTGATTGAAGGCAAGAGGAAAGATGGGGAGCAAGGTGAAAGCTGGCTAAGTATTATTTATTATGGAACATAGGGAAGCACTTAAAACACAACACTGTAATGAATTAGAATTGGTAGTTAATCTGTCACAGCAGTGACAATGAGAGCAGCATAATAAACGAGTGCAGGGCCCAACTGTATAAAATACCCTAACATGTTAGCTCACATTCAAAGAGGAAAATGAGACGGGATGTGTGGTGCATTCAGAGGTTTCCCAGTATTTGTGGAGGCAGTGAGCTTCAGGGATAAATCGAGAGGGTTTGCTGCCAGACCTGTTCCCACGGTCATTTTCTTTTGTGATTTGAAAATTCATCCAATTCTATCACCATTATTGTGATGGACTAGTCAGGCTGCAGTTGTCCTATATTCATTTGTTTTGAGAGAGCAATAATTCCTGGTGATAAATTATATTCAAAAATGTTTTGTCAGGGGAGGGAATACTCCAGTACCGAAGGGTTGCCACTGCTGAGTGATCGTATGGGAAGGCTTGGCATGTTTTTCAGGTGTGTTTTGACTAACGACGCCATACAATTTGATAAAGAGAGTCAGTATGGAGAGGGGCCGGAGTGGGATGGTGTTGAAATGGGGTAAAAAGGGGAGAATGGAGGGACAAAGAGAGAGCTGGCGTTCTCCCAGCCTCAGATTAGCTTTTGCTGGAATACATTGTCAGAGGACAGAAGGGGGAGAGGAGCGAACAGAGAAAGCATGCACAAGAGGGCGGGAGGGAAGGAGGGAGGGGTCCTTAACCGGAGCTTGAACTGGGCTAACACTCCAGCTCCTGTCCTTCCTCTGGTAGAAAAAGAGCTTCAGCACGGCTGCATCTCTGCTAGTTTGGCTCAAGAATTACTGGAAACCTCGTCGGCAGTGGTTCAATTCAGGCACAGAGCGAGGAATTAAATACGCCTGAGGATATTTTTAATGAGACGCCTTAATTTTATCTTACCTGATGATCCATACACTTGCCTGGCTGTCACGGATCTACCAAGATGATTTTCATAAGTTGTTTTTAATCTTTAGTTTTTGAAGGAGGTAAGGTTTACATGATTTTGTCTTGTGTCGCAAAATTGTTGTTGGAGTTATGTTTGTTGTAGATTATTGAATTAACGCATAAACATAATACTTTAACAAACTTTTCTAGCATAGTTACAGTATGTTAAATCAATAGAAGTATTAGGGAAAACTGTTGTGCATTTGATTAATATCTTATAAACCGGGGACTCATATGATTTGTAAGGAATGTCTGAAGTCAAGCTGAGTAACTTACAGTAGTTTCAGCTCTGAGTTTGCTTTGTCTCACTTAGCGCCAAATAAGAGTCTTTCATAAGAAGTCAGGTCAATCATTTAACCTAGAAAAGAGAATCATCTCTTTTACCAAGCTGCTAAGTAAGGAGAGGAAGGCTATAGCTGCCGGCGTTTCTTATGACTGTCAGTGATGATGAGCCAGACACCAGCCGGCCATCTCAGCCTCACATCTCTGATGAGACTCTTCACTGATAAGACACTTCACTAATGAGACTCTTCACTGATGAGACTTCACTAATGAGACTCTTCACTGATGAGACTCTTCACTGATAACACCCTCCACTAATGAGACTCTTCACTGATGAGACTTCACTAATGAGACTCTTCACTGATGAGACACTTCACTAATGAGATGCTTCACTGATGAGACTCTTCACTGATGAGACACTTCACTGATGAGACACTTCACTGATGCGACTGTTCACTAATGAGACTCTTCACTGATGAGACTCTTCACTAATGAGACTCTTCACTGATGAGACTCTTCACAGACAGTCCAACTAGATCACAAACTAGATCACCAGCTCTCTGCTGAATGGGCCAGTTTTATCCTTGAGTGTAAATGAAAATTGTTTTCGATAAATTTGTCTTTGTCATGTTTATATTATCAATGAATTCAAGCTAGAAACAAGCTAGACAGTTTAAATATGCTCTTACAGGAAATAACAGAACATTGATAGTATTAATAATAATAATAATGTTGATAATGTTGGTGGTGATAATGATACTGTTGCAGATAAAGGGTACATCAATATTAAGAAAAAACTTAATGCTGCTGGCATGTATCTGATGGCCTGAATCCATTTTGCTGATGTACCAATTGACTTAATTTCTAATTTGTGGAGGTCATAGTGTGCCTCATGCTCTGTGGGTCTGTGAAGTTTTCCTTTGTGATGAACTTCATTATGCCTTGCTGCCTACCTAGCCCTTCTGCTAATACACACCTCCAGTGCTCGAGCACCATTAGAAACCTGTTGTGCATGGATGGTTAATGATGTTCCAAACCATCACACAGGATGTGATCGTCCCCTTTACTCCATTCACTCCTTCTGGCATGATGTGCTTAGTGAATTTGGGAATAAGCATCTCCTTCAACAAATGAGTTTTCTGAAAGTTGGGCTATATTCATCTGTGAGTCAGAATGTTTGCAGTCTGCCACACAGACAGAACAACAGAAGAGATCTCTACTGTACTGAGTACGGTAGAGATGCCTATGTACACAGAATGTGTATAATTTCTGGTTTACAGAGCTAGTCCTGTTGACATCATGAATCTGATAAGTGGGTGCAGACTAAGAATGCAGCAGCACGCAGCACAATTAGTTAGGTCATTTATACTGTTATGCTGTTTTTTATATTTTTGTGTAGAGTTTAAGAAAGTCACAAGTTGTAAAATGTTTAACTTCTCTGTTTTACAACTTGACAAAGATCAGTCATTTTCATTAACTGACCAGTGACACATGAATTTATGAACTGTGACACATGCTTGTGTTCTTTCCTGGATTTATTTGTGTCATCAAGCAGATTTACACAATATTGTTGCGCTTTCCAAAAAATCTCTTAGTATATACGTGATGTGTAATGGGTCAAAGCTATTAAGCTGTGCAGCTGGCGAAGGTACTGCAGAATCACATGGCCTTGGAGGAAAGAATTGACTTGTCACTTAATTACCATGTTTCCACTGCATCCTAATTACACAGATCTAGCCAGCTGCATGGTGTCCTGTGTAGAAGTTGCACCTCTGTTAGGGAAATAAAGTCAGTGTAACCAGTATTGTCTGTTCCACTTATATAAACAACTTTGTTTAAAGAAACACTCAACAGTAGAGAAAGTGCTCAACAAATAAGGAGCAAAATAATCCAGTGAGTCAAGTAAATTCTTTATGAGACAGTACAAGCCTGTTTCATGCCATAAGCAATCATTAGCTGGCAGCTGACGATTGCTTGATTAACCCTGATTGCTTGAATTTATATATATACATATATATACACGCACACACACACCCTGGTGTCTCAACCTACAGTAGCGTAAATATCGAATGACATTTCCTAGATGCAGTGATAAAACATGTGCTAAACACTCAAGTATTGTATTTGTAAATGTGTGCGTGTATGTGCAGGTGCATATTACGTTTCATTAATTTAGCAGGAAAAAATACTATTTTTGGTTGTCCTTTACTTTCATACTAGCAATAACATTTTAAATTCTGCAAGCAAATAGGATCCTAGTTTGACTTTGGAGGCTGAAGCAGTAAATTACTCTGTAGTCACAATTTCATACAAACAATTGCATTGTGTGGGACTCAGTTTTGTTTTGATCTCTGTACTTTCTGGTATGTTGGACAGAAATATTAGAATACAGGCAAGCTCACAATTAAGGAAATGAACAGTGAAACCATATGCTTTTGTTTGATCCTCTGAGTTTTAACGTTGTTTTTGTTGTCTTAATGGGAGCTTGATATTGTCTCTAAACACCATGATCTGGAATTAAGTAAGCAATTTCTGGCTTAACTTCAAGAATTACATTATTAGCTTTGGTCATTTTGTATATAAACACGGCTATCCAATCTTCATGGCATAGTTCGATATTATAATATCTGATATTTTTGACATTAGAATGAATGAAAAATTATAATTTCACTGGTTTATTTTTCAGTCCTCTTATCATGGAGTAGGCTCCCTGAGCATTTCAGTCTGTTACAGGTCAGGATGGTACTCAAACCACTCTGAGGCCTAAGGTGCTGGTCAATCCATGTGGGGGACCAGTTGACCAAGACTGCCAATTCTCAGGGATGTTCTCCAGCAGTCACTTAAGTGGACAGGATGGACGTTACAATACAGAGCTACCTCCACAACAACTGTCAAAGAGGAGAGATCTGGGGAAAAGGAGGTCCGAGAGCCCTAGGATGGAACAAAGTCTGCAAAGAAAATTGCAGAAGAGCTTGCTGGGACCTGGGGATGATTTATCAGTGGAGGAGCAGCAAAATGTGTTCACTTGCAGTCTGCAGAGAAATCCCGCTAGCGGGGAGCCAACAGAGCCCTACAGGCTGCCCAATGGTAACAGTCATACAGGGAGGCTAAGAAAACCTCTCCCAGAGGGGCTACAGCTAAGTAGGGAAGGCCACATCCAGGCTCCCTGTACTGTGCACACCACATGTTCCACACGGGACCTCCCAGACTTCACATCATCAGGGGAGAACAGCAGCTCTGATTGCCAGGATGGTGTTGGTGTTGTAGAAGACAACATACCCAGGTCCAGAGGGTTGATGGAAGATGAAGAGGAGGATGTAAAAGATGAGGTGGTGGAGGAATCTTCTGGTAACATAGTAGAGCATATCCTTAAAGAGCTTCAAGGCATTAACAAGATTCAGGAGGAGATTTCTGATTTGAGGCAGTACTTGACATCTGTGCGAGGCTCTGTAGATGAGGTGTCTTGTTGTGTGGATGCTGTACTCATTGAGATCGGGGAGCTTTATTCTGGTGCTGCAGCACCGCCCCATCTCAAGACTGTGCCTCAAACATCCAGAGTTAGGAGAGGGAGTCTGGGCAGACAGAATGCAGTCACATCTCTCCATAAGAGAGCCACAAGTCCGCTTCTCTATCAGCAGGAAGTGGGAAAAGACTCTGGACTTAAACCACCCCACACATCACCTAAACAATGGGGTGATGGTCCACTTACACAGGAGTCAAAGCAAACCGAACAGGAGAACACTGACCAGAGTTCAGACATGCACCTGTTAGGCCCAGGGAAAGTGGGACTCTGCTACATGGAACACCAATGTGGCCATGACTATCATAGCACTAGCTCTTTGTCCTCATTACACAGTTCTAATTGTCCAGGTGTAGGTAGCAGATACCATCCCATTGACGCAGGTTTTAACAGGTGGACTTCTGCTGACATGCACCATAGTGTGAGTGGAGAGGGGGGTTGGAGTGAGGAGGATGTCTGCTCATGTTTGTACAGTGGGGAGGAGGTGGAAGACTGTCCAGGAGTGTGGGACAGATGTACAACTGAGGAGACACAAAGCAGCACACCAGGTCATTCTTCACAAAGCAGCTCTGAGCATCTTTCGCTGCTATTTGGACACCAATACAACTCTCCTTCCAGCTCCTCCTGTGTGACAAACTGGAGGTCCACCAGGCTGCAAGCTGATGAACCAATCCTAGAATGCAACTGCACCATCAACTGCCCGTACTCACGTAGCTCTGGTTACCATACCATGGATGCCTATGCAGATGAGCTAGGCAGTGGGCCCTCCAGAAGCCCGAGCTGCTCTACTTTGCTTTTGACAGACTATGATGATGGCTACATTGAACTACAGTCCCCCAACGGTCACTGCCCATCTTCAGCTAATACTTTTGATGTAGGGTCTGTGGAGAGCTTGGACAGGGGGTGGACAGAAGGGAGTATGCCCGGAGGTGGTTCAGGAGAGCCTGCTGAAATTGAATCTGATTGCACATCTGAGCCCCTTGCTGGTGGATTTGATGTGAAGACCTTCAGTAAGGCGGTGCTCACTTTCAAGTCTGCTTTGAAAGGGGCTTTGAGGAAGTTGGATGGATCTAACCCTGAGTATGTGAAAGGTGGCAGTGGGTCTGAGGGCACCCCCTCACCTGTGAGACAATCAAGTGAAGTGTTAGAGGGGAAGAATACTCACAGGCATTCAGAGAGAAGAGTCAATCTCCCAGAGAATCATACTGAATATAGCTCTCCAGTGAAGGAATACCACAAGGCTTCACTCTATGTGGATTGTGGGCAAACGCATGAAAATCTGTCCTGCTCCCTTCAAGTTTCCCCCAGCGAGGCAAGCCCCTCCAACCAAACCCCTGCTGAGTATAATTCAGCAGAGTCAGCACAGAGCGGAGGTGAATGTCCGGTAGATGAAGAGCTGTCCAACCTGGACCTGACAGCAGACCACAGTTCACAAGCGTGGGATCAGAGCCCTGTTGGTACAACACACGGGACAGATGGGTTGGGGTTAAGTCCGACAGGGGAAGATCACAGCCTTGATGATGTGAAACCAAGAAAGCCGGAAGATGCAGGTCACAGAGAGCGCATAGCTAAGTTCCAGCGCATTTTGAGGGAAAGGAGGCAACCTCGTGACGCACTGTTCAAATCCACTCAGGGATCTCAGGGGTCCCACGGCTCCCAGGGGTCGCAGTCTCAAGACGAGTTTAACCCAGGTATTGTTCAGTAGATTTTGTTTGAAATGTGTCACTGGTACTGCCAGGCTCAATGTTAAAAACATAGAATGATTTTAATCACGAGACCAAAATTGATTAGCAAAGCTAAATGTGCCAAATATATGAAATGTTGATCCATCCCATATAAATAGCATTCTGAAATTGGCCTCTGATAATGCAATTTTGAGTTTAAACAATACAGTATTTATGTGTTGCCCTCTCTTTAAACCCCAGTGTTTAGATGTATTCTGGTAAACCTGCTCTGCTGCAGTAATTTCATGAGTTCTGATTCTGTTACCTTTTTTTTTTTTTCCTTTGCAGAAAATGACAGAGAAGATTATCAGGTCACTCGTGACATAAAACCTACCTATTTAAGTTCATGTGTTGTTTTTAAGTTTATGTGTTCTATTTCTCTTGACCATGGTTGTGTTGCTTGCCCTAAATTTTTATAATTTTTTTATGACACCACCACAATTTCCATTGCCTTTCTCATATCCCATGATCGATAGCCTCAAGCTTTGCTCTCGCTCTTTGATTTGCATTTGTCATACCACCTACGATCTATATTTTTCTAACTTTTGGGATGCGTTTAGGATGCACTTTTAAGAATATTCCACAGCTTTCCAACGGTTGATTGAAGCTTCTGTGAATCTAAATAAGGTGAAATAAATTCAGTATTATGGGCAGCACGGTGGCACAGTGGTTAACGCGGTTGCCTCACAGCGAGAAGGTCCTGGGTTCGAGCCCCGGGGTAGTCCAACCTCGGGGGTCGTCCCGGGTCGTCCTCTGTGTGGAGTTTGCATGTTCTCCCCGTGTCTGCGTGGGTTTCCTCCGGGGGCTCCGGTTCCCTCCCACAGTCCAAAGACATGTAGGTCAGGTGGATCAGCCGTACTAAATTACTAAATTATCCCGAGGTGTGAATGTGTGTGTGTGTGTGTGTGTGTGTGTGTGTGTGTGTGTGTGTGCACGTCGGCCCTGTGTGATGGCTTGGCAGTCGGTCCAGGGTGTCTCCCTGCCTGCCGCCCAATGACTGCTGGGATAGGCTCCAGCATCCCCGCAACCCTCAGAGCAGGATAAGCGGTGTGGGTAGTGGATGGATGGAAATTCAATATTTAAACAACGTTCTAATTCAAACAAGACCATGAGCACCCTTGTCATCTGAAATTTCAAGCTATGGGTGCTCCAAAATAGACAGCAGTGATTTATATCATCTCATCAATTTTTCTCTACTATCAATAGAACATATTTGGTATGGTGTTCATTGACGCACCGGAGCACTCTCTCAGCCCCATCTCTAGCGGTAGCATACAGCAGATGATTCTTCGTTTTCCCATACGTTTCAAACAGTATCAGAAGCCCATGTTGGGAGAAAACCCCCCAGAGGGAACCACAAGCCCCAGTAACTTCTGCCGGCAAAAGTAATAGTCGAACGGCTTCACCCGTCTTGATTTAAGAGTACCACTTATTCATCTTCTCAGTGTGTGCTCCATTTCTGTCTTCCACTGTGTTAAAAAACATCTTGTATTTTATCATAATACCAGGCTGACATGTTGGACAGCATTTATTTGACCAAGTGGTTCAACTGTACTTAACTATGGATATAATACTGCATCATCTTTTGTTTTATTTTTCTTGGAACTTTGCATGCAATTTTTTGAAGGGGTGAAACTCAACCAAAGTTAACTTCATCATGTAGTATTTCATCTTAGACATTGTAAGAACTGCATCTGAAGTTTAACCTTTGAAATCTTGTAGGCGCGTGATGAAAAGCCCAACTCCGGACAGACTTGGGTCAAACCAGGGTAAGTCTCACTGTGAAGCAAACATCTCTTGAGTCGTTCTCCACACTACTACTACTACTACTGCTACTATTACTACTACTGCTACTACTACTACTTCTACTACTATTACTACTACTACTATTACTATTACTACTTTCAGCTGCTCCCGTTAAGGGGCGCCACAGCGGATGATCCGTTTCCATCTCTTCCTGTCCTCTGCATCTTCCTCTGTCACACCAGCCACCTGCATGTCCTCCCTCACCACATCTATAAACCTCCTCTTTGGCCTTCCTCTTCTCCTCTTCCCTGGCAGCTCCATATTCAGCATCCTTCTCCCAGTATACCCAGCATCTCTCCTCCACACATGTCCAAACCATCTCAATTTTGTCTCTCTTGCTTTGTCTCCAAACCGTCCAACCTGAGCTGTCCCTCTAATATACTCCTTCCTAATCCTGTCCTTCTTCGTCACTCCCAATGAAAATCTTATCATCTTCATCTCTGCCACCTCCAGCTCCACCTCCTGTCTTTTCATCAGTGCCACTGTCAAACCATATAACATAGCTGGTCTCACTACCATCTTGTAAACCATCCCTTTAACTCTTGCTGGTACCCTTCTATTGCAAATCACTCCTGACACTCTTCTCCACCCACTCCACCCTGCCTGCACTCTCTTCTTCACCTCTCTTCTGCACTTCCCGTTACTTTGGACAGTTGACCCCAAGTATTTAAACTCATTCACCTTCGTCACCTCTACTCCTTGCATCCTCACCATTCCACTGTCCTCCCTCTCATTCACACATAGGTAGTCCGTCTTGCTCCTACTCACTCTCATTCCTCTTCTCTCCCATGCATACCTCCACCTCTCCAGACTCTCCTCCACCTGCAACCTACTCTCGCAACCCCCGACCCCCTCGTTCTCCACACTATTATTTGGACAAATCACAATGCTTGGTTTTTAAACGTGAATAACTAAGCAATTGAACAATAATGCGGAACTGGTCTAATGATTTTATCCATTAAATATTTGTAGGAAGTGTTGTTATGATTTCATTTTCTTAAGTTTAGTGGAATTAGTTTGCAAACCCATAAATTGTAAGTCTTGTCTGTATACTGAGGTTTTTCTAATATGTCTAAACTTTGATTGGTCTTCAGTGATGGATCAGGTCTGTATGGAATTGACAGTATGCCAGACCTGCGTAAGAAGAAGCCCATTCCCTTGGTCAGCGATGTGGTCAGTACCACCCCCCATCCACCCCCCACCCCCTTCATCAATTCTGTTTGTTTCGTTCTTTCATTGTGATGGCATGTTTGTGTATTTGTGATAGAAGCACTGAAGTGTCAGTTATTTTTATACCCTTGAGGTGAATTTGGGATGAGATTGATATCAACAGATGGAGACAAGTATGAAATCAGACTGCTAATTTCTCTCTCCCTCCTCTCTTAAACCCAAAACTATCCACCCACAACTCTCTTGAATGCATTCACTCTCCTTGGTCAGGCTATGGTAAGTTAATAGAACGCAGCTGCCCCTCCCTTTTCTACTAATGAGAAAATATCAAGTAGGACAAACTAAACTGCAGATGCATGAAACGCTTATTTGCAAAGCACGCAACTCTCGTTATGTTGCCGATGAGTAATGATGATAGACTTTTTCATGTAAAATAACCAATTTTCTTGCATCCTCTTTGCAAGAGGTACACTTTGCTCCTACTTGATATTGTCATTTGAGGTACAATCAACACATCAGATACAAATATAAATCCGTCTTATGTTTTTATTCCCCCCATCTACACCTGTTGAGCCTTGTACAGAACATTTTAAGAAAGGGCAAATGATGACACACTAACAATTACATAAATTTGCCGGTGATGGTTTTGTTGCTCCATATTTTCACCACTAATATGGCCATGATCCTGGTGGTAATTTCCTCGCAATGTTCTTAAAACGCCAGCTGTTCCCTAATACTACTGACATGGGTGTTGGGAAAAATCCTCTGATGTCTCTAAAAATAAATATTTTTATCTGCATAACCCTACTGACCACCCTTGGAAGACTCTTGACCCCCCGCTCTTTTTTTTTTTTTTTTTACCACCCTGGCCTTCATTCTTTTTGTGATGTATTGGGATTGAACTCGTTGGGGGATTGTTTCCATGTTGATATGTCAGCTAAGATAGTTACTGACCTCATTTTTGTGCCACACGTTACTCCAGTCGCTGGTCCAAGCCAGGAAAGCAGGGATCACATCGGCCATGGCTGCACGTTCATCCATCAAAGATGAAGAGTTGGTATGTATGGTTACAAATACTGCAGAAAACATTTCTCAGCAGATCATTTGGTCTCATATTCAATCTCAAAATCTTGTATTTCTCAAATTAATTATAAATGCCTCCAGTGTAGTAAGAACCTTCTTCATGTTTCATGTATCAGTATCTAGAGAGAAATAAAACGGAGGCATTTCGTTTCACAGTAATCTAGAAGCAAGTGTAAACTACTAATAAGACACGTTAGCCCCTAGCTAGCGGGTCTGACCCTTTAGCCGAGCGGTTAGTGACGTCGCCTTGTGGTGCAGTACACCCCGTATCGAATCCCGCACCGGGCAAGAAAATAACCGGTTACATTGGTGGCAGCGGTGGGATCCGGAAGTGTGCAGATCCTCAGAAGTCTTTTCGGAGCGCGGGAATAACAAAGCGCGAGGGCGCGCTTCCGGGGAGGGTGACGACTGTAAACTACTAATAAGACACGTTAGCCCCTAGCTAACGGGTCTGACCCTTTAGCCGAGCCGTTAGCAATGTCGCCTTGTGGTGCAGTACACCCCGTATCGAATCCCGCACCGGGCAAGAAAATAACCGGTTACACAAGTATAATTGCCTTGTAGAAATGAGACCCAGCGCCAATCCATTTGGTGGATTTATTTATTTATTTATTTTTACATTTTACAAGACAAATTAGATTTTTAGATCAAACAGTGTCTTGATGACTTCCGGTATGGTGAGGAGCTAGCAGTAGCATAAAACGGAGGCTCCCAGACGGTCTTACTCCCCCCATAAAAAAAGGTACTGGATAATCAAGAAGTTGATATTATAGAATGAAACGGGGAAACAAAAGACGGACCAGAGGAAAACCGCAACAAAACCTAAGAAAAGACGAGAAATCACTGACGAAAAGTGAGGACACAGCCAATAGAGCTAACACGCTAGCTGAACACAAAGCTATGGAGGCTATCCAAGCTAACGTCATTGCCGAGGAGATACAGGCGGTCCGGTCCATTCGGATGTGGAGAAAGAATTCCACTAAACAACTGGAGCACTCAAGAGTGAGCTGGTGGACTTCCGAGGAGAAATAACTCAGAAACTAAATGGTATTGTTCCTGAGTTAAAAGAAAAAGCAGAAAGATTTTAGGGGATAGAGCAGAGAGTGGCCGATGTGGAGGAGTGGAGCACCAGCGTCAAGGAGATGCTTTCCTACACGCTTGAATTTCAAAAAAAGCCCAGCTGATGGATCTGGATTACAATATGACTTAACCTTCTGTCTTATGACACTTTAATTTTCCTGAACTGTCAGACATATCAGAAATGATCCCAAACAGTAAATCAAACTCTTTTTTTATCCGTCCTGCAGAAAAACCATGTCTACAAGAAGACCTTGCAGGCTCTCATTTACCCGATATCTTGCACCACTCCACATAGCTTTGAGGTGTGGACCGCCACTACGCCCACCTACTGCTATGAGTGTGAGGGACTACTATGGGGCATCGCTCGCCAAGGCATGCGTTGCTCAGAATGCGGCGTCAAATGTCATGAGAAGTGCCAAGAGCTGCTGAATGCAGACTGTCTGCAACGTAAGTAATACTGATAGAGAAAAGAAAGAAAGGGATGGAGAAATAAAAGTGGGAATATTGTATTGCTATATACAGAAATGCATATAACAATGAAATGAAATGTATATAACCTGACACAGCAGAAAATTCCTCAGTACATCTAACTGTTTTGGTCTCCGCACGTCTATTAGGTAGAAATATTGTCATATCATCAGCCAGTTGGGCTAATTTATTCTCTATTTAATACCTTGGAACTGACCTTTTTTAATATGTACGGCCATAATTTGTGTTACAAGAAGGAATAAAAACAGGCAAATTGGACATCCTTATCTTATTGCACGGTAATATATTACTATTAGATTATATTGTGCAGCACAGTGGTTAGCACAGTTGCCTCACAGTAAGAAGGTCCTGGCTTCAAGCCCCAGGGTAGCCCAACCTTGGGGGTCGTCCCGGGTCGTCCTCTGTGTGGAGTTTGCATGTTCTCCCCGTGTCTGCATGGGTTTCCCCCAGATGCTCCGGTTTCCTCCCACAGTCCAAAGACATGTAGGTCAGGTGACTCAAAGTCATGTAGGTCAGGTGACTCAAAGACATGTAGGTCAGGTGACTCAAAGTCATGTAGGTCAGGTGACTCAAAGACATATAGGTCAGGTGACTCAAAGACGTGTAGGTCAGGTGACTCAAAGACATGTAGGTCGGGTGACTCAAAGACATGTAGGTCGGGTGAATCAAAGACATGTAGGTCAGGTGACTCAAAGACATGTAAGTCGGTGAATCAAAGACATGTAGGTCAGGTGACTCAAAGACATGTAGGTCAGGTGACTCAAAGACGTAGGTCAGGTGAATCAAAAGACATGTAGGTCAGGTGACTCAAAGACATGTAGGTCAGGTGACTCAAAGACATGTAGGTCAGGTGAATCAAAAGACATGTAGGTCAGGTGACTCAAAGACATGTAGGTCAGGTGACTCAAAGACATGTAGGTCAGGTGAATCAAAAGACATGTAGGTCAGGTGAATCAAAAGACATGTAGGTCAGGTGACTCAAAGACGTAGGTCAGGTGAATCAAAAGACATGTAGGTCAGGTGACTCAAAGACATGTAGGTCAGGTGACTCAAAGACATGTAGGTCAGGTGAATCAAAAGACATGTAGGTCAGGTGAATCAAAAGACATGTAGGTCAGGTGAATCAAAAGACATGTAGGTCAGGTGAATCAAAGACATGTAGGTCAGGTAACTCAAAGACATGTAGGTAAGGTGAATCAAAAGACATGTAGGTCAGTTGACTCAAAAGACATGTCGGTCAGGTAACTCAAAGACATGTAGGTCAGGTGAATCAAAAGACATGTAGGTCAGGTGAATCAAAGACATGTAGGTCAGGTGAATCAAAAGACATGTAGGTCAGGTGACTCAAAGACATGTAGGTCAGGTGACTCAAAGACGTGGGTCAGGTGAATCAAAACACATGTAGGTAAGGTGAATCAAAAGACATGTAGGTCAGGTGAATCAAAAGACATGTAGGTCAGGTGACTCAAAGACATGTAGGTCAGGTGAATCAAAAGACATGTAGGTCAGGTGACTCAAAGACATGTAGGTCAGGTAACTCAAAGACATGTAGGTCAGGTGAATCAAAAGACATGTAGGTCAGGTGACTCAAAGACATGTAGGTCAGGTAACTCAAAGACATGTAGGTCAGGTGAATCAAAAGACATGTAGGTCAGGTGAATCAAAGACATGTAGGTCAGGTAACTCAAAGACATGTAGGTCAGGTGAATCAAAAGACATGTAGGTCAGTTGACTCAAAAGACATGTCGGTCAGGTAACTCAAAGACATGTAGGTCAGGTGAATCAAAAGACATGTAGGTCAGGTGAATCAAAGGCATGTAGGTCAGGTGAATCAAAAGACATGTAGGTCAGGTGACTCAAAGACATGTAGGTCAGGTGACTCAAAGACGTGGGTCAGGTGAATCAAAACACATGTAGGTAAGGTGAATCAAAAGACATGTAGGTCAGGTGAATCAAAAGACATGTAGGTCAGGTGAATCAAAAGACATGTAGGTCAGGTCAATTGGCTGTACTAAATTGTCCCTAGGTGTGAATATGTGTGTGTGTGTGTGTGTGTGTGTGTGTGTGTGTGTGTGTGTGTGTGTGGCTGCATTTGTGTCTGAATAAATGAAAGCTATAAAATACAAATGAAACAAGATAATTTTGGCACGTTTCTTCAATTTGAAAGTTGTGCGATGTTTTTCAGCTCAGCTTTTCTACATATTGATAGTCTGTGACATTTAAACCGTCACTGTGTTTCCAGCTCTGTATGAAATATCAAAAACACATAATTAATTGATATTCAGTTTCTGGGGCATCCGGGTAGCGTAGCAGTTTATTCCATTGTCTACCAACACGGGGATCACCGGTTCGAATCCCCGTGTTACCTCCGGCTTGGTCGGGTGTCCCTACAGACACAATTGGCCGTGTCTGCAGGTGGGAAGCCAAATGTGGGTATGTGTCCTGGTCGCTGCACTAGCGCCTCCTCTGGTTGGTCAGAGCACCTGTTCGGGGGGGGGAGGGGGAACTGGGGGGAATAGCGTGATCCTCCCACATGCTACGTCCCCCTGGTGAAACTCCTCACTGTCAGGTGAAAAGAAGCAGCTGGTGACTCCACATGTATGGGAGGAGGCGTGTGGTAGTCTGCAGCCCTCACTGGATCGGCAGAGGGGGTGGAGCAGCAACCGGGACAGCTCGGAAGAGTGGGGTAATATACTGGATTCAACTGGCGAGAAAAAGGGGAGAGAAAAAAAATCAGTTTGTGGATTTGTTTGGAAGTCACTCACTGGCCATTTCTGATATTGTCAAGTTTGCAGTTAGTAGCCTAGTGAAATTAATATGAACAAACAGAAACATGTTTTTTTTTTTTTTTTTTGTTCCCCCCCTCTTAAAACGGATGTCTCACTGTGTGTTGGGGCTGATCCACTAGGTGCTGCAGAGAAGAGTTCAAAGCATGGAGCCGAGGACCGCACCCAGAACATCATCATGGCGATGAAGGATCGGATGAAGATCAGGGAAAGGAACAAGCCAGAGATATTTGATGTTATCAGGGATGTGTTTGTTATCAACAAGGCAATCCACGCGCAGCAGATGAAGACCATCAAACAAAGTGTCCTAGATGGCACCTCGAAGTGGTCAGCCAAGATCACGATCACAGGTAGGTACTGTATGCCTTACTCACTGATCCATACCATAGAGTGGATGAGGAATTCTGTGTGAGTCAAGGCCAGCACACACTGGTGCCAAAACAGAGCAGTGAGTCTAATGACTTGAGTCAAGATGCCTCCTGTAGGATCCTCCGGGTAGCGTACCAGTCTATTCTTTGCCTACCAACACGGGGATCGCCAGTTCGAATCCCTGTGTTACCTCCGGCTTGGTCGAGTTTCCCTACAGACACAATTGGCCATGTCTGCGGGTGAGAAGCCAGATGTGGGTATGTGTCCTGGTTGCTGCACTAGCGCCTCTTCTGGTCGGTCGGGGCGCCTTTCCGGGGGGGAGGGGGAACTGGGGGGAATAGCATGATCCTCCCACGCGCTACGTCCCCCTGGTGAAACTCCTCACTGTCAGGTGAAAAGAAGAGGCTGGTGACTCCACATGTATCGGAGGAGGCATGTGGTCGTCTGCAGCCTTCCCTGGATCGGCAGAGGCGGTGGAGCAGTGACCGGGACGGCTCTGGGGAGTGGAGTAATTGGCCGGATACAATAGCTGAGAAAAAGGGGTGAAAATGTAAAAAGATGCCTCCTGTAGCACACACTAGAATGACACCCTTCAAATACTAATCCGGCCGTGTTTAGCACTGCTCTGCAAAATTCAGCTAATGCCTTCCTCCCATAGAAAACACACGTCTGTAGGAGCACTGACATCTGCTGATGGAACAGTGTACTGACAAGTCCCTCTCGTCAAACAGCTATCTGTGGACTCGAGCCTAGAAGGCACCAATGTGGGCAGGCTGTTTATTGAAATGAATAGGGGTGTACTTTCTGACACCTATCAGCTGGTGCCTGTGTATATTGGCCTTCAGTCAGCCAGTCAGTCTCTCTATGCAGTGTCAGTACTACATTCTGTCACATCCTTGATTTGCATTAGGGATAGACATACTGACATGGGCATCAGATATCCAGCTGATAAAATATTTGTATAAGAAATGGTTATTGGAGAGAGAAGAAGAAGAAGAATTTGGCTGTGGCATGAGACCCTTGTTTAGGTGAGGTGGGGGTGAACTGGACACCTTGGTTAAAGTAAGAAGGGGAGAGAGAGACAAACTCACCAACAAACCAATCCAGAAGAACCATAAAGGGAAAAGTCATGCGGAAGCCCTTATTAAAGTAGTCATTTAACAATTATCAATATTTTGATGAGCTATTATGAGATTCTGACTTCAGGCAATATGTGTAATATTTCAGATGGCTGTGTGATCACATTGGTACATTACCCACTGTTACACACAGAATTTGTGGCAGCAGTGAGAAAGGGGTGAATGAAGGTGCATGCCCATTATTCAGGATTACATCGATACCATAGATGGTTATAGTGTTTTTATAACAAGATGATCTTGTGTGTGGAAAGTTTTTTCTTTTTTTTCTAAAAAGTTTATTGCTTTTCTTCATATCTGTAGTCTTGTGCGCCCAAGGCCTTCAAGCAAAAGATAAAACTGGGTCCAGTGATCCCTATGTAACTGTCCAGGTGGGAAAGACCAAAAAGAGGACCAAAACCATCTATGGAAACCTCAACCCTGTCTGGGAAGAGAAGTTCCATTTGTGAGTCTGACCACCAAAACAAACTGTGCTGTAAAATGTTGGCTCACCACATTTCTGTTTTCTTGTCTCTTAAAAAGTTGGTTGGAATACAAACGTATTCCAAATCTCAGCCAATTTCAGCCAAAGATGCTGATGAGCCTGATCATAAAGTTTCAATGTGTTTTATTAATTATATATACTAGAGAGAAAACTTTTCTTGTGTTTTGACAAAAATGTATTCATATTCTCATGCAGAAGGTTTTTATGTGTCTTATATTTATCAAGTCTTTGTTTTTTTTTTTTTTTATAAATTTATTTCTGATTTTTCCCTTTTTCTCCCAATTTAGTGGCCAATCGATCCCTATTTTAATTCAAACACCCACCCTCGCACTGTATGCGTTCGCCAACTGCATCTCTCCGGCCGGCAGTCTCGAAGGAGACCGCCTCGCCACTTTCGTGACAAGGCGACTCCAAGCCGAACCACTGTTTTTCCGACACACACAGGGACGCATTCACGTGACGAACACAAGCCGACTCCGCCCCCCTCCCGAAGACAGCGTTGCCAATGATCGCTGCTTCGTCGAGTCCGGCCATAGTCGGATCTGACGAGACCGGGGCGCAAACCCCAGTCCCCAGTGGGCAACTGCATCGACACAGAGCCGATGCTTAGACCGCTACACCACCGCGGACTCATCAAGTCTTTGTTTTAAAGGACGACTGCAATCAAAAACAACACGAGGCTCAGTAACTAGAGCTCAGTACAAACACATAGACGATGGTGATTTGCTTGACCAAAGTTACTCCACATAAACCAAAGTTACTCCATGCACACTGACAGTTACTCCATGCACATAGACCAGTTACTCCATGCACGCAGACTAAAGTTACTCCATGCACATAGACTAAAGTTACTGCATGCACATAGACTAAAGTTACTCCATGCGCATTGACCAAAGTTACTCCATGCATGTAAAGTTACTCCATGCACATATACCAAAGTTACTCCATGCACACAGACTAAAGTTACTCCATGCACATAGACCAAAGTTACGCCATGCACACAGACTAAAGTTACTGCATGCACATAGACCAAAGTTACGCCATGCACACAGACTAAAGTTACTCCATGCACATTGACCAAAGTTACTTTAAGCACATAGACTAAAGTTAATCCATGCACATTGACCAAAGTTACTCCGTGCACACAGACTAAAGTTACTCCATGCACATTGACCAAAGTTACTCCATGCATGTAAAGTTACTCCATGCACATAGACCAAAGTTACTTTAAGCACATAGACTAAAGTTAATCCATGCACATTGACCAAAGTTATTCCATGCACGTAAAGTTACTCCAAGCACATAGACTAAAGTTACTCCATGCACATAGACAAAAGTTACTTCATGCACTTGGACTAAAGTTACTCAGTGCACACTGACAGTTACTCCATGCACATAGACCAACGTTACTCCATGCACACTGACAGTAACTCCATGCACATAGACTAAAGTTACTCCATGCACATAGACAAAAGTTACTTCATGCACTTGGACTAAAGTTACTCAGTGCACACTGACAGTTACTCCATGCACATAGACCAAAGTTACTCAATGCACACTGACAGTTACTCCATGCACATAGACTAAAGTTACTCCATGCACAGAGACCAAAGTTACTCCATGCACAGAGACCAAAGTTACTCCATGTGCATAGACCAAAGTTACTCCATGCACATAGACCAAAGTTACTCCATGCACATAGACTAAAGTTCGTCCATACACACTGACAGTTACTCCATGCACATAGACTAAAGTTACTCCATGCACACAGACTAAAGTTACTCCATGCACATAGACCAAAGTTACTTTAAGCACATAGACTAAAGTTAATCCATGCACATTGACCAAAGTTACTCCGTGCACACAGACTAAAGTTACTCCATGCACATTGACCAAAGTTACTCCATGCATGTAAAGTTACTCCATGCACATAGACCAAAGTTACTTTAAGCACATAGACTAAAGTTAATCCATGCACATTGACCAAAGTTATTCCATGCACGTAAAGTTACTCCAAGCACATAGACTAAAGTTACTCCATGCACATAGACAAAAGTTACTTCATGCACTTGGACTAAAGTTACTCAGTGCACACTGACAGTTACTCCATGCACATAGACCAACGTTACTCCATGCACACTGACAGTAACTCCATGCACATAGACTAAAGTTACTCCATGCACATAGACAAAAGTTACTTCATGCACTTGGACTAAAGTTACTCAGTGCACACTGACAGTTACTCCATGCACATAGACCAAAGTTACTCAATGCACACTGACAGTTACTCCATGCACATAGACTAAAGTTACTCCATGCACAGAGACCAAAGTTACTCCATGCACAGAGACCAAAGTTACTCCATGTGCATAGACCAAAGTTACTCCATGCACATAGACCAAAGTTACTCCATGCACATAGACTAAAGTTCGTCCATACACACTGACAGTTACTCCATGCACATAGACTAAAGTTACTCCATGCACACAGACTAAAGTTACTCCATACACATAGACAAAAGTTACTCCATGCACATAGACAAAAGTTACTCCATGCACATAGACCAAAATCACTCCATGCACATTGACCAAAGTTACTCCATGCACATAGACCAAAGTTACTCCATGCACAGAGACCAAAGTTATGCCACATAGACCAAAGTTACTCCATGCACATAGACCAAAGTTACTCCATGCACACAGACTAAATCGCTCTCTGTTAGCACCGCATAAGGATAACATGTAAAATGATGTCACATACTTGGGAAATAAAACACTACAGGAGAGACAGTGAGTTAGGGGGAGGGAGGGAGGGAGGGAGAGAGAGACAGACAGAGAGAGAGCGAGTGAGACAGAGAGAGAGCGAGAGCGGAGGTATTAGAAGCATTACGCTGTAGCAGCTTGCTGGTACATGTAGTAAGTGTGGGACAGGCTCTGAACAGGAAAAGACTGGTTTTTGTGTAATATGAGTTACACCAAAGCAGTTCCAAGTTTTAATAGGCAATACAGACCATCGCTACTTCCTGGATGTGCACATTAGGTTCGGTGAATTTGTCCATTAACATACGTATGCTATATTCCTGCCATGTCCACCATCTCTGATGATCTCCCTCAGTGAGTGCCACAATTCATCGGATCGGATCAAAGTGCGAGTGTGGGATGAGGACGATGACATTAAGTCCAGGGTGAAGCAGCGTCTGAAAAGGGAGTCTGACGACTTCCTGGGCCAGAGTATAATCGAAGTGCGAACGTTAAGCGGAGAGATGGACGTCTGGTACAACCTGGGTCAGTATGGTGCCCTTATGAAAAATACTATATGACATGGAAGGAGGTTGATCGTATGGCTATGGGTGTATCTTAAATTGATGTTTCACTCTGATAGAATATCTTTCTTTTCTTTTTTTTTCTTTTTTTGTATTTTTCCCCCTTTTTCTTCTCAATTGTACTTGGCCAGGGGGCACGGTAGTGCAATGGTTAGCGCAGTCGCCTCACATCAAGAAGGTTCTGGGTTCGAGTCCCGGGGTAGTCCAACCTTGGGGACTTGGGGGGGTTTGCATGTTCTCCCTGTGTCTGCGTGGGTTTCCTCCGGGTGCTCCGGTTTCCTCCCACAGTCCAAAGACATGTAGGTCAGGTGAATCGGCCGTACTAAATTGTCCCTACGTATGAGTGTGTGTGTGTGTGTATATGTCGGCCCTGTGTGATGGCCTGGCGGCCTGTCCAGGGTGTCTCCCCGCCTGTCGCTCAATGACTGCTGGGATAGGCTCCAGCATCCCCACAACCCTGAGAGCAGGATAAGCAGTTCGGATAATGGATGGATGGATGGATGTACTTGGCCAATTACCCCACCCTTCCGAGCCGTCCCGGTCTCTGCTCCACCCCCTCTGGTGATCCGGGGAGGGCTGCAGACTACCACATGTCTCCTCCCATACATGTGGAGTCACCAGCCACTTCTTTTCACCTGACAGTGAGGAGTTTCACCAGAGGGACGTAACACGTGGGAGGATCACGCTATTCCACCCAGTTCCCCCTCCCCCCTGAACAGGCGCTCTAACCGACCAGAGGAGGCGCTAGTGCAGCTACCAGGACACATACCCACATCCGGCTTCCAACCCGCAAACACAACCTATTGTGTCTGTAGGAACGCCCGACCAAGCCGGAGGCCACACGGGGATTCGAACCAGGATCCCCGTGTTGGTAGGCAACTTGTGTTTGTCTTCTGAGCCTTCAATTCAAAATGTTACCTTTTTGCAGCTGTCTAAAAAAAAAAAAAAATACATATATATATATGAGTGGCAACGATGGCAAAGGATTCCTAGTAATAGAGGTTGTATGCCCTTTTGTTTTCCAATGTTAGTCACATGACTCAAGAAGGTTTTCACAAGAACATTTAGAGGTTTTACATTTTGAGAATGTAGTCTAAAGTTAAAGGTCCTATATTTTCCCAGGTTTTAACCTTTTTTCCCCAGTCCTATTCCCTGTTAATCTGTGGTCCCACCATTGCACGACCCCCTACAGTATTCAGGGAGGGCAACTTTCAAGGGCGCCCTCATACATATAGAGTCACCTAATGTTTCTTTTCATCTGCCAGCTGTGGTTTTAATCCATGGGAATGTAACACGTGTGGAGGCTCTACATAGACTTGAAGCTCATGCTGGATCCACCTGTAGCTGTACAGTCACCCCACCACCTGTAGGAGACTTTAGTTGCAATGGAAAAGAATAACACCCAGGAGTGTTGCTAATTGCCCTGCCTGCCCTAAAACCACCGAACATTTACATTTTGTTTTATTTTCATTTAGTGATAACTTCTTGGTATCAAACCATTTTTGTAACATTCTTAATTCCCTTTCTACTGTTTTCAACAATTTGTTCATGTCCTCCCCAGAACAAAATAAAATTCTATCATTAGCAAACGTAACAAATTTCAACATGTTAGATACCATAGAAATCTAATTTAAATAAAGTATAAACAACTTAGGTCCCAATACTGAACCTTGTGGAACACCACAAGTTACTCTTCTTAGATGTAATTCAGTGATTTCAATATTCACATATCGAAACCTATTATTGAATACCTTCTTAACCAGCGTTGTGTGACACCTCTTATACCAAAGTGCTCCAATTTCTGCAAGAGTAGGGAATGATGGATTGTGTCAAATGCTTTACGTAAATCAATAAAAATACCTACAGTGTTTTGTTTCTTATCTACTGCTGTTGGTATATTTTCTACAAAATCCATCACTGCTAAAGATGTCGATCGGTTGCTCCTAAACCCATATTGACAGGCCCTCAATAACTTATATTTGTCAATAAAGTCATCAAGTCTATTTACAAATAATTTTTAAAGTATTTTAGAAAATTGAGATAGCAAAGACACAGGTCTATAATTTGATACAATATGTTTGTCACAATTTTTATAGATTGGAACCATAATGTTCAAAGCAAGAAACAATCTACTACCCAGTAATATACAAAAATGCTCTCAGATAGAGGAGTGGAATATAATTTGAGAGGGAAATCAAACTTCAAGAAATGATGTGTTGGTACAACTGTGAAGAGCATGGGCATTTCAATCTGTGGGGTAAACTGTGGAACAGTATGAGCATGGAACTCAAACACAGTACAAACATTACACAGTTCAAGAAGTACAAAGGTCTGATTATCAAGAGATATAGGGACGATGAAGAGTTGTGTTAACCGTCTATCTCCAAACAATCCTAATTACATTTTTTTCTTTCTATGACAGTGAGTCGATATTTGGGTTGTATTTAGCACTGAGATATGTTTATTCTTGCTACATGACATTAGCATGTTTTTCTTTCTCTTTCTGTCGTGTGTTTTTGTCTTTTCTCTTATTGTTCACAGTAGGTGAGTTTGTATTGTGCAGCATTGAACGTGAACTATACAGTACAGTGGGACTTGAGTTTGTAATGTACGGTAGCTGAATTCACTTAAGAGTAGGTGAGAAGGGGTAGGAAAAATAAATAATATAATATAATATAACTTAGAGTAGGTGAGAAGGGGTAGGAACAATATCTATATAAATAACTTAAGAGCAGGAGAGAAAGGGCAGGAAAAAAATAAGTGTGCACTTCCTACTGCTTTTCCAACATGTAACAAATAATGTGATGCATACGGAGTTGTGTTCACTGAGTTTGATGTGTGGATTTGTTGATCACTTCACATTATTGGCAGTGGCTTAACTGTATGCTATATCCTACTTATTACATGTTAGAAATAAATCATCATCACCATCATCATCATATTTCAAGTGAGAGTTCAACTTCGCTGAGATGAGAGGAACTTCAAGGCGTTTCGATTGCCTAATTGTTTCGAAGAGGAATACCATATGATGTTGTTTTATGTTGTATATATCATAAGGACAAATGCAGGATCAGTAGTACGCTATCCCAGCACCCCGCCCCCAACCACCCAATCATCTTCCCCTCCCCTCTCCTGTCTCAGGCGATCTCTCTTCTCAAAGCCAATCTGTGACTTTCAAGTACCAGCACTCCAGTCACAAATCAACCGCTCCAGCAACACGTACAAATTACCCCTAATAATGGGACTGTCAGGGCAAATAGCAGGGGTGAGCCACTCAGTACCCCACCCCCAGAACAGCACCATCTCAACACCACCTCTGGAACGCGTTCATGCCCACTGCGAATTGGCTTCCTTGCTGTCAGATGGAGGGGTCCTATTTCTGTTTGCAGCTCCTGCACAGATGTAGAGACGTTACAGTGGCGACCCTCGAACAGATCTGCCACAATAACAGACTGTCATGACCGTCGTGTTGACATGATAACAGACTGTCATGACCATCATGTTGACATGATAGCAGACTGTCATGACCATCATGTTGACATGATACCAGACTGTCATGACCATTGTGTTGACATGATAACAGACTGTCATGACCATCATGTTGACATGATACCAGACTGTCATGACCGTCGTGTTGACATGATAACAGACTGTCATGACCGTCGTGTTGACATGATAACAGACTGTCATGACCATCATGTTGACATGGTAACAGACTGTCTCATGACCATCGTGTTGACATGATAACAGACTGTCATGACCATTGTGTTGACATGATAACAGACTGTCATGACCATCGTGTTGACATGATAACAGACTGTCATGACCGTCGTGTTGACATGATACCAGACTGTCATGACCATCATGTTGACATGATACCAGACTGTCATGACCGTCATGTTGACATGATACCAGACTGTCATGACCATCATGTTGACATGATAACAGACTGTCATGACCGTCATGTTGACATGATAACAGACTGTCATGACCATCATGTTGACATGATACCAGACTGTCATGACCGTCATGTTGACATGATACCAGACTGTCATGACCATCATGTTGACATGATAACAGACTGTCATGACCATCATGTTGACATGATAACAGACTGTCATGACCATCATGTTGACATGATACCAGACTGTCATGACCATCATGCTGACATGATACCAGACTGTCATGACCATTGTGTTGACATGATAACAGATCGTCATGACCGTCATGTTGACATGGTAACAGACTGTCATGACCATCATGTTGACATGATACCAGACTGTCATGACCATCATGTTGACATGATAACAGACTGTCATGACCATCATGTTGACATGATAACAGACTGTCATGACCATCATGTTGACATGATACCAGACTGTCATGACCATCATGTTGACATGATACCAGACTGTCATGACCATTGTGTTGACATGATAACAGATCGTCATGACCGTCATGTTGACATGGTAACAGACTGTCACGACCGTCGTGTTGACATGATAATTGACATGATAACAGACTGTCATGACCGTCGTGTTGACATGGTAACAGACTGTCATGACCGTCGTGTTGACATGATAATTGACATGATAACAGACTGTCACGACCGTCATGTTGACATGATAACAGACTGTCATGACCGTCGTGTTGACATGATAACAGACTGTCACGACCGTCGTGTTGACATGATAACAGACTGTCATGACCGTCGTGTTGACATGATAATTGACATGATAACAGACTGTCATGACCGTCATGTTGGCATGATAATTGACATGATAACAGACTGTCACGACCGTCATGTTGACATGATAACAGACTGTCATGACCGTCGTGTTGACATGATAACAGACTGTCACGACCGTCGTGTTGACATGATAACAGACTGTCACGACTGTCGTGTTGACATGATAATTGACATGATAACAGACTGTCATGACCGTCATGTTGGCATGATAACAGACTGTCATGACCGTCATGTTGTCATGACCGTCATGTTGGCATGATAACAGACTATCATGACCGTCGTGTTGACATGATAACAGACTATCATGACCGTCATGTTGGCATGACCGTCATGTTGGCATGATAACAGACTATCATGACCGTCGTGTTGACATGATAACAGACTGACATGACCGTCGTGTTGACATGATAACAGACTCATGACCGTCATGTTGATATGATAACAGACTATCATGACCGTCGTGTTGGCATGATAACAGACTGTCATGACCGTCATGTTGGCATGACCGTCATGTTGGCATGATAACAGACTATCATGACCGTCGTGTTGGCATGATAACAGACTGTCATGACCGTCATGTTGGCATGATAACAGACTGTCATGACCGTCATGTTGACATGATAACAGACTGTCATGACCGTCGTGTTGGCATGATAACAGACTGTCATGACCGTCGTGTTGGCATGATAACAGACTATCATGACCGTCGTGTTGACATGATAACACTGTCATGACCATCATGTTGACATGATAACAGACTGTCTCATGACTGTCGTGTTGACATGATAACAGACTATCATGACCGTCGTGTTGACATGATAACACTGTCATGACCATCATGTTGACATGATAACAGACTGTCTCATGACTGTCGTGTTGACATGATAACAGACTGTCATGACCGTCATGTTGACATGATAACAGACTGTCATGACCGTCGTGTTGACATGATAACAGACTGTCATGACTGTCTGTTAACATACCTGGTTGTACTGGCAGAGTTTACACAGACTTCAGTTGGAATGATGACTTGTGAATGCCTGTGTGTCTGTGTCTGTCTCTACTTATGCATGTGTGTGTGTCTGCATGTGTGTGTGTACATACACATACATATGCAAAAAAAGGGATGTGTGTTTGTGTGTGTGTGTTTGTTTGTGTTTGGGCCCTGTGATGGCCTGATGGCCTGTCCAGGGTGTCTCCCGCCTGCAGCCCAGTGACTGCTGGGATAGGCTCCAGCATCCCCGCGACCCTGAGAGCAGGATAAGCGGTTTGGATAACAGATGGATGGATGGATGTGTGTGTGTGTGTGTGTACAGCTTTGTGCCTACACAGGTTAACCGTGCTGTTGCTCATGTGTTTCCAAACAGAGAAGAGAACGGACAAGTCGGCTGTATCGGGTGCCATTCGACTCCAGATCAGCGTGGAGATCAAAGGAGAGGAGAAGGTTGCTCCCTATCACGTGCAGTACACGTGCCTGCATGAGGTACTGCACCCTGCAGCATTGTCTTGCAGCTGATGTGCTTGCATGAGGTACTGCATCCTGCAGCATTGTCTTGCAGCTGATGTGCTTACATGAGGTACTGCATCCTGCAGCATTGTCTTGCAGCTGATGTGCTTGCATGAGGTACTGCACCCTGCAGCATTGTCTTGCAGCTGATGTGCTTGCATGAGGTACTGCATCCTGCAGCATTGTCTTGCAGCTGATGTAGCATCTGCAGAGGCATCAGCAGTTTGTTTGTCAGCGACCTAAACACACAGGTGCATGGGTTGTTTTGAGGCTCACACAGTGTGGACATGCTAGTGGCTCTACCAGCAAAGTGCATGCCATGCAGACGCAGGTCTCATGACAACATCGTGAGTTTGAGTTCAGCACAGGAGCTGCATATCTTTATGTCTGCTAAAACTATAAACAACAAAAAACATGCTATGTATTTGGGCAGCAGTGGAGTCCTATGGTTGAAGAGATTGTCCCTCTGACCTCCCTGATGGGGGACAAGCTAAGTTACTAGTTTCTTCTTTTGGATTCAATACAGTGTTACCAAAATGTCACCGGTCCAGTCTTTATAACAGCACAACAGTTCTGTGCCCATCAGCAGCCATCTGCCCTTTTGTAGTGTCCTTGAGCAAGTCACTTTTTAACTGATGGTAATAGCTTCAAGTAAATGCCTGAAATGCAGTAAAATGTAAAGGCCTGCTCACTAACACTGGGTCAGATCCCCTCCCTCCCACCTATACCTCCCACCTATACCTTTTGTCAATCTTGGCTGTAGACTGTCCTGTGATTCAGCGAAGCAGGAATCACATTGATAAATCTAAAAATACCCAAGTTAAGACGGTTTATTTTGTAAAATATAGCATGTAGTATTATTTCTCATAAAAATAGATAAAGTTGGATAAAGGTTTAAGGAGTTTTGTGAGACAGACTGGTCAAGAGAACTCAAATCCTAAAGAATCAAAGGGAGTTTTCGTTAACTGTGATTCTCTCCATCCCAGAACTTGTTCCATCATTCGACCGACGTGTTGGGCCAAGGGGTGGTGAAGATCCCAGAGGCTCATGGAGATGAAGCCTGGAAGGTCTACTTCGATGACGTGACACAGGAGATAGTGGATGAGTTTGCCATTCGTTATGGTATTGAATCAATCTACCAGGCTATGACGTGAGTCTAAGATAACCCCTCGGACAAAGGGAATAAATGTCCATGTACCTGTCACCTCTATCTCTTCATCCCCTGTTCCTTCTTGCCCCCCCCCCCCATTCTACTTTTCCTCCCTTATGAAGTAGCCATTTGGTGGTGTTGTCATTCCCCCGTGGCCTCCAAATGAAGGAAAGTCAATTATAAATGGGCTGAGGACGGATCAGTCTCCATGAAATGTCATCCTCCATACAGATGCCTGTTAGCTGGGCCCATCACTCACACAAAGTGCACTTCGGTGGGCCATCCCTCAGCTTAACCGTGCCAGGTAGCTGATGGGGGAGATGAAATGGCTGTTTCTATTAGGAACCATTAGGGGAAAACAAGACCCCCAAGAGGACTCTTGCTGGCCAAACAGAGGCACGGCCAGTCACGGTGAACCGTCACATGATATTGCCCAAATCCAACCTCTGCATACCTGTGTACTTATGAATACATCCAACCTGCATTCAGAGGCGCCTTCTCCCAGTTTTGAGTCAAAGCCCTCTAGTGTCCTTTGTAGGTACTGCAACACATAGCATCATGATCCGTCACTGTGATTGACAGGGGTTTTACCTGTCATTTGTTTTCGAGTTTGCGAATGTTTTATTTTGTTTTGCATTTGAGTATGTGTGGGTTATAATGGTCAAGCTCTACAACAGGCCTCACTAGGGCTGTGCTCAACACAACTGTTACATGTAAAAGAATGGCAATGTATTCATGCTGCAACTGCACATGCCTGCACTGGCAATATCTAGTGCACTTTTTAAAGGCTAGTTTCCTACTTCACACAGACGCCAATATATCTGTCTACCATGGAGGCTATGTTTTTGATAATGCTTTAGCAAAGATGATTACTTGTATACCCTTTCTGAATCATAAATATAAATGTCACTGTACAGTACTTGCTCTGCTCCACACTGTAATTGAGAGGAATATAAGTAAGGGTTTTCTCAAGAAGCCAACTAAACCAAGTTATACTGGTTCACCATAATGACGGATGGCATTTGGAATTGCCTGAAGACGCTTTTAATATTTGGTAAATGATGGAATATTCTAGGTTAGAGTAACCCCTATACATACATGATTAAGTTGATCTGTAAGTGGCGGTGGTTCTTCTGGCCCTCATCATGGTGCCCTCCCCCGCTCCTCTCTAGGCACTTTGCCTGTCTGTCTTCAAAGTACATGTGTCCCGGGGTTCCTGCAGTGATGAGCACCCTGCTGGCCAACATCAACGCCTTCTACGCCCACACCACCGCTTCAACCAACGTGTCCGCCTCCGATCGCTTCGCTGCCTCCAACTTTGGGGTTTGTATCAGCATGAACACACACAACGTCTCTTTGTCTCTGTTTGTCAGTCTGTCCATATTTATGTCTGTCTGTTCAGTCATCCCCACTTCCTCTGTTCCTCCAACCTTTGAGAGAGCCACCCACAGACACACTGCGACATTCAGATGGACTCTGCTTCTGTCTCTGTCTTTTGTCTGTTAATCACCCTTTCTCTCTTCTCTCTGTCTCTGTCTCTCTCTCTCATTCTATTCTCACCAGTACACAAGCATAGAAATGTAAACCAGCGACATAATCCTCTCTGTCCCCCATAGGTTGCATTTGTCTGTTCTGTTCTGCTGCCTCTGATGTCCAACTCTGTCCTTTTGTCGTTTCCTCGTTTTTTCATTTATCTCATGTCTTCCCTCTTCACCCATGTAGAAAGAACGCTTTGTCAAGCTTTTGGACCAGCTACACAACTCGTTGCGCATTGACCTCTCAACTTACAGGGTAAGACTGAACTATCACTACACACTGATGTTGTCAAAACTGATCATGTTGATTGGGTGTACATAAATCTTGTACTTCAAGTTGTAGTTCTTTATCTTTATGTAGAATGAATTCTAGGAGTTTGGTACCAGAGCAAAATTCCTGGAATTCATTCTACATAAAAAAAAATCAACTTAACAGGTGGGTTAGTGCAGCATCAGCAGTAATGTGGACATTGTACCGGACTGTTGTGGTGTAGAGGGAGCTGAGCCGGAACGCAAAGCTCTCAATTTACCAGTCAGTCTTCATTCCAGCCCTCACCTGTGGTCATGAGCTTTGGGTAGTGACCAAAAGGGTGAGACTGCGGATACAAGCGGCTGAAATGAGTTTCCTCCGTAGGGTGTCTGGACTCAGCCTTAGAGATAGGGTGAGGAGCTCAGAGATCCGGAGGGAGCTCGGAGTAGAGCTGCTGCTCCTTTGCATCGAAAGAAGCCTGTTGAGATGGTTCGGGCATCTGATCAGGATGCCTCCTGGGCACCTTCCTTTGGAGGTTTTCCGGGCACGTCCAGCTGGGAGGAGACCCCGGGGTAGACCCAGAACTCTCTGGAGGGACTACATGTCCAATCTGGCCTGGGAACGCCTTGGGATCCCCCAGGAGTAGCTGGAGGGCGTTGCTGGGGAGAGGGACATCTGGCGTGCCCTACTTAGCTTGCTGCCACCGCGACCCGACCCCGGAGAAGCGACTGAAGATGAGATGAGATGAGATGAGATGAGATAGAATGAATTCGTGTTAACCGTTGAATTAAGTTTTAAAAGAATAAATGCCAACATCCCAAACTCAAACATGAATAAAGTTGACAATTTTTTCTTGAAACATTTTGGAGATATGAAGTGTCGTCTGGGTGGCACGGTGGTGCAGTGGTTAGTGCAGTCACCTCACAGCAAGAAGGTCCTGGGTTCGAGCCCCGGGGTAGTCCAACCTTGGGGGTCGTCCCAGGTCGTCCCCTGTGTGGAGTTTGCATGTTCTCCCCATGTCTGCGTGGGTTTCCTCCGGGGACTCCGGTTTCTTCCCACAGTCCAAAGACATGTAGGTCAGCTGGATTGGACGTAGTCATGGTCTCTAGGTGTGTGGGGGTGTGTGTTTGTGGGGGTGGGGGGGGGGGGCTGTGATGATCTGGCGGCCTGTCAAGGGTGTCTCCCCGCCTGCTGCCTTGGGATAGGCTCAAGCATCCCGCGACCCCCATTGGGATAAGCGGCTTGGATAATGGATGGATGGAAGTGTCGTCTGAGATTAGGGAGATCTTATTGTGGTCTTTTCCTCTTGAGTGGATTACAATAATTAACACAAACCATTGGCCTTATTTAGATGCACACAAAACTTTCTTTTCGTTTTATTTCGATATTGTGTCTAATGAATAAAGTTGATTCCGAGTCTGATTACAGACCGTGTGCCCCCAGTTTTGGTTGCAACCTACATTAATTAGTTTGGATGCTAACAAACATTTTTTTTAAATTGAAAATATCTGCAACATGTGAATGTTAACACTCTCATCTCCCGATTTTAGATTATTTCACGATCTTTGAAATAATTTAGTCATTTGATACGTTTTCAAAAAAGGGTATCATACGTTACATCTGTTTGTAGTTGTGATGAGCGCTATGCTGATGACACTGATGTTCATGTTATGTGGTGTAAGTTCTCTCTTTTAATGTGACATGTTTTCATAAGCACAATTTTTATTTTCATTGTTTTGTTTTTAAAAAGTTAAATGTTTATAACTTTATTTTCTCCTAGAACCATTTCCCTGCAAGCAGTAAAGACCGGCTACAGGATTTGAAGTCTACCGTGGACCTTCTAACCAGTATCACTTTCTTTAGGATGAAGGTAGGGCAGGTCTTGCAGTTCTCCTTTCCTTTCCTTGTTCTTTCTACTTGTTCACTCATTTCCCTGTACAGATTCTGGGCAGGTGGCATTTACTTGCTTTGCTTATAAATGCATCAAATAGTTTCCTGAACATTAAGTTGTGAAACAAGTTGTGCAGTGGTGATGGACAGATTGACAGACGAGACCAGGCAGGAGTATCCGTGGACTATGATGTTCGCGGATGACACTGTGATCTGTAGTGAGAGTAGGGTGGAGGTTGAGGAGAGCCTGGAGAGGTGGAGGTATGCACTGGAGAGAAGAGGAATGAAAGTCAGTAGGAGCAAGACAGAATACCTATGCATGAATGAGAAGGAGGACAGTGGAATGGTGAGGATGCAAGGAGTGGAGGTGATGAAGGTGGATTAGTTTAAATACTTGGGGTCAACTGTCCAAAGTAACGGGGAGTGCAGGAAAGAGGTGGAGAAGAGAGTGCAGGCAGTGTGGAGTGGGTGGAGAAGAGTGTCAGGAGTGATGTGTGACAGAAGGGTACCAGCAAGAGTTAAAGGGAAGGTTTACAAGATGGTAGTGAGACCAGCTATGTTGTATGGTTTGGAGACAGTAGCACTGATGAAAAGACAGGAGGTGGAGCTGGAGGTGGCAGAGATGAAGATGATAAGATTTTCATTGGGGGTGATGAAGAAGGACAGGATTAGGAACGAGTATATTAGAGGGACAGCTCAGGTTGGACGGTTTGGAGACAAAGCAAGAGAGACAAGATTGAGATGGTGTGGACATGTGTGGAGGAGAGATGCTGGGTATACTGGGAGAAGGATGCTGAATATGGAGCTGCAAAGGAAGAGGAGAAGAGGAAGGCCAAAGAGGAGGTTTATGGATATGGTGAGGGAGGACATGCAGGTGGCTGGTGTGACAGAGGAAGATGCAGAAGACAGGAAGAGATGGAAACAGATGATCCGCTGTGGCGCCCCCTAACGGGAGCAACTGAAAGTAGCAGTATTAGCAGTAGAAGTAGTAGTAGCAGTAATAGTAGTAGTAGTAGTAATAGTATTAGTATTAAGTTGTGAAACAGGTGACATACATAGCACGATATCCCCCAATCAAGCCTGATTTATATTGGTTGGTTTGTCTCTTCAGGTACAGGAGTTGCAGTCTCCTCCCAGAGCGAGCCAGGTGGTGAGAGACTGTGTCAAGGCCTGCCTCAACTCCACCTATGACTACATCTTTAATAACTGTCATGAGCTCTACAGCAGAGAGTACCAACCTCTGGACACAGTGAGTCACAAAGTGGTCACCCTGAGGAAATTTTAGCATGGCTCCAAACACATGGTGGAAAGAAAGGAATAGTACAGTTCATGATGTAATGGACTATTTGATAAGAATATCTTAAATTGGCATGAAAAATCACCCTAAAATTTTGTATGACAACTTCACAGTAAAGTGACCAGTAACAACGCCATCAGCTATGATGCAAAAGGACAACTGATACTGGTGACCAATGTCCAATTCTGGAGGCCAGTGATTTCATGAAATTGCATTTGAAATTTTATATTCACCTTTTTCTCGGTTCTAATTATAGACTGCATTTACATTAGAAATATAAGATTAAAAAGGTAAGAAAAAACGGGTAGCGTGGCGGTCTATTCCGGTGCCTACCAACACGGGGCTGTCAGCTCGAATCCTTGCGTTACCTCCGGCTTGGTCGGGCGACCCTACAGACACAATTGGCCGTGTCTGCAGCTGGGAAGCCAGATGTGGGTATGTGTCCTGGTGGCTGCACTAGCACCTGCTCTGGTCGGCCAGGGCGCCTGTTCAGGAGGGAGGGGGAACTGGGGGGAATAGCGTGATCCTCTCATACACCATGTCCCCCTGATGAAACTCCTCACTGTCAGGGGAAAAGAAGCGGCTGGCAACTCCACATGTCTCGGAGGAGGCATGTGGTAGTCCGCAGCCCTCCCCGGATCAGCAGAGGGGGTGGAGCAGCGACCGGGACGGCTCGAAAGAGTGGAGTAATTGGCCAAGTACAGTTGGGGAGGAAAGGGGGGGGGGGATTCCACCGGCCCTGGTCGTGTGGCTAATAAAATTATCCATCTATCTAAAAATCCACAAAAAATAAAATAAAATAAAATGAATACAGTTATTGTTGTGGAGAGTAACACCAAGTAGAAATTAGAGCAAATCGTTTGCATTCACCCATACTGCTGCCCTCATGGTATGAAGAGGAACCTCAAAATGCGGAAGCTAAATAGAAATTGTTAGTTTTTGTTTGTTTGTTATTTTCTTTTCGCATCAGGATACTTCACAGTATCCCTGAGCATGAATGAGAACTTCTGCAGGGACAACGACTCCTATTGTATAGGCTCTCAGATCTTCAGGCCCAATGTGAACTGATCGGTTGAAATCCTCTCAGTTCTCCTTTCATGACTGACTGTGTTGTGTTCTGATTCAGAACAAGGAGGATCTCCCTCTGGAAGAGCAGGGCCCAAGTATCAAGAACCTGGACTTCTGGCCCAAACTCATCACGCTTATCGTCTCCATCATCGAGGAGGACAGGAACTCCTACACACCTGTACTGAACCAGTGAGTAATCAGCATGTACCTTGCTCTCTTAAACTGGCAAGAAACATAACATTTCACCATCACACAACATCCTTCCCCTTGGAGTTTTCTCTTTTTTCTTTAGGTCTCATAGTTCAGACTTTGTTTCTTAAACAAGGTTTTTAATCCACAGACCCAAAGCTGGTTGCAATTACAGAATGCTTCATATCTGGATGCTTTAGGGTTGGGATTTACACATTCACTTGGACTGTGTATTTGTTTGTTTTGAGGATTTGGTAGAGCTGTAATCACAATTATAAAGTCGCCAAATGATTCAGACAGTGACAGGAGTTCCAGTGACAAGAGGGAGGACAGTGGAATGGTGAGGATGCAAGGAGCAGAGGTGACGAAGGCATATGAATTTAAATACTTGGGGTCAACTGTTCAAAGTAACGGGGGGTGCAGGAGAGAGGTGAAGAAGAGAGTGCAGGCAGGGTGGAGTGGGTGGAGAAGAGTGTCAGGAGTGATGTGTGACAGAAGGGTACCAGCAAGAGTTAAAGGGAAGGTTTACAAGATGGTTGTGAGACCAGCTATGTTGTATGGTTTGGAGACAGTGGCACTGATGAAAAGACAGGAGGTGGAGCTGGAGGTGGCAGAGATGAAGATGATAAGATTTTCACTGGGAGTGATGAAGAAGGACAGGATTAGGAATGAGTATATTAGAGGGACAGCTCAGGTTGGACGGTTTGGAGACAAAGCAAGAGAGGCAAGATTGAGGTGGTGGGGGTGTCCAGGTAGCATAGCGGTCTATGCTGTTGCCTACCAACACGGGGATCGCCAGTTGGAATCCCTGTGTTGCCTCCGGCTTGGTTGGCTATCCCTACAGACACAATTGGCCATGTCTGCGGTTGGGAAGCCAGATGTGGGTATTTGTCCTGGTAGCTGCACTAGCGCCCCCTCTGGTTGGTCGGGGCGCCTGTTCAGGGGGAGGAGGAATAGTGTGATCCTCCCACGTGCTACGCCCCGCTGGTGAAACTCCTCACTGTCAGTTGAAAAGAAGCGGCTGGTGACTTCACATGTATCGGAGGAGACGTGGTAGTCTGCAGCCTTCTCGGGATCCGTAGAGGGGGTGGAGCAGCGACCGGGACAGCTCAGAAGAGTGGGGTAATTGGCCAAGTACAATTAGGGAGAAAAGGGGGGGGGTTGAGATGGTTTGGACATGTGTGGAGGAGAAATGCTGGGTATATTGGGAGAAGGATGCTGAATATGGAGCTGCCAGGGAAGAGGAGAAGAGGAAGGCCAAAGAGGAGGTTTATGGGTGTGGTGAGGGAGGACATGCAGGTGGCTGGTGTGACAGAGGAAGATGCAGAGGACAGGTAGAGATGGAAACGGATGATCCGCTGTGGCGCCCCCTAACGGGAGCAGCCCAAAGTAGTAGTAGAAGTAGTAGTAGTAGTTGTGTAGCACTTTTACGAATCAATACAGTATGTATCAGTACAGTTTCCCATGCTTCCTAATAGCCTCTGAAGTGTTCCACACCTTAGAATGTGTCTAAAAAACGTCCCTTCTAAGAGTTAATGATTAGTCCATTATGTATTTCATATTACCTGAAGTTGTTCTATAACTGCATGATGGTGTCTCAACCTGCCATTTCCCTTTCAGGTTCCCTCAAGAACTGAACGTAGGCAAGGTGTCTGCTGAGGTCATGTGGACCCTGTTTGCTCAGGACATGAAGTATGCCATAGAAGGTGAGACTCCAACATGCCCAGTGTCCTCCAAAATATCCCATCTACCCCCAAATTATATTTTGCTGGATCAAGTAAAATATATGTTGTCATATTTCCTGCCATCGTTTTGATTTTGCTGGTATTTAATCTAAATGTGATAATCTTACACTGATATGACAATTGTTGGCCAGTTTGCAGCTATTGAGAAAAACATTGGCGGACACCGATAATAATTTTATGTTCGCCTGTTTAAAATACCCACGTCCGACTTCCCATCCGCAGACATGGCCAATTGTGTCTGTAGGGACGTCCGATCAAGCCGGAGGTAACATGGGGATTTGAACCGGCGATCCCCATGTTGGTAGGCAACAGAATAGACCGCCACCCTACTTGGATGCCCCCGTTTGTTTGTGTTTTGTTGCCTTTACACTACAAAATGTTCAGTTTAACATTGTATACCTGGCAGGATAATTGCTTATTCAACTATACATTCTGCTAAGGGATTTATATGTTACCGCTCACTATCATCTCTGTTTTACTGACCTTTTCCAGCTCACACTGCAACAACACAGAAACTTACCCACCACACACTTCACACACTGTTTTTGTTCATCTCCTTTTCCCTGTTCCTCCACAGAGCACGAGAAGCACAGACTGTGTAAGAGTACCGACTACATGAACCTTCACTTCAAGGTTAAATGGCTCCACAATGAGTATATCAAGGAGCTGCCAAGCTTCAAGGGAGTTGTCCCAGACTACCCGTCGTAAGTAACCACTTCCTGTTCATGCATATAGGAAGAGGAAACATTAACTTATTAGATGATAGGGATCAGAATACACGTGGTTGGGTTCTTCACATCACACACAGCAATAGCAAAATTACTGTGTGGTCCCCCGAATTCCGTCAGCCCTCCTGGTACTAATCTCGGTGGTCTGTCAGGTAGTCTTAAGCAGGCTGCTAGGAATCTTGGGGTAATATTCGATGCTAACCTCGGTTTTGATAATCAAGTCAGAGTTTCATATACATATACCTTACAGTATTTTAATGAGACCTCCTCACCCTACAGGTTGTTCATATACATATACCATACAGTATTTTAATGAGACCTCCTCACCCTGTAGGTGGTTCATATACATATACCATACAGTATTTTAATGAGACCTCCTCACCCTGCAGGTGGTTCATATACATATACCATACAGTATTTTAATGAGACCTCCTCACCCTACAGGTGGTTCATATACATATACCATACAGTATTTTAATGAGACCTCCTCACCCTACAGGTGGTTCATATACATATACCATACAGTATTTTAATGAGACCTCCTCACCCTGTAGGTGGTTCATATACATAGACCATACAGGATTTTAATGAGACCTCCTCACCCTGCAGGTGGTTCCTGCCGTTTGTGCTCCAGTGGCTGGATGAGAATGAAGACGTTTCCATGGAGTTCATGCATGGGGCCCTAGAGAGAGACAAGAGAGAAGGAGTAAAATTGTTTTTCTGTCCAGCCCCTCTGTGTTATCTCTGTACTACGTAATTGGCCACCTTTCTAACAGTTCCTTCAGGAGCTTCACCACAGTCTCACACATACTGAGTCCAAAACAATACCTCCTATGATGCCAGATGCAGTGAACACTAAGGAACGTGTTCGCTGTGACTACTCTCCTGATCTTTATACTCCTTTATTTATTTTCTTTTAAAAGTGGATTTTTATTGTAGTTAGTGCTCAATATTAGTCAAGTTTCAAGATTTATTGTTGAAGAGCATCAAATAAACTCTGATTATCAGCTAGATGTAGCCAAAGCAGAGAAGGACAAATCATTCCCTGTTTATCTGTGGCTGTATCACGACCCTCTTATCTGAATCCTGTCCAGCACTCACGGGTCATTTGGTTGTTTCTGTTGACTGAATCTGAAAATAATTTAATATCTTTTTCATTCAGCATCAGCCTACAAAAGCTACAACACATCAATTTTTTATTAAGATTGCATCAAGCAATGATCGAACAACGCAACCCTCCCCATTTATTTAGGCTTGAACCGGCACTAAGAATGCACTTGTACATCTCCAGTGGCTGGGTTCAAACAATAATAATAATAATTTTTTCCCAAAAATGTTTTAGCTTTTTGTTTTTTTGGACCCCCCCCCCCCTTTTCTCCCCAATTGTACTTGGCCAGGTGGCACGGTGGTGCATTGATTAGCACAGTCACCTCACAGCAAGAAGGTCCTGGGTTCGAGCCCCAGGGTAGTCCAACCTTGGGGGTCATCCTTTGTGTGGAGTTTGCAAGTTCTCCCCGTGTCTGCATGGGTTTCCTCCCACAGTCCAAAGACATGTAGGTCAGGTGACTCGGCCGTAAAAATTGTCCCTAGGTGTGTGTGTGTGTGTGTGTGTGTGTGTGTGTGTGTGTGTGTGTGTGTGTGTGTGAGAGAGTGGAGAGAGAGAGAGAGAGAGAGAGAGAGAGAGAGAGAGAGAGAGAGAGAGAGAGAGAGAGAGAGAGAGAGAGAGAGAGAGAGACGGCCCATCCAGAGTGTCTCCCCACCTGCTGCCCAATGACTGCTGGGATAGGCTCCGGCATCCCCGCGACCCTGTGTAGGATAAGCAGGTTTGGATAATGGATGGACAGTAATAAAAATAATCATCTCATCTCATCATCAGCTGCTTCTCCTGGGTTGGGTCGCGATGGTGTCAAGCTAAGTAGGGCAGTCCAGACATCCCTCCCCCCAACAATAATAATAACAATGATAATAATAATCACAATAACAATAATAATCACAATAATAATAGTCGCAATAACAATAATAATGCTAGTTTTAAAAAAAACTTTTACATTTTACCACAGCCTATATTTTCAGATGCTGAACGTGGGACTAAATATCAGTTTGACAGTGGATGAGTTAAAAGCCAGGTTCATGAGGTGCTTTGCATCTAAAAGCAACATATTTTCACAGTTTTCAGCTCTAGTTTGAAAGAAGTAAATGAAAAGTGTTGAATGAAGAATTTTGTTATCGTTCATGTTCTGTCTATTATAATATGGTAGAATATATCAAGTAGACATAGACAATAATTGTGTGTTTGGTTTGCTGAGGTTCTCTACTCTTCCCAGTTCCAGCAGATGTCAGAGCATGCTCTGTTCTCCTGCTCCGTGCTGGACGTCTTCACTCAGCTCAACCAGACCTTTGAGATCATCAAGAAACTGGAGTGTCCTGATCCAAACGCCATGGCACAGTACAGCCGCAGGTTCTCCAAGGTAACGCTCATCACTGACCAACTGCACCGTCTGCAGGGACAGCCACACTTCTCTGAGAGGAACTTGATTAGTCCTCATTAAGTAGAAATGTGGAATTGGAAATAATCTCCTTTGCTCAAGGGCAGCTCTGCTACAGTTTAGAAACTATTTTTCTGCACTTCATCAAGGAGCATCTGGGAGTCATTCTAGATGTTCCTGCAGACATACTGCAATCCAACCTACTGTACTCCTACAGTATGCTACCCTTAGGCCTCATGACAGCAGCCTGTCACTTACTCATCATCATCATCATCATCACCATCAGTTGCGTAACCTATGGAGGTTGTAGGAGCACAGCTGATGCCTCAGCAAGTCTCTTCCACTGTCCCCTATCCATCGCAGCCCTCCCTGCCTCCACTACGCTCGTCTGTAGCCATTCTTCACTGTTGTTTACCCTTTCCGTTCGGCAAACGTGCCCAAACAGTTTCATTTCCTTTTTTATGTTTTCTTTCTATTGTCAGTAAACTGTCATGGTGACCAGTAGCTTGCTTAACTCTGCTCAGCACTTCAGTGTTGGTGTGCAAAATTGGAATTTAAACTGCATAAAACAAAATTACAGTATATACATTTTCTGTTCTACTACATTGTCCTGACGTGTCTTTCTCTTTATCCACACAGACTATTGCCAAAGTTCTTCTGCAGTATAGTGCCATTCTGACCAAGAGTTTTCCTTCGTACATTGACAAAGAAAAGATCGTAAGTTGTCCGTGCTTTCACATGAACCGTCTCTTCGACATCTTCCTCACCTGTCTCTCTCATGCCATGCAGCCTCTCATGGTGACATGCTGGAGTCTGAAAACACCAACATGCTTTCAGTTGTTCTGTTTGCAGACTAACCCACTAGATATCAAGACCACAAAGCTAAACATCTGGCGGACTGGTTTATTAAGACGTTAAAAACGACACGTTTCACTGATTTGAGTATTGCTGAACTTATTGATATGTTCTCTCTATTCCTTTATGTTTCTTTCTTAAACGATGAACATTATCCCTTTTTTTTAAAGTGGTTAAAGCTTTTCAGCTGGTTAAAAGCTGTTTGATTAATTTATAGTATAGTATAGTCACATTTTCAAGAAATATGAAATGTGAAAAATGAACAATGTGCTTAAAAGATAGGAAATACTGATTACTGTTTTAGCAGGAGGCAGTGCCCCTGTGTTATTTTGAGTGATCCGGACAATAATCATCATCATCATTACATTTATATAGCGCTTTCCTAGTCACCCAAAGCACGTCTTTGATGCTAAAAGTAAGGGGATGACCGACTATTTTCTCAGACTTTTCAGAGTTCCCATTTGTAGGTTCGAGTCATCTCAATTCAAGTTTTCAGGGTCAAGTGTCAAGTCTTGACATCCAGGTGGCGTGGCGGTCTATTACGTTGCCTACCAACACGGGGATCGCTGGTTCGAATCCCTGTGTTACCTCCAGCTTGGTCGGACGTCCCTACAGACACAATTGGCCGTGACTGCGGGTGGGAAGCCAGATGTTGGTGTGTGTCCTGGTCGCTGCACTAGCACCTCCTCTGGTCAGTCGGGGCGCCTGTTCAGGGGGGAGGGGGAACTGGGGGGAATAGTGTGATCCTCCCGTGCGCTACGTCCCCCTGGTGAAACTCCTCACTGTCAGGTGGAAAGAAGCGGCTGGTGACTCCACATGTATGGGAGGAGACATGTGGTAGTCTGCAGCCCTCCCCAGATCAGCAGGGGGTGGAGCAGCGACCAGGACAGCTTGAAAGAGTGGGGTGATTGGCCAAGTACAATTGGGGAGAAAAGGGGTGGGGGTGGGGGGGATCCAAAGGGGAAAAAAAGTGTCAAGTCTTTCCCATGTGTCCCGACAGTCAAGTTTGTCTCAAGTCCAAGACGTTAGCCTAAGTCACCATCACATGTATTCATCAAACAGACACATTAAACTGTTTTTGTCATGATCCAGGAGACACTAACAGATTTATGATACATCATTTGAATGGGCTTCACATACAGTATAATGACAAGCGCACAGACAATAAATAGAGTGATATTTCAAATTTCCATGATTTCCACTGAGAACCTGGCTGAGAACCACATATCAGCGGGTGGGCTTAGAAGTGAATTGACTTTGTACACACAAACAAAGAGAACAATTGTGTTATTCTCAACACAGTATGTGTCTCGTGCTGGTTTCAGGTCCATGGTCAGCTTTATTTACAATGTCATTTACCTTCGTCGCAGCCTTGCGTCCTGATGAATAATGCCCAACAGCTGAGGATCCAGCTGGAGAGGATATTTGAGTCCATGGGTGCCAAACAGGTTGGTGGAGACTCAAAGCTGATGACACTGCACACGGTGAATTTCCAGAGTTTTTATAGCTGGATAATAACTGGTTTGGGTGAATCCCTTAAAGAGGATATACAAAAGGGATTTATTTCAGTATGAGTTATAAAAAATTTGCATTTATTTACAAAGTTCAGATATTAATATAGTTTTCCACACAACCAAATGAATAATAATGAAAAGAAACGTTTTGGTGAACTTTGTAACTTTTTCTGAAGATCCAGTCCATTGAAAATAATGTCCAATCTCGTATTTTGGACAGAGGGTTTGGTCATGTACAGTTTCCCAAAATATTAGAACTGCTGTTGTTTTCACCATCTGACTACAGTCCCTGGAGATGCTGTCCTCCTGGTTGTCAACATAATTAAACCCTTTCAGAAAACCAATCAGATTCTGCTAATAAATGATCATCATCTGACACTCTGATTTGATCGGAAAGTCAGTAAACTGTCATCATCAGTCTGTCAGTTGGTCTGTTTTTGAATAAGTGCCCAGGAACATCATGCTAGTTAGTAAGCTAGCTAGCTTAGTACACTAACTAGCTAGCCGAAGAGTCTTCTGAACTCAGGACTGAGGCTAAAACAGTTATAACAAATCAAATGATTCTCCTAAAGCTGAATAAAATTGTATTCCAAATATAATTATTCCATCATAAAATTTTTATTGTCGGCGTCCGAGTAGCCTAGCAGTCTATTCCGTTACCTACCAACACAGGGATCCAGTGGCGGCTGGTGACTCCACATGTATCAGAGGAGACATGTGGTAGTCTGCAGCCCTCCCCAGATCAGCAGAGGGGGTGGAGCAGCGACCGGAAGGCTTGGAAGAGTGGGGTAATTGGCCAAGTAAAATTAGGGAGAAGGGGGGGGTCTCATTGTAATTAAAAATCATTGGACTGGATTTTTACTGCCCATGACCCTGCGTATGATAAGCGGTTTGGATAATGGATGGATGGATTTTTACTATTTTGGGGAACTTTTGTGTGGAGAGTGTTTAAACTGTTGTACTGAATGAGATGTGACTGTGTAGTACTGAGTGAAGTGATGAGAGTGTGGCAGAGAGGACCATACTGACTCCTCATGTATTAATAACTATTTAAAAAACACATAAACACAAAAAACCTCATCCATCCAGTGAAGATTATGACCATTCTAATTCATCAGCTCTCTCTCTCTCTTTATATACATATATATATATATGTGTGTGTATATTTTGTAAGCACTTCATCCATGTTTCCCTACATCAGATTGCCACAGAAGAAGCAAGGGTATGTACAGTGGGATGTGTAGCGTGTTGGCACTGGATTTGGACTGTAGTGTGTCCCATCATAGTGCTGTGCGGTGTGATACTGTATTGAAAGAAGAGCTTCAGATTAATGCCATCACAGGTTGACCTTGTGCTAGCTATTAGATTGGAGTGTCGCATTAGCATTTCACTTAGTCCCAGTCATTTATTTGTGTCCTCCATATCAGTGTCCTGGCCGTAGTAAAGTAAGGACCATGATGGTCTGTCAATAGAATCTGTTTGACCTCCCTTTCCCTAGAGTCCTCATCGTGTTTCTAGGCTTTGTGCATGTGGGGTTTTACTTTATTGTTGCAGCCATAGTGTTGCCTCTCATAGACTTGTGTAGTAGGCCATAGCATTATAGAAGTTAGGGAGCAAATATTAAATTTCATCCACTGTGTTTACTACCATTAAAGCAAGATGAACTGGTGGAAGAGGAAGATGAGGAGGTAGGTTTGCATCATGATGCAGCGAGTTTTTATATATATATATACATATATATATATATATATATATATATATATATATATATATATATATATATATATATATATATATGTACTGAATTTTATCCAAACACAAATTTGTCCTCAGTAGTTAGATTAAATGTGAAGCTTTTTTTTCCTACAGCTACATTCATTAATATAGAAAATAAGACGTATATTTCTTTCTGGCTTGGACAGCAGGTTATAACTCAAGACCAGGAGATGGAGACAATGGTGGGTACTGTAAATCTGCAGCATTTGGATTCAGGCTCCCTTTTGCCAAGTAGATGTGCTGTTTGATATGAACATTTGATTCAACTGGTCTATGGCTGGAGGCACGGTGGCACAGTGGTTAGCACAGTCGCCTCACAACAACAAGGTCCTGGGTTCGAGCCCCGGGGTAGTCCAAATTTGGGGGTCATCCCGGGTCTTCCTCTGTGTGGACCCTCTGCATGGGTTTCCTCCGGGTGCTCTGGTTTCCTCCCACAGTCCAAAGACATGTAGGTCAGGTGACTTGACCGTACTAAATTGTCCCTAGGTGTGAGTGTGCGTGTGTGTGTAAGGCAAGGCAAGGCAAGTTTATTTGTATAGCACCTTATCAGCGCAGAGGTCATTCGAAGAGCTTTACAGGCAAACGATAAGTAAAAAAAAGCATAAAATAAGAAATAAAAGTACAGACAAATTTTATAAAAGTACAGACAAGTTTAAAACTGATTTCGGAAAATGCCATCAAAGCTGATTAATTAAAAGTAACAATCTTAGCAGAATATATAAAAATAGCAAAATATACAGAACACACACACACAAACACACCAAGAACTTAGCCGTAGGCTGATTTGAAAGTAAGGTTTTTAACCTGGTTTTAAATGTGTCCAGTGTGGGGGGCCTCTCTCAGGTCCTCAGGCTGGGCGTTCCATCTACTTGGGGCGTAAATAGAAAATGCAGCTTCCCCTGCTCTAGACCTAGCATGAGGGATGGTTAAAAGACCCCTGCCATTAGACCTGAGAGTTCTTGCTGGTTTGTAAGGAGTAAACATGCCTTTTACATAGCGTGGTGCAAGGCCATTTAGAGCTTTGTATAAAATTAAAAGAATTTTAAAATCAATTCTGGTGTTGACGGGGAGCCAGTGCAGAGATATAAGAACAGGTGTAATGTGCTCATACAATTTAGTTCTGGTGAGAACACGGGCTATCGCATTTTGAATTAGCTGTAGTTGGCGCACAACTGATTTTGGGAGGCCGGTGATTTTGGGAGTCCATTACGGTAGTCTAGTCTACCTGGTGTAAATACATGGATTAGTTTCCCACAGTCTGATTTTGAAAGAAAGCCCCCTTAGTTTTGAAATGTTTTAGAGATGGTGGAGGGCTGATCTTGTGAGATGATTGATGTGGCTCTTAAAATTCAGATCGCTGTCTATGATTACACTGAGATTTTTCCAGCTTCACTTTTGCACTCCAGAGACAAAGAGCTGAACTGAGCTGCAATTCTTTGTCTCTGAGTCTTAAATGGCTAGAAGGTTGTTCGATATTAAATAGTTATTAACTTGAGTATAAACTGTTTTTCAAGTATTTTGTTGAGGAATGCTAAGTTGGAGATGGGCCTCTAGTTGGCAGTGGCTGTCGCATCAGGATTACTCTTCTTCAGAAGTGGTTTAACGACAGCTGTCTTAGGCGCTGCAGGAAATACACCTGCCTGAAGAGAGCAGTTAACAATTTCCAAAAAAAAATCATGTGCTAAGCAATTAAAAACTTTTTTTAAAAGTTTGGTAGGGATAGAATCCAAGCAGCAGACGGAGGACCTGAGCTGCCTAATATTGTCTAGACTTTAAGGTCTAGAGCAAGGATGGGCAATCTTATCCAGAAAGGGCCAGTGTGGGTGCAGGTTTTTGTTCCAGCCAAGCAGTTACACACCTGACCCCACTAATCAACCAGTACGAGTCTTTGCTGGGGAACTTGATTAAGAGACACAAGTATGTAACTGCTTGCTTAGAATAAAAACCTTCACCCACACTGGCCCTTTCTGGATAAGACCCCTGCCCACCCCTGGTCTAGAGGGTCAGAGTGAGACATGGCGCCAGTGATAAGTAAAGTAGGCCTTTGAATTATTTTTAACGGTATGACACAAGAAAAAAAAAAGGTGTCTTATTATGTACTCTCACTTTCTTACCTTCTATCTGTGATTCAGGGGTATTTTGTCAGGAATTTCACAAACATGGCCACTTTTTTTTATTCTTTCTCCAGCGCGACACTAGAGGGATAGGATGGCAGGTGGGTGAGGGCAGGGTCCCTGATGCATGGCAACATACAGTACTTACATCTTCACCTCACCATTTATGGAGATAAAATGCTGCTGTATACCATTAATGAGTAAACAAAATGGAGGCAGAGTATTAAGTTAATGTTGTAATAACTTGTATTTTGATATCTGGATGCCACATTGAATTTGAATACATCAATTTGAAACCCTGGTGGCTACCTGTCAACGTTTACTATGATTTGTGTTGTTTTTTTCACTCCCACCCCCAGTTTGGGGAGAGTGAGGAGGAGGAAGAGGAGGAAGTCAGAGAGGAAGGGGACAAAGTTGAGATTGAGGTTTGCTGTTGTTTCTTCCAGTGATGCCAACCAAAGAACGTCATAATCGCACTCCCATCCGTTAATTTTCCTGTATCTCCCGCAAAATGTGCCATCAGGGTCAAAGTCCTGAATCTGTGCTTTGGTCAGAGTACATGTGTTTCCTGGTGACACCTGACCCCCCGCTGTGCCTTTCATGGTGACACCTAACCCCCCACCATACCTTTCATGGTGACACCTAACACCATGTGCAGTGTGTTGCTGGTGGTCTGTAGTCTTTTTCCACGTTCTTCATCGATAGCAGTGCTGTTTTCCCTGGCCTTTCCCTAAAACCCATCATTCATACCTGAGAAAGACTTGTTATATTTGAATTTTCTACTTTGTTTCCTTTAATTGATATTTTCCTTTTTTATTTGTTGTGTTATGTTTGCAATAGACTGAGAAGGAAAAGGTGGGTGTTTGTTGCACACATATTTCAAATATGGTCAAAGTTCGCATAGATGCTAGTTTTTGTTCCAGTTTGGCTTGTAGAGCTGTCCTGAGGTTTGGAGCTCTGATGTGAATTAGTCCTCCAGACTTCCCTGTTGCTTAGTCTTCTTATGTCAAGTTCAATGAAGTTTTAAAATAGTTCCAGATGGTCTTACAGTTCCACATCTTATTTTTCCTCCTCGTACAAAGATGGACACCCCCACGATGGAGAAGGTAGGTTCTATGGTGTGCAGTATGTTCAGGGGTTCATTTTGAGGTGTAGTTTTGCATCCAGCACATTTAACAGGACTGAAAACAGCTCTGAGTTTTTCCTAATAAACTAGATTAAAATTGGATTCCACGTGAAAAATAACATTAATCGAGGTTGTCCTTCCTTGCCTCTTCCTTCATTTCCCTAGCCGGAAATTGCTTTCGAAGAGAAAAAGGTGAGTGTAGGTTTACAGACGCATAGTGCATCCGGAAATTATTCACACCCCTTCACTTTCCCCACATGTTGTTATGTTACAGCCTTATTCCAAAATGGATTAAATTCTTTTTTTTTCTCATCAATCTACACACAATACCCCACAATGACAAAGCGATAAAGGTTGTGTAGAAATTTTTGCAAATTTATTAAAAATAAAAAACTGGAATACTGCATGTACATAAGTATTCACAGCCTTTGCTATGACACTCAACATTGAGCTCAGGTTCCTCCTGTTTCCACTGATCATCCTTGAGATGTTTCTACATCTTGATTGGAGTCCACCTGTAGTAAATTCAATGGATGGGACATGATTTGGAAAGGCACACACCTGTCTATATAAGGTCCCACTGTTGACAGTGCATGTCAGAGCAGAAACCAAGCCATGAAGTCAAAGGAATTGTCTGTGGACCTCCGAGACAGGATTGTATCGAGGCACAGATCTGGGGAAGGGCACAAAAACATTTCTACAGCTTTGAAGGTCCCGAAGAGCACAGTGGTCTCCATCATTCGCAAATGGAAGAAGTTTGGATCCACCAGGACTCTTCCTAGAGTTGCCCGCCCAGCCAAACTGAGCAATCGGGGGAGAAGGGCCTTGGTCAGGGAGGTGACCAAGAACCCAATGGTCACTCTGACAGAGCTCCAGCGTTCCTCTGTGGAGATGGGAGAACCTTCCAGAAGGACAACCATCTCTGCAGCACTCCACCAATCAGGCCTTTATGGTAGAGTGGCCAGACGGAAGCCTCTGCTCAGTAAAAGGCACATGACAGCCCGCTTGGAGTTTACCAGAAAGCACCTAAAGGACTCTCAGACCATGAGAAACAAGATTCTCTGGTCTGATGAAACCAAGATTGAACTCTTTGGCCTGAATGCCAAACGTCACGTCTGGAGGAAACCAGGCACCTCTCATCACCTTGCTAATACCATCCCTACAGTGAAGCATGGTGGTGGCAGCATCATGCTGTGGGGATGTTCTTCAGCGGCAGGAACTGGGAGACTAGTCAGGATCGAGGGAAAGATGGATGGAGCAAAGTACAGAGAGATCCTTGATGAAAACCTGCTCCAGAGCGCTCAGGACCTCAGACTGGGGAGAAGGTTTACCTTTCAACACGACAACGACCCTAAGCACACAGCCAAGACAACGAAGGAGTGGCTTCGGGACGAGTCTGTGAATGTCCTTGAGTGGCCCAGCCAGAGCCCAGACTTGAACCCCATTGAATATCTCTGGAAAGACCTGAAAATAGCTGTGCAGCGACGCTCCCCATCTAACCTTACAGAGCTGGAGAGGATCTGCAGAGAAGAATGGGAGAAATACCCCAAATATAGGTGTGCCAAGCTTGTAGCTTCATACCAAAAAGACTTGAGGCTGTAATCACTGCCAAGGGTGCCTCAACCAAGTACTGAGTAAAGGCTGTGAATACTTATGTACATGCAATATTTCAGTTTTTTATTTTTAATAAATTTGCAAAAATTTTTACAAAACCTTTTTCGCTTTGTCATTATGGGGTATTGTGTGTAGATTGAGGAGGAAAGAAAGGAATTTAATCCATTTTGGAATAAGGCTGTAACATAACAAAATGTGGGGAAAGTGAAGGGGTGTGAATACTTTCCGGATGCACTGTATGAACACACACAGACAATCACATTAAATTATTCTCTCTTACACGCAGAGACGATCATTTAATAGACATAAAAGTATTACATCATCAACAGTACCCAATCCATTTCTAGCCCCTGTCCGTCCTCTAAAGCCCTCCCTCTGGTGTTTTGAAGCAGAACTTTATCAGTCTCTCCTTTCAAATATCACCACCTTATCCTGGCCGTCCATCAACCAACCAGACCAATGATCCAACCAGACCAACCAACCAGACCAACTAACCAGACTAATGAACCAACCAAACCAACCAACCAGACCAACTAACCAGACCAATGATCCAACCAGACCAATGAACCAACCAGACCAATGAACCATCCAGACCAATGGTCCAACCAGACCAATGAACCAACCAGCCCAATGAACCAATCAGACTAATGAACCAACCAGACCAATGAACCAACAACCAGACTAGTGAACCAACCAGACCAATGAACCAACAACCAGACTAGTGAACCAACCAGACCAATAAACCAACCAGACTAATGAACCAACCAGACCAATAAACCAACCAGACCAGTGGACCAGTGACTTCATGAGCCACTGCTCCATCTGAAGGGCTCAGGGTTGGTCCTGGGCAGGCGTTGTTTAGGTGATTTTACACCTGAGTGTCAGCATGTTAAGGAGGAGTATTTTCAGCTCACTTCCCTTCCCTAGACCCCCCGTCCCCCGTCCCAGTGCTTGTGTGAATCACTGCTATGAAGACATAGACTCCATGCCAAATTTAACTCTTTTTGAATATGCTCCCTTTTAAAAGGTGGCAGTCGCTGGCAAAAAGGTGGGTTGGTTGGAATTTGTGTGTGTGTGTGTGTGTGTGTGTGTGTGTGTGTGTGTGTGTGTGTGTGTGTGTGTGTGTGTGTGTGTGTGTGTGTGCTTTAGTTAAATACCAGGTCACTTTGTCAGTGGTGGGAGTGATGAACTAATCCACATTTGTGAACTACTATGAGGATCTCTGCTTTATCCATGTAACTTGGGAAGGTGTCAGCAGACGGTGTTCACCTCCACCATGCACTTCCTTCCTTGAATTTGACTATTTTCTATTTCCTGACTCATTTGTAGGTGTCAGTGATTACGTTATTGTTTTCTAGTAAACTGAATGGATTGGATCGTCAAAGTTTTATCATTTCGGGCGTCCGGGTAGCGTAGCAATCTATTCCTTTGCCTACCAACACGGGGATCGCCAGTTCGAGTCCCCGTGTTACCACCAGCTTGGTCAGCTGTCCTTACAGACACAATTGGCCGTGTCTGCGGGTGGGAAGCCGGATGTGGGTATGTGTCCTGGTGGCTGCACTAGCGCCTCCTCTGGTCGGTTGGGGCGCCTGTTTGGGGGGGAGGGGAAATTGGGAGGAATAGCATGATCCTCCCACATGCTACGTCCCCCTGGTGAAACTCCTCACTGTCAGGTGAAAAGAAGCGGCTGGCGACACCACATATATGGGAGGAGGCATGTGGTAGTCTGCAGCCCTCCCCGGATCAGCGGCGGGGGTGGAGCAGAGACCGGGACGGCTCGGAAGAGTGGGGTAATTGGCCAAGTACAGTTGGGGAGAAGGGGGGGTGGTGTATTATTTCATGAGTTATATAGTGGTTGCTTTCACATGTCTTGTTTACAGGAATCAGATCTCTCTCTGTTAATAGTTGTGTGTATTTCTCTCTGTTAACAGTTGTGTGTGTTTCTCTTTGTTAATAGTTGTGTGTATTTCTGTCTGTTAATATTTGTGTGTATTTCTCTCTGTTAACACTTGTGTGTATTTCTCTCTGTTACTAGTTGTGTGTATTTCTCTCAGTTAACACTTGTGTGTATTTCTCTCTGTTAACACTTGTGTGTATTTCTCTCTGTTAACAGTTGTGTGTGTTTCTCTCTGTTACTAGTTGTGTGTATTCTCTCTGTTAACAGTTGTGTGTGTTTCTCTGCAGATGGATACAGAGGCCAGTGACTTACTGAATGAGCTGCAAGTCAAGCTGAACAATGTGCTGGATGAGCTTTGTACTACATTTGGGGCCAGGTAATCCCAGCCCCCCCCCCCCACACACACACACACACACAAACACAAATACTCACAAAAACACACGCACGTGTGCACACATAGTACATACAGACAACTGTCTGTGTTCACTTTGTCTTTCTTGCACTTGCAATTCCTTAAGTGCTATTCTCTCTGTCTCTCTGTCTCTCGCTGTCTGTCTCACTCTCTCTGTCTCTCTGTCTCTCTGTCTGTTTCTCGCTGTCTATCTCTCTCTCTGGCTCTCTCTCGCTGTCTGTCTCACTCTCTGTCTGTCTGTACCTGTGTGTGTGTGTGTGTGTGTGTGTGTAACACACAGTTTCCAGACTCGGATCAGTGAGTGTATGAGACAGATGGCCTCTCTGCTGTATCAAATCAAAGGACCACTCAACACCAACAACAGGAACCAGGTGGAGGCCGACTCCGACAATATGCTGCGGCCTTTAATGGATCTGCTTGATGGAAAGTGAGTGGATTAAAAGCCACATAGTATTTTGGGCGTCCGGGTAGCGTGGCGGTCTATTCCGTTTCCTACTGAACACAGGGATTTGAACTGGTGGGGATCACCGGATCAAATCCCTGTGTTCTCTCCAGCTTGGTCGGGCGTCCCTACAGACACAATTGGCCGTGTCTGTGGGTGGGAAGCCGGATGTGGGTATGTGTCCTGGTGGCTGCACTAGCACCTCCTCTGGTCTGTCGATGCGCCTGTTCATGAGGGAGGGGGAACTGGGGGGAATAGCGTGATCCTCCCACACGCTATTCCCCCTGGTGAAACTCCTCACTGTCAGGTGAAAAGAAGCGGCTGGTGACTCCTCATATATTGGAGGAGGCATGTGGTAGTCTGCAGCCCTCCCCGGATCAGCAGAGGGGGTGGAGCAGAGAGACCAGGACGGCTTGGAAGAGTGGGGTATTTGGCCAAGTACAACTGGGGAGAAAAAGGGGGGAAATCCAAAATGAAAAAGGGACATATTTTAGGATCACAGAAGATTTTTTTTTTAAGTATTGTCAAGCACAGCGTCCATGTAATACTGTAGAGGATGAACCTTGATTCTTAGTTCAGTGGTCGAAGTGAACCTGTACTACTTATACTCCAGATGTGAGATGAATGTGTCTCAAGAATATACATTTATAGAAAAGAAGGATTTTTTTTATTATTGTATTAATCAAATTAAATGTGTTGGTACACATTCAGGGGAGGGGCCAGCAGAGTTACTGCACCTCGCCCGGAAAAGGGAAACCGGGGCCCCCTCCTGGAGCCAGACCTGGGAGGGGAGCTCGCTGGCGAGTGTCTGGTGGCCGGGCCTTGGCCCATGGGGCCTGGTCGGGCCCAGCCCAAAAAAACAACATGGAGCCACCACCCCGTGGACCCACCACACGTGCGGATGAGCATTGGGGTAGGGTGTAATGCAGGCAAAGGCAGGAACCGGGGTTTGCCGACTTCCAGCATCGCAGATTGGTCCTCAGGACATGGAATGCCACTTCTCTGGCTGGGAAGGAGCCTGAGCTGGTGCGGGAGGTGTAGCGGTAATAACTAGATATAGTTGGGCTCACCTCCACACATAGCATGGGCTCTGGTACCAAACACCTGGAGAGGGGATGGACTCATTACTTTTCCGGAGTTGGCCAAGGTGACAGGCGCCGGGCGGGTGTGGGGATACTCACAAGTCCCCGGTTGAGCACCGCCGTGTTGGAGTTCTCCCCGGGGAATGAGAGGGTTGCCTCTATACGACTGCGAGTCGCTGGGGGAAAGGCTCTGACTGTTGTGTGTGCTTATGCACCGAATAGCAGTTTGGAGTATTCGGCCTTCTTGGAGTCTCTGGGTGGTGTCCTGGATTGGGCTCCGCCTCGGGACTCTATAGTTCTGCTGAGGGACTTCAACGCTCACATGGGCAACAATGGAGAAACCTGGAGGGGCATGATCGGGAGGAATGGCCTCCCTGATCTGAACCCGAGCGGTTCAGATCAGGGAATCTTTCTTGCACTTTTACTTTAGCACTGGTTTTGCTCTTAGATGCTTGTTTAGATGCACTTATGACCTCTGATGACAAGTAGTTCTCTTGATTTCCTACGTTAAATGCACTTATTGTAAGTCGCTTTGGATAAAAGCGTCGGCTAAATGACTGTAATGTAATGTGCCTTGTTATTGGACTTCTATGCGAGTCATGGATTGGTCATAACAAACACCATGTTCGAACATAAGGTATAGTTCATAAGTGTACTTGGTACCAGAACACCTTAGGCTGAAGGTCGATGATGGACTTTGTGGTCGTATCATCAGATCTGCGGCCGTATGTTTTGGACACTCAGGTGAAGAGAGGAGCAGAGCTGTCGACTGATCGCCACCTGGTGGTGAGTTGACTCAGATGGCGGGGAAGGCTGCCGGACAGACCTGGCAAACCCAAACGTGTAGTGAGAGTGAACTGGGAACGTCTGGCGGAGGCCCCTGTCCGTGAGGTCTTCAACTCCCACCTCTGAAAGAAGTTCTCATGTATCCTGAGGGAGGCTGGGGACATGGAGTCTGAGTGGGCCATGTTCAAAGCCTCTATTGTAGATGCGGCAGGCAGGAACTGTGGTCATAAGGTCATCGGTGCCTGTCGAGGCGGCAACCTAAGAACCCGCTGGTGGACACCGGGGGTGAGGGAAGCCGTCAGGCTGAAGAAGGAGGCCTTTCGGACTTGGTTGGTCCAGGGGTCTCCTGAAGCAGCAGACAGGTACCGGGAGGCCAGAAGGGCTGCCGCTTCGGCGATCGCAGAAGCAAAATCTCGGGTGTGAGAGGAGTTCGGCAAGGCTATGGAGAAGGACTTTCGGTTGGCCTCAAGGAAGTTCTGGCAAACCATCCGGTGACTCAGGAAGGGGAAGCAGGGCTCGACTCAGGCTGTGTTCAGCCGGGGAGGGGAACTGTTGACCCGGACTGGGGATGTTGTCGAGCGGTGGAAAGAACACTCTGAGGAGCTCCTGAACCCGACTAACATGTCGTCAGTGGAGGAGGTAGAGTATGAAGACTCAGGGGAAGCCCCACCCATATCCCTGGCAGAGGTCTCTGAAGTAGTTAAAAAGCTCCTCAGTGGCAAGGCGTGGATGAGATTCGTCCTGAGATGCTGAAGGCTCTGGACATTGTTGGACTGTCTTGGTTGACACGCCTCTTCAGTGTCGCGTGGAGGTCGGGGACAGTGCCTGTGGGGTGACAGACTGGGGTGGTGGTTCCCATATTCAAAAAGGGGGACCGGAGGGTGTGCTCCAATTATCGGGGCATCGCATTGCTCAGCCTCCCTGGGAAAGTCTACTCTAGAGAGCTCGAAAGGAGGCTCAGACCGATTGTCGAACCTCGGCTCCAGGAGGAACAATGCGGATTCCGTCCTGGCCTTGGAACAACAGACCAACTCTTTACCCTTGCGGAAGTGCTGAGGGGGGCATGGGAGTTTGACCAGCCGGTCTACATGTGTTTTGTGGATTTGGAGAAGGCTTACGACTATGTACTGCGGGAATATAGGGTACCGGGCAGTTGCTACAAGCCATCTGGCCCTTTATTAACCCAAGAGAGAGCTGTGTTCGCATTCTTGACACAAAGTCAAACAGGTTTTCGGTGGGTGTCGGACTCCGCCAAGGTTTTCCCTTGTCTCCGATTCTGTTTGTGATATTCATGGACAGGATCTCAAGGTGCAGCCAAGGTGAGGAGTGTGTCCATTTTTGGAACCTCAAAATTGCATCTCTGCAATTTCGCAGATGATGTGGTTTTGTTGGCTTCATCAGAACACAATCTCCAGCATGCACTGGGGCAGTTTGCAGCTGAGTGTGAAATGGCCGGGATGAGAGTCCGCACCTCCAAGTCTGAGGCCATGGTTCTCTACCGGAAAATGGTGGATTGCTCCCTCCGGGTTGGGGATGAGTTGTTGCCTCAAGTGAAGGAGTTCAAGTATCTCGAGGTCTTGTTCACGAGTGAGGGTAGGCTGGAGTGGGAGATTGACAGGCAGATTGGTGCAGCATCAGCAGTAATGCGGACATTGTACCAGACCGTTGTGGTGAAGAGGGAGCTGAGCCGGAAGGCAAAGCTCTCAATTTACCAGTCAATCTTTGTTCCAACCCTCACCTATGGTCATGAGCTTTGGGTGCTGACTGAAAGGGTGTGATCACGGATGCAAATGGCTGAAATGAGTTTCCTCTGTAGGGTGTCTGGGTTCAGCCTTAGAGATAGGGTGAGGAGCTTGGACATCCGGAGGGAGCTTGGCGTAGAGCCGCTGCTCCTTCCGTGTCGAAAGGAGCCAGTTGAGGTGGTTTGGGCATCTGATTAGGATGCCTCCTGGGCACCTTCCTTTGGAGGTTTACCGGGCACGGCCAACTGGGAGGAGACCCTGGGGTAGACCCAGAACTCGCTGGAGGGACTATATGTCCAGTCTGGCTTGGGAACACCTTGGGATCCCTAAGGAGGAGCTGGAGGGTGTTGCTGGGGAGAGGGATGTCTGGAGTGCCCTACTTAGCTTGCTGCCACCGCAACCTGACCCCGGAAAAGCAGCTGATGATGAATAAATGAATGAATGAATGGGGTACACATTCAACCATCATTCATGTGTATTCATACACAAATGCACCCAATGGGCCTACACACACCGCGCTGCAACAATAAACCAGTTATTCCACTATGTTTAACCAGTGTGTGTGTGTTTTGCATGTGTTTGCATGTGCGTGAATTATTGTGTGTGTGTTCAGGTTGACGCTGTTTGCCACGGTGTGTGAGAAGACCGTACTGAAGCGGGTCCTGAAGGAGCTGTGGAGGATTGTGATGAGCAGCCTGGAGAAGACAATCGTCCTGCCCCAGGGCAACGACACCTTTGTAAGTGTACGCAGTTTAAGGCGTAAGGTTTTTTTGTGTTTTTAAATTAAACCTGTTGTAATTTCAAATTGAAAGGGCCATTTAAGTGACTCAGTCAGATCAGCACATACCATACAGCATCAAGCTTGGCTCAGGTTTGAATCCATCCTTCTAGCTACATGTGTCAACCCCCTTACTCCTCCACCTATATTTCCTGTTTTACAATACATGTTATACTTTACAGCATTTGTTAGATATGTTTCCTCAGAGCTTATCTGGGTTCAACCCAGTACTCATCTGTTGTATGTTGCGTTGATGTAGCTTATGATTCAGTGACTTGTCTGTCCACAGCTTGTTTTCATTACACAGTTGAAGGGACAACCTTGATGCACACGGTGGCCATCCGCTCCACCCGTGCCGTTGTTTTGGTCACACTTTGTAACTGTTGTTTGCTTTGTTTCTTGATAATGAGAAGATACAGTGTTGACCTGATGGTGAGGAACCTCACATTTCTTGTCAGTAGAGTGCCCATGTTGTAGCAATACTGGTAGTCCCCGGGTTACGGATGCCTGACTTACAAACGCCCAGCTTATGAACGCCCGACTTATGAACGCCCAGCTTACAAACGCCCAACTTATGAACTCCCGCACTTATGAACCGACCTGCATAAAGCCTATTATTTTTAAAAATAAAGCTAGACACATATTACTGCTGGGATAGGCTCCAGCATCCCACAACCCGGAGAGCAGGATAAGCGGTTTGGATAATGGATGGAATGGATGGATGGAGTTACACACCATGGTTTGTACTAGCGAACGGTCGCACAACTTTGGGCGACGCTCAAAACACTGCACGTTTTAGGCGGTTCGTTTGCCCAAGACAGAACAACGCCATGTCATCATCACCATTTTAAGTCAGATCGCGTAAACATTGTGTGTATTGTATTTTGACTTAATTTTTTCACGTGTTTACCCTCATAATCGTGGCTTCAAAGCGTAAATCTGGTGTAAGTGATGGTGATGCATCGAAGAAAAGCAAAACGATCACGGTTGAAACGAAAGTGGAAATATTAAAGCGTTCAGAGAGGTGAAATGCCAACAAACATTGGAAAAGCGTTCGGCTACAGTCGATCAACCATCGGGACAATTATAAAGGACAAGGGGAGAGTGATGGAGTCTGTGTAAGGCTCTGTCCAAATGAAAGCCACAATTATCATTAAGCAACACGGGTTTAATTATTGAAGTGTAAAGGTTGTTGGTAATTTGGTTAGAGGCTCAAAATCAGCGTAATATTCCTAATTAATTAAGTTAATTAAAGCTCCTTCCAGTATGCAAGACATCAGTTAGAATGAGAGCACTTGTTAACCTTTATTTATCTTTTCTTTTTCATCTAAACAGCTTAAGAAACTTTTCTTAATGTGTTATATCCATGCACACATTCTCTCAATTATCAATACTGTACTGTAGTTACATTTATTATTATTACTGCATTGTTATATTTATGTTTTAGGTCAAATATATACTATATACTGAGATAAACATTTGACTAATTGACACTAGATGTGAACTGTACATAACTGTTGTGACTCACATACAAATTCAACTTACGAACAGACTCAAAAATGGAACTTGTTTGTAATCCGGGCACTTCCTACCTCACATAGCCATGGTGCTGCACGCCATTATGGATCATACCTTTAAAAGACACACATATTAGGTGAACTAGACACTCTAAAATTGAGTCCTTAAAGCCCAAATTGTCTGTTGGTATAAATGGGATGAATTGTGTGTGGGTCCTATCTGTCCTGAGTGTCTCCCTGCCCTCTGCCCACTACCTACTGGGATAGACTCAAACCCCACAACACTAAATCGCTTTAAAATAGTATGTGAAAAGAAGGGATGAATGAATGAATACATCTACAATTTTTTCAGCAACTCTTCAGATGACTAATCATACATAATTGAGTCAATAATTTGTGTTTACTGTTACCTTGTGATCAGGGGGCTCAAATCCTCTCTGCTGCCAAAGAACTCGGACAACTCTCCAAACTCAAGGTACCATTTTCTATTTGCGCTTCCATCAGCTTGCCTTTAATGAGTAACTAACCTCAGAATTACTCATTTGACAATCAGAAAGTGTTGTGATCAACTGGTCTGTCTGATTATCTGAAGTCAACTCATCACTGTCGGTTGTCTCTGCTGGCTTTTTGTCTATTTGGTTCTTTGAATGTGGGGGTTGGTGTAAAAAAATCACTTCTATGCACCCTATGCATTGCCTTTGTGCACCTATGTCCTACCAGACCTGAATCTAGTTTTTTGCACTTGCATTGTTATCTCCTGACTAAATCCTTGTTTATGTTGTATTAACTCGGAGCTGTACGTCACTTTGGATAAAAGCATCTGCTAAATGAAATTGTACCATTATAACACTGTATTATCACCTTTATTATTTTCTATATAAACCAATGAAATGAGGCTGTACTGTAAAGTGTCTGGATATGCTGATGACATGGCCCTTGTTGGCCTGTTTTACAAAAACAGCAGTTAAATGAACTCTTACTTGGGTCAAGTCTCTAGTCTTCAGTTGTGGTGCTGGTCCAGTGTTTTTTTAGATAACGTTGTCAGAACCAGAATAAGTCTAACCCTGACCAAGGAACTTATTGTTAAGAGTGGCGACACCCTTCTCCCACCCCCTCTCTGTGACCAACCTGTTGAAATTGTAGAATGTTGTGATCTTTTAGCGATACACATTGATGGCAAGTTGGCCAATCAGAAACTGTTTAAATAGAAACGTTTTGGTGCATGAGAGCCTGGACATTTCTGAGAGCGTCTATGTCAGCTTTACTTGTGTTTGGTATTACAGCTCGTTATGGAAACCCAAATAAAGGATGAGGTTAAGTTGGCCAGGATTGTTAAAGGAACATTTTGCCAATGGTTTTATGAATGTCCAGTCAGTACTAACTGGTAATGTATTCGACTGAAGCACTACAATCCTCACTATGTGCTATATTGACAGAGAAACTGGTGTTCTCCTGCACAGTCTTTTCCACAGCAGAATGCATTGTGTGCATGTTTTTGTATCATCATTCCCATCGCTGTAAAAACACTTCCACTGGCAAAACACATCCTCGAGATGTGTCTTTTAAATGCCATCTTTAGAGTCGATTAGAGTGGTGATGAGAAACCCAAGCTTAGTTTTCAGTCTGTGAACTGATGCCAGAATGGATAGAAAAATCTCTGTTTCACTGCTGCCCCACCCAGAGATGCAGAAACTATCAGGAAGAAGTACGGGTGATGTTGATGTGCTATCTCTGTTGCAGAAGGATGTCAATAAAGTTGAAAATTGGTGAAATGTTCCTTTTAACACAGCGCGCGAGTTAATTGGACGCCAGCAGAAGCAACTGGATTTCCTATATCATTCAACTTTATACAGGAACGTATACAGGTCATAGTCCGTAAACCTGACCACATACTTCAAACCACGTTTCTATATCTATCTATCTATCTATCTATCTATCTATCTATCTATCTATCTATCTATCTATCTATCTATCTATCTATCTATCTATCTATCTATCTATCTGCCTGCATCTATCTATCTATCTATCTATCTATCTATCTATCTATCTATCTATCTATCTATCTATCTATCTATCTATCTATCTATCTATCTGCCCGTCCATCCATCTGTCTGTCTGGTATTGTCTATGTGTGTTAAAAGCAGCACCAGGTACGTTTTTGGATTTCAGCAAAATCTTTTGTCTTTGCATCAACTGTCACAAAGACCGAGGAGCTTTTTTTTTCTTCTTCTTTCTTCGTAGCGTAGCAATAAGGGGATGAGGGGAAGGTGCATGAGAGAGGCCGAAGATAAGATGTCAGTTTTGGTTGGACAGTGAAAATCTCTTCTCTTGTATGATGCAGGATCACATGGCGGGGGAAGCCAGGAGCCTGTCTCCCAGGCAGTGTGCTGTCATGGATGTGGCTCTGGACACCATCAAGGTCAGTGTATAGTACATTTATGACAGTGTCGTGTAGACAGGGTGAACTCGGCCTCATCCAGTATTCATTTATCACCTCTGGTACCTTTGTTGTTAAGAAAGTGGACTTCCATCCTGTGGGGTTGCTAGTTTAAAACCCTGGATTTTCTGGTGACTTTAGGGCAATGGGGAAGTGAATGATTATGGTGAGGCATCTAAACCAGCTACCATCTGCAGATCTCTGGCCACTCAGAAAGGCTGTAGGTGCTCTGGGCTACTTCCAGGCTGATGTTTCAGAATACATTAATGAGTTGTTGGTTTGTTTTGGTCTTGACGTTAATGTGAGCAGTTACACTGCAGACTTTTAATGAGTGTTGACAAGGCAGGTTGAGAAAACAGTCACACATGGGCTGTTAAATGTTGTACAGTGATGCAAAAGGTATGTGAACTGTTTCATTGTAGTTTTATCTGCCCTGAAACACAACCAACGTTGCATTGATTGCATAACATTTGTAAAAAGTTACACTATAATACGCTGGTTCAATTCCAGCCGGCGACCTTTGTTGCATGCCATACCTCTCTCTGTCTCCCATTCCTGTCTGCCTCTTCACCGTCGCTGTCTAATCTAATTAGGGAAAAAAATATATGCCAAAAGAAAATCTTAACAAAAATTGTGTAAAATAAAAATGGTTCACCATGTACATATTCAAAACCTACAGTGAAGCACATCTTCTCCTGGCCGAGAGCTTGAGTCATAAGAAAGTAGCTGAAATGGTTAGCATCTAGATGTTATGTAGATGTTATGTATGAAGCGGTTAGCGCCTAGATGTTATGTAGATGTTATGTTATGTATGAAGTGGTTAGCATCTAGATGTTATGTAGATGTTATGTTATGTATGAAGCGGTTAGCGTCTAGATGTTATGTAGATGTTATGTTATGTATGAAGCGGGTAGCGTCTAGATGATATGTACATGTTATGTTATGTATGAAGTGGTTAGCATCTAGATGTTATGTAGATGTTATGTTATGTATGAAGCGGTTAGCGCCTAGATGATATGTAAATGTTATGTTATGTATGAAGTGGTTAGCATCTAGATGTTATGTAGATGTTATGTTATGTATGAAGCGGGTAGCGTCTAGATGTTATGTAGATGTTATGTTATGTATGAAGCGGGTAGCGTCTAGATGATATGTAGATGTTATGTTATTATGAAGTGGTTAGCATCTAGATGTATCTAATCGTTGTAATGTAAATAATCAGAAAACAGTGGCAACCTATTTTCTGTTCTCTCCTCACATTTTTTTGTGTCCCTCTTCCTCTATTGCAGCAATACTTCCACGCTGGAGGTAATGGGCTGAAGAAGGGCTTCCTGGAGAAGAGTCCTGAACTGTCGTCTCTACGCCATGCTTTGTCTCTCTACACCCAAACAACAGACACACTCATCAAGACATTTGTGACCACGCAACACACTCAAGGTAGCCCGCAATTACTGCTATACTACTACTTCGGCTACTACTACTACTTTCGGCCGCTCCCGTTAGGGGTCGCCACAGCGGATCGTCCGTTTCCATCTTTTCCTTCCTGTACTAATACTGTTTAAATTGTCTAGTTATTCTGATCTAGTGTTAAAAAATTTTTTTTTTCTTACTCCAGTGTTATTGAGTGGCACCACCTCAACTCTAAAAATCCAAAAATCAGCCTCCAAAGTCATCAGCTAGCTTAAAGTGTCAATGGCTTACTTTCCTTTTTAGGCCTCAGCCTATTAATGATTTATTAATAATTTACTTAAGCTAATGCTAAGTTACTGTAACTTATATTCTTTTTAAAATTCCCATTTGAAGGATATAAAGCAACTGATATTTATTTATACGTATTAAGTATTTATAATTTATGATAAATTTATAAATTATTATTTATAAATTATCAATGGTTTAAAACCGATATTCATATTTAAGTATTTACAGTAAATTTATGAATTATATTATTTATAAATATAAATTATTCATTAATATGCTTATTTATATTTATTAAGTTTTATAATTTATAATAAATTCATAAGTTATTTTATTATTTATAAATTATAAATTGACAATTTATAATTATTTATTCACATATGATATTTATTTACATTAAAACACCTGTTAACAGTATGTTTGCTCTTTTGTCTGTTGTGTTTTATGAGGTGTCACTGCTGTGGTTTGTTGACACGATGTTGCTGTTTTCTCTTAATCTCTTGTGCTGCCTCTATACCAGTGCACAATGGAAAGGGTATTAGGTTAACGCCCAGCGAAAAAATACAGCCCAGCAGGGGTAGGTTAATGCTGTGATCCCAGCAACCCTCCCCCATCCTGACCTGCCACCCCCTCCCCTCCCCCACCCCTCCTTAATATATGTCAGCTACCTCTGAGGTGGTTCAGCCCTGCCCATCTCCTCTTCCTCATCCTACTCTGTTACCCAGCCTGTATCTTCATCATCATAATAGCTCTGAATTCTCTATCATACATGATTTCTTTGTGTTAAGATTAAAATGACCGTGCAAATGAAAACTTACTGATGCATCTTCATCCTCGCACTAGGCTCGGGGGTGGACAAACCAATCGGTGAGGTTTCCATCCAGATTGACCTTCACACTCATCCAGGAAATGGAGAGCGTAAAGTTACTGTCAAAGGTCACTTTCATTACTCACATTTTACATTTCCAGATTCACCAGACACGTATCCACTGCAGCAGACAGCAGAGTCAGATTAACTCACCAGCTGGCATCATATAACACTAAAAACTGATCATATAGTAGTACTCTATAGCGTAGTACTAGCAATAGTACATTTGCTCCATAGTAATCATATCACAGCCAAGAATATCATGCCATGTTAGGTGTATTTATTGGATGTGCACCTTAGATCCCTGAAAGGCAGTGACTGGACAATCAAGCTGCACGATAGATGAAACATGCTACAGCTCAGTATAACAGACAGGGCAGACAGATGAAACATGCTACAGCTCAGTATAACAGACAGGGCAGACAGATGAAACATGCTACAGCTCAGTATAACAGACAGGGCAGACAGATGAAACATGCTACAGCTCAGTATAACAGACAGGGCAGACAGACGAAACATGCTACAGCTCAGTATAACAGACAGGGCAGACAGATGAAACATGCTGCAGCTCAGTATAACAGACAGGGCAGACAGATGAAACCTGCTACAGCTCAGTATAACAGACAGGGCAGACAGGTGAAACATGCTGCAGCTCAGTATAACAGACAGGGCAGACAGATGAAACATGCTGCAGCTCAGTGTAACAGACAGGACAGGCAGATGAAACATGCTGCAGCTCAGTATAACAGACAGGGCAGACAGATGAAACATGCTGCAGCTCAGTATAACAGACAGGGCAGACAGACGAAACATGCTGCAGCTCAGTATAAAAGACAGGGCAGACAGGTGAAACATGCTACAGCTCAGTATAACAGACAGGGCAGACAGATGAAACAGGGCAGACAGATGAAACCTGCTACAGCTCAGTATAACAGACAGGGCAGACAGATGAAACATGCTACAGCTCAGTATAACAGACAGGGCAGACAGATGAAACATGCTGCAGCTCAGTATAACAGACAGGGCAGACAGACGAAACATGCTGCAGCTCAGTATAACAGACAGGGCAGACAGGTGAAACATGCTGCAGCTCAGTATAACAGACAGGGCAGACAGATGAAACATGCTACAGCTCAGTATAACAGACAGGGCAGACAGATGAAACATGCTGCAGCTCAGTATAATAGACAGGGCAGACAGGTGAAACATGCTACAGCTCAGTATAATAGACAGGGCAGACAGATGAAACATGCTGCAGCTCAGTATAACAGACAGAGCAGACAGATGAAACATGCTGCAGCTCAGTATAACAGACAGGGCAGACAGACGAAACATGCTACAGCTCAGTATAACAGACAGGGCAGACAGATGAAACATGCTACAGCTCAGTATAACAGACAGGGCAGACAGGTGAAACATGCTGCAGCTCAGTATAACAGACAGAGCAGACAGGTGAAACATGCTGCAGCTCAGTATAACAGACAGGGCAGACAGATGAAACATGCTACAGCTCAGTATAACAGACAGGGCAGACAGGTGAAACATGCTGCAGCTCAGTATAACAGACAGGGCAGACAGATGAAACATGCTGCAGCTCAGTATAACAGACAGGGCAGACAGATGAAACATGCTACAGCTCAGTATAACAGACAGGGCAGACAGACGAAACATGCTGCAGCTCAGTATAACAGACAGGGCAGACAGATGAAACATGCTACAGCTCAGTATAACAGACAGGGCAGACAGGTGAAACATGCTGCAGCTCAGTATAACAGACAGAGCAGACAGGTGAAACATGCTACAGCTCAGTATAACAGACAGGGCAGACAGGTGAAACCTGCTACAGCTCAGTATAACAGACAGAGCAGACAGGTGAAACATGCTGCAGCTCAGTATAACAGACAGGGCAGACAGATGAACCTGCTACAGCTCAGTATAACAGATAGGGCAGACAGATGAAACATGCTACAGCTCAGTATAACAGACAGAGCAGACAGGTGAAACATGCTGCAGCTCAGTATAACAGACAGGGCAGACAGATGAAACATGCTACAGCTCAGTATAACAGACAGGGCAGACAGATGAAACATGCTACAGCTCAGTATAACAGACAGGGCAGACAGATGAAACATGCTGCAGCTCAGTATAACAGACAGGGCAGACAGATGAAACATGCTACAGCTCAGTATAACAGACAGGGCAGACAGACCAAACATGCTGCAGCTCAGTATAACAGACAGGGCAGACAGATGAAACATGCTACAGCTCAGTATAACAGACAGAGCAGACAGGTGAAACATGCTGCAGCTCAGTATAACAGACAGGGCAGACAGATGAAACATGCTACAGCTCAGTATAACAGACAGGGCAGACAGGTGAAACATGCTACAGCTCAGTATAATAGACAGGGCAGACAGGTGAAACATGCTACAGCTCAGTATAACAGACAGGGCAGACAGGTGAAACATGCTGCAGCTCAGTATAACAGACAGAGCAGACAGGTGAAACATGCTACAGCTCAGTATAACAGACAGAGCAGACAGGTGAAACATGCTACAGCTCAGTATAACAGACAGGGCAGACAGATGAAACATGCTACAGCTCAGTATAACAGACAGGGCAGACAGACCAAACATGCTGCAGCTCAGTATAACAGACAGGGCAGACAGATGAAACATGCTGCAGCTCAGTATAACAGACAGAGCAGACAGACCAAACATGCTGCAGCTCAGTATAACAGACAGAGCAGACAGGTGAAACATGCTGCAGCTCAGTATAACAGACAGGGCAGACAGATGAAACATGCTGCAGCTCAGTATAACAGACAGAGCAGACAGGTGAAACATGCTACAGCTCAGTATAACAGACAGGGCAGACAGATGAAACATGCTACAGCTCAGTATAACAGACAGAGCAGACAGGTGAAACATGCTACAGCTCAGTATAACAGACAGGGCAGACAGATGAAACATGCTACAGCTCAGTATAACAGACAGAGCAGACAGGTGAAACATGCTACAGCTCAGTATAACAGACAGGGCAGACAGATGAAACATGCTGCAGCTCAGTATAACAGACAGGGCAGACAGATGAAACATGCTGCAGCTCAGTATAACAGACAGGGCAGACAGATGAAACATGCTACAGCTCAGTATAACAGACAGAGCAGACAGGTGAAACATGCTACAGCTCAGTATAACAGACAGGGCAGACAGATGAAACATGCTGCAGCTCAGTATAACAGACAGGGCAGACAGATGAAACATGCTGCAGCTCAGTATAACAGACAGGGCAGACAGATGAAACATGCTACAGCTCAGTATAACAGACAGAGCAGACAGGTGAAACATGCTACAGCTCAGTATAACAGACAGGGCAGACAGGTGAAACATGCTACAGCTCAGTATAACAGACAGGGCAGACAGATGAAACATGCTACAGCTCAGTATAACAGACAGGGCAGACAGATGAAACATGCTGCAGCTCAGTATAACAGACAGGGCAGACAGGTGAAACATGCTACAGCTCAGTATAACAGACAGGGCAGACAGACGAAACATGCTACAGCTCAGTATAACAGACAGGGCAGACAGGTGAAACATGCTACAGCTCAGTATAACAGACAGGGCAGACAGATGAAACATGCTGCAGCTCAGTATAACAGACAGGGCAGACAGATGAAACATGCTGCAGCTCAGTATAACAGACAGGGCAGACAGATGAAACATGCTGCAGCTCAGTATAACAGACAGGGCAGACAGATGAAACATGCTGCAGCTCAGTATAACAGACAGGGCAGACAGATGAAACATGCTACAGCTCAGTATAACAGACAGGGCAGACAGGTGAAACATGCTACAGCTCAGTATAACAGACAGGGCAGACAGGTGAAACATGCTGCAGCTCAGTATAACAGACAGGGCAGACAGGTGAAACATGCTGCAGCTCAGTATAACAGACAGGGCAGACAGGTGAAACATGCTGCAGCTCAGTATAACAGACAGGGCAGACAGATGAAACATGCTGCAGCTCAGTATAACAGACAGGGCAGACAGGTGAAACATGCTACAGCTCAGTATAACAGACAGGGCAGACAGATGAAACATGCTGCAGCTCAGTATAACAGACAGGGCAGACAGATGAAACATGCTACAGCTCAGTATAACAGACAGGGCAGACAGGTGAAACATGCTGCAGCTCAGTATAACAGACAGGGCAGACAGGTGAAACATGCTGCAGCTCAGTATAACAGACAGGGCAGACAGGTGAAACATGCTGCAGCTCAGTATAACAGACAGGGCAGACAGATGAAACATGCTGCAGCTCAGTATAACAGACAGGGCAGACAGATGAAACATGCTGCAGCTCAGTATAACAGACAGGGCAGACAGATGAAACATGCTACAGCTCAGTATAATAGACAGGGCAGACAGACGAGTGTTAAACATGGAGTTATGAAAATGATTCATCTTGCTTATCCTAAAGAAATCTGCACCTTCCTTTCCGTGTGTGTGTGTGTGTGTGTGTGTGTGTGTGTGTGTGTGTGTGTGTGTGTGTGCGTGTGTGTGTGTGTGTGTGTGTGTGTTACATCAGTCGTGGGAGCCAGTGACTTGAAATGGCAGACATCTGGAATGTTCCGGCCGTTCGTGGAGCTCACCATGATTGGACCAAACCTCAGCGACAAGAAACGCAAATTCCAGACCAAGTCCAAGAACAACAGCTGGGCTCCAAAGTACAACGAGACCTATCATTTGTAAGTTTGCTATTATCATGAGCAGTACGAGTAGTAGTAGTAGTAGTAATATTAAAAAAGTTTATTATTATCATGAGCAGTACGAGTAGTAGTAGTAGTAGTAATATTAAAAAAGTTTATTATTATCATGAGCAGTACGAGTAGTAGTAGTAGTAGTAATATTAAAAAAGTTTATTATTATCATGAGCAGTACGAGTAGTAGTAGTAGTAGTAATATTAAAAAAGTTTATTATTATCATGAGCAGTACGAGTAGTAGTAGTAGTAGTAATATTAAAAAAGTTTATTATTATCATGAGCAGTACGAGTAGTAGTAGTAGTAATATTAAAAAAGTTTATTATTATCATTAGCAGTACGAGTAGTAGTACTAGTAATGTTAAAAAAGTGTATTATTATCATTAGCAGTATGAGTAGTAGTAGTAGTAATATTAAAAAAGTTTATTATTATCATTAGCAGTACGAGTAGTAGTACTAGTAATATTAAAAAAGTGTATTATTATCATTAGCAGTAGTAGTAGTAGTAATATTAAAAAAGTTTATTATTATTAGCAGTACGAGTAGTAGTAGTAATATTGAAAAAGTTTATTATTATCATTAGCAGTATGAGTAGTACTAGTAGTAATATTAAAAAAGTTTGTTATTATCATTAGCAGTACGAGTAGTAGTAGTAGTAATATTAAAAAAGTTTTTATTATCATTAGCAGTATGAGTAGTAGTAATATTAAAAAAGTTTATTATTATCATAAGCAGTACGAGTAGTAGTAGTAGTAATATTAAAAAAGTTTATTATTATCATGAGCAGTACGAGTAGTAGTAGTAGTAATATTAAAAAAGTTTATTATTATCATGAGCAGTACGAGTAGTAGTAGTAGTAATATTAAAAAAGTTTATTATTATCATTAGCAGTACGAGTAGTGGTAGTAATATTAAAAAAGTTTATTATTATCATGAGCAGTACGAGTAGTAGTAGTAGTAATATTAAAAAAGTTTATTATTATCATTAGCAGTACGAGTAGTAGTAGTAATATTAAAAAAGTTTATTATTATCATGAGCAGTACGAGTAGTAGTAGTAGTAGTAATATTAAAAAAGTTTATTATTATCGTTAGCAGTATGAGTAGTACTATTAAAAAAGTAGGGGGAAAACCTGCAAATTCCAGACCAAGTCCAACAGCAGCTGGGTACTATATAATAATAATAATAATAATAATGTATTATTATTAATGATAATAATAAATTATGATTATTAATGATAATATAATAATGATAACAATCAAGTTATTGTTATTACTCAAGTACAATGAGACCTCTCATTTTTTTAGATTTATAACAATAATACTAATTATTATCATTGCAATTGTTGTTATTATTGCATTAGTTACTACTGTTACTATAGTTAATTTATTAGGCCCTATATCAAAGACAAAGTCGACAAATTGTTTTAAATAAAGATGAACCAGAGAAACAGAGACGAGACTGTACAAGAAAAGGTCGGCACCAAAAACAGAAAAGCAGAAGGCCTCAGCATGGTTGGTTAGAAGATGTGGTGTGGGTTAAATGGTTATTTTTCTATTTTTCCATCTGTTTCCTCTGTTATTGTTGTGAACATTTTATCATTATCATATTTATGTAGGATATTCTTATTTATGTGAAGATATCATTTTATGCACTCTACTTTAAACCGTGTGACTACATTTGTGTTTTTAGGCTTCTCTTTGTGGCGTTATGAATAAACGATGCTGGACTGTTCCCTCTAGGCCCTGTAAAGAGTGTGATCATATGAAAGAGTGTGAAGTCCCTGCCAGAATCTCATGATCATGATGTTGACTTATTTAAGAAACATTCAGTATTTAAAACACTGATGCTGTGTGATAATAGATCTTGTCAGCATCACCCGGGCCTGTTGTATACTTTAAGGATGCACCTCTGGCAAAACTGGTTTTGGGTATTGGGTCGATTCCAGTCCAAACTCGAGTGTGGGTATCAAGAGATTTTACCTGAGAGTAAAGTCCAGTACCAACAGCAACGAGTAACATGTCACAAATAAAAGCAAGATGGTGTGATTTACCGCATCCTTTGGCACATGGGAGCCTGTGTGGATTTCATGGTGGGAAAAACAACCTGACGATCCAAATTAATCTGCCATTGACTTCACACAATCCAAGTCTGCACCGCTCAGCCAAGTCTACACCGCTCAGCACTACTTCCCTCGAGTTGGGAGCCACTTAAACTAAGCGACTGTACCCAGATTGTACTGCTCCAGGACATCCGGGTAGCGTAGCGGTCTATTCCGTTGCCTACCAACATAGGCATCACCGGTTCGAATCCCCGTGTTGCCTCCGGCTTGGTCGGGCGTCCCTACAGACACAATTGGCCGTGTCTGCGGGTGGGAAGCCCGATGGGGGTATGTGTCCTGGTCGCTGCACTAGCGCCTCCTCTGGTTGGTTGGGGAGAATAACGTGATCCTCCCACGTGCTACGTCCCCCTGGTGAAACTCCTCACTGTCAGGTGAAAAGAAGCGGCTGGTGACTCCACATGTATGGGAGGAGTCATGTGGTAGTCTGCAGCCCTCCCCGGATCAGCAGAGGGGGTGGAGCAGAGACCGGAGTGGGGCAAATGGCCGGGTACAAGTGGGGAGAAAAAGTGGGAAGAAAAACAAAAAAGGTTGTACTGCTCCATACTTTAAATGTTTAAAAGAATGAGTTGATCACCATCCTCCTCCTCCCCCCACAGCTTGCTGGGAAACCAGGATGGCTTCGACTGCTACGAGCTGCAGGTGTGCGTGAAGGACTACTGCTTCGGCCGCGCAGACCGCGTGGTGGGCCTGACTGTGATTCAGCTGAGAGACATCATGGAGAAGGGCAGCTGCGCCTGCTGGTGTCCGCTGGGCCAGCGCGTCTGCATGGACGACACGGGACTCACTGCCATGCGCATCCTCTCCCAGCGCGTCGGTGATGATGTGGCCAAAGAGTTTGTCAGGTTGAAGTCAGAGACACGCTCGGCTGAGGAGGGGAGATGAGGAGCACTTAGAGAAAGAAAGGAAGGAAGGAAGGACGATGGAAGGATGGGTGCCCCCCCCCATTGAGAGCTAGTTATGGGTGCCCCCCCCCTCCCATTGAGAGCTAGTTGTGGGATGAAAATGAATGTCAAAAAGACATTTGTGCTAGGTTAATACTTCTGTCTGTGCCCCCGACCAAGGCGTGGCAAGAGGAACTGGAGTTGGTCGCCGGATGCTCCACAGCGGCTGCCCACTGCTCCCAGTGTGTGTTGGGATGAATGCAGGATATGAATTTCCTCAAAGGGAAATAAAGTCCATCCCATCTTATTTTAACAGATTAGCTCTGCCATTGTTCTTGTATCAGGGGATGTTTTCCCGGTGACACTCTTCCTGAACTTCTGCTACTGCTGTTGGTTGTCTGGCGTCACCTTGCTGAGCTCAACAACACACGCTGTCACGCTCACAACTTCCAGTATTCTCACCTACTCATATTTCCATGTTTTTAACCACTCCCACATGATTAAACTAGCGTTGTACAGTACTCACAGATTACACACACACACACACACACAATTACATACAGCTACCCACTTAAACAGGCATCCCGACTGATATTGACCTGCAGACACTTTGAACCCATTCCTCAGCTGTGGACAGCCAATTAGGCAACACCACGGCCTCAAGGGAATGCTGAGGGTAAGGGTCCAGGCCCACCAAGACAGCCATGTAAGCCCGTCCCCCCTCGTATCCCTGGTGTTTTTTTGTGTAGTACCCCCTTCAGTCTTACTCCCCTATACCGTTGCCATGTGACTGATGCCTTACACTTTACAAACTGTGAATGTGGTGAAGTTGGACAGTCTTGTCAGTGCTGCCGGCCTTCCTCTTTAACTCCACTGCAGTGATGGCTGCCATTTTTCAGAGCCAAATGAATGCGTAAGCAACCCATCATTTGTGTATGAAGAGTGCACAGTGGAGGAAAGGATGACAGCAAGCAGACAGGAAATGGTAAAATGTGCAGTCCTGAGTTCTACAACCTGTCAACTATGTTGGACACAGCGGGAGCGGAGACACTCGGATGTCTCACTGGTGTCAAAATGTTTGTATTGTAATACACAGCCAGCATTATAGGGCAGGATTGAGGTCAATAACAGCCCTGAATTTAAAGAAGTTCTCAGTCTGATTGTGTTTTCAGTCTGATTGTGTGCCTTGACATAAACTTTTGTGTTCATGATGCTCATAATTCTCCTCTTATTTCCTGAAAGGCTTCCCTGAAATCTCCAGTCTGAAAGATGCTATTGATGAACCTAAGACATAGAGTTGTGTCTGTGCTAAACTCTGCAACAGATGTGGTATTTATTGTGCGTGTCAACTCTTAGTAGACCAAAACCTTATGAATAAAAAAACCCCCCAGGTAGGCATTCATTATGTATGAGGGGCCGTATGGTGACATAAAACAAACGTATCGCTCACATACTTAACTGAAATTCTCTCACGTATAATACTGGAAATAGAACAATACTGAAATACATATTCCATTCAACTCCTCTCACACACTCTACTGAAATGTAACGTCCACACTTCACTGAAAATAAACCTCTCGCATACACTACTGAAATCCAGCCTCATACATACTATAAATATACCTACATCATCCTCTGTTTTTAGCTGCTCCCGTTAGGGGGCGCCACAGCGGATCATCCGTTTCCATCCCTTCCTGTCCTCTGCATCTTCCTCTGTCACACCAGCCACCTGCATGTCCTCCCTCACCACATCCATAAACCTCCTCTTTGGCCTTCCTCTTCTCCTCTTCCCTGGCAGCTCCATATTCAGCATCCTTCTCCCAATATAATAATAATAATAAATTAAACTTATGTAGCACTTTTCTAATACTCAAAGTGGCTTTACGATAAACGGGGTGAAACAAGACGACAGATAAACATAACAGACATACAGGGGTGGATGGGAAAGGAGGCTACAAGAGGGAGAAGGGGCAGCCACACACGAGGCCAGCGGTACTCTCCCACTTGGACAGATATAAAAGGGAAAGAAAAACAAACATCCTAAATCACATAAATCACAGATGAAGTCTCAAGAGGTGAGTCCCAATCAATGACCTGAATGTGGGCAGCCCGCAGCAGTCTGATGCGCTTGGGGAGGGAGTTGAGGGAGGGGGCAGGTCGAGCGCTCAGTCCCCAGCCTGCCCCAGACCAGGGGTGGACAAGAGGACGGGGGACACGAGAAGGCAATGGAGAAAAGGTGTGTCTTGAGACGGGATTGGAAGAGTGGGAGGGATTCTGAGTCTAATGATTTGGGGAAGTGAGTTCCAGAGCCTGGGAGCTGCCCTGGAGAAGGCTCGGTCACCAAAGCTGCGGAGGTTGGTCCTGGGGGTAGACAGAAGGGAGGCTGAGGTGGATCTGAGGGACCGAGAGGGTTGGTAGGGGGAGAGGAGGTCGGTGAGGTATGGGGGAGCCAGTTTGTGAAGGGCTTCATAAGTAAGAACCAGGATTTTGTAATTGATCCGGTGGGAGATGGGTAGCCAGTGGAGGTCTTTTAGGACCTGGATGATGTGGTGCCAGGATTTGGTGAAAGTTAAAAGTCGGGCGGATGCATTCTGGACCAGTTGGAGTCTCTTGATAGAGCTAGCACTGATGCCACAGAGGAGTGAGTTGCAGCAATCAAGGCGGGAGGAGATGGAGGCATGGATCAGTATCTCAGCAGCAGGGCGTGTGAGAGAGGATCTTATTTTCGCAATGTTGCGAAGGTGGTAGAAGGAGGATTTGACCAGTTGGTGGATATGTGGCTCAAGGGAGAGGGTGGGATCAAGGATCAAACCAAGGTTGCGTGCCTGGGAGCAAGGGGAGACAGTAGTGCCATCAATGGTGAGTGCAAGGTTGTTGATTTGGCTGAGGGTGGACTTGGAGCCAATGAAGAGGAGTTCAGTTTTGTCACTTTTGAGTTTGAGAAGGTTTTGCTGCTTCCAGACTTTAACTGCAGACAGACAGGAGTCGATGTGAGAGAGGGGTGGATTGTGAGGGGAATGGGTGATGAGGTATATCTGGGTGTCATCAGCACAACAGTTGAAGTCCACGTATACCCAGCATCTCTCCTCCACACATGTCCAAACCATCTCAATCTTGCCTCTCTTGCTTTGTCTCCAAACCGTCCAACCTGAGCTGTCCCTCTAATATACTCCTTCCTAATCCTGTCCTTCTTCATCACTCCCAGGGAAAATCTTATCATCTTCATCTCTGCCACCTCCAGCTCCACCTCCTGTCTTTTCATCAGTGCCACTGTCTCCAGACCATACAACATAGCTGGTCTCACTACCATCTTGTAAACCTTCCCTTTAACTCTTGCTGGTACCCTTCTGTCACACATCACTCCTGACACTCTTCTCCACCCACTCCACCCTGCCTGCAATCTCTCCTGCACTCCCCGTTACTTTGGGCAGTTGACCCCAAGTATTTAATCTCATCCATCTCTGCTGATATCCTCACCATTCCACTGTCCTCCCTCTCATTCATGCATATGTATTCTGTCTTGCTGCTACTGACTTTCATTCTTCTTCTCTCCAGTGCATACCTCCACCTCTCCAGACTCTCCTCAACCTGCACCCTACTCTCACTATAGACCACAATGTCATCCGCGAACAGCATAGTCCACGGAGACTCCTGCCTGATCTCGTCCATCAAGCAAGGGCTCAGAGCCGATCCCTGATGTAATCCCACCTCCACCTTGAACCCATCTGTCATTCCAACTGCACACCTCACCACTGTCACACCGCCCTCATACATATCCTGCACCACTCCTACATACTTCTCTGCAACTCCCGACTTCCTCATACAATACCACACCTCCTCTCTCGGCACCCTGTCATAAGCTTTCTCTAAATCCACAAAGACACAATGCAACTCCTTCTGGCCTTCTCTGTACTTCTCCATCAACATTCTCAAAGCAAACATCACATCTGTGGTGCTCTTTCCTGGCATGAACCCATACTGCTGCTGCTGATCATCACCTCTCCTCCTCTTAACCTAGCTTCTATTACTCTTTCCCATATCTTCATGCTGTGGCTGATCAACTTTATACCTCTGTAGTTGCTACAGTTCTGCAGTAAACCTTCCCTGTACTCCTCAGGCATCCTCTCACTTTCCATGATTGTATTAAAGGGAAACTGTTGGTTTTTGTGTGGATGTCCCATCAGTGTTGAGCGCGAATATAATCAGTTGAAGCAATAAATTCCTCAGCACATGCTATATTGACAGAGAAATCTGAGTTTTCCTGGTCGCGGACCCCTGCTGGCAGTGCCTACATTTACCAGAATGCATTGTGCGCAAACTTCTGACACCCAAACCCCAAATCCTCCCAAAGCCTGCCCAGCTCATGGAGGCGAGCATTTCTTGCAGCTTTGTGTACAAAGAACGGCATCTTGAAATCTTCACTCTTTGATCAGAAAACCAAAATGTGACATAAACTGAATTGGATTAGTTTTATTGACAACAAACATGCCTTCTCATTGTATATTACCTGGATGCAACAACTACAGAAAGAAGAGAGGGGAGGAAGTGTAACCTGCCAGCGATTACCAACAGATGTTGAATGGTCCAAATAATGTCTCCGGGCGACTAAAAAGCCCCAAATGTGACGAAAATGCACCGACATCAGTCCTGGGAAATCTTCGGGTATGCTCTTTGCTTTTTGCAGCAGATGACTACAACAGGGACATAAAGTCATGGTTGATGAGAGGACGCATCAAGAAGTTGCTATGCCCTCTGTTGTGCCCACTCTTTGGAAGTGATATTGACCATCCCGGATAGCATCCGGATGTGGGCCACTTCAGGCAATGATGCGGCACTGATGGCCTTCTGGCCCTGACAAAATGGATGTGAGCCTGGAGTGGCCCACATGTATAATAGCAAATATGGCCCAAATATGCCAAATCAAATGTGGGCCTTTTTTGGCAAATCTTACGTTCCCTGTTAACGTAACAGCAAAGATGCGGTGCTCTCGGCAACATGTAATCTGGACGTGACCCTGCAGTGCCCCGTGTGGTAAATGGTGAATATGGCCCAAATATCACAAAACAAATATGGGCCACCTTTGGCAAATATGTGGCACATGCGGCATTGCTATGGCTTGGTTCTGGCCCAGATCTGGCAAACAGGAGCGGACCGCCAAAGTGCCATCATTCAGCGTGGTATGTGGGCCAGATGAAAGTGTCGGCGTGGGACGGGTTCGGGCCATAGCAATTTTGCTATCTAGGATGGGCAATGGAGAACTCCCAGAGAAGTGATGTTGAATGGGGGTAAGTTTTTTTTTTGTTTTTTGTTTTTAGCTAACGTTAGTTACATGGAATGCATAGCATGTACAATTCCATATTGTGTCTGCTCTATTTAGTGTTGAGATGGTTTACCGGTACAACTGCTAATCGTAGTTATTTTTACTCTGTCACCGTAGATTGAAGAACAAACTGCTGTATGCCCAGCTGTGGGACAGAAACACAACCTGTTGCTGCTTCAGCCCACAATCAAAGTGGGCTCATTCCAGAGTTAAGACTTGACTATAACTTTAGAAACTAATGCTAATGGAAACTTTGTCTTGAGCTCTGACCAAAATGTGCTGTGATGTTGGGCTGACACTCTTACAGTAGGCCTAGAAGTAAGGCTGCATGGCTGTAGACATACATACATACATACATACATACATACATACATACATACATACATACATACATGCAACAGTAGCTGAATGCTTGTAGGCATACATGCAGCATGCAGCAGTAGCTGCCTTTGTTCCTGACTTCTTAGTGCTGTTTGTTTTCTGTGAACTACTATACTACTACTACTACTACTACTACTACTACTACTACTACTGCTACTGCTACTACTACCGCTGCTACTTTTGGCTGCTCCCATTAGGGGTCGCAGCAGCGGATCGTCCGTTTCCATCTCTTCCTGTCCTCTGCATCTTCCTCTGTCACACCAGCCACCTGCATGAAAACCTCCTCTTTGGCCCTCCTCTTCTCCTCTTCCCTGGCAGCTCCATATTCAGCATCCTTCTCCCAGTATACCCAGCATCTCTCCTCCACACACGTCCAAACCATCTCAATATTGCCTCTCTTGCTTTGTCTCCAAAATGTCCAACCTGAGCTGTCCCTCTAATATACTCCTTCCTAATCCTGTCCTTCTTCATCACTCCCAGGGAAAATCTTATCATCTTCATCTCTGCCACCTCCAGCTCCACCTCCTGTCTTCTCATCAGTGCCGCTGTCTCCAAACCATACAACATAGCTGGTCTCACTACCATCTTGTAAACCTTCCCTTTAACTCTTGCTGGTACCCTTCTGTCACACATCACTCCTGACACTCTTCTCCACCCACTCCACCCTGCCTGCACTCTCTTCTTCACCTCTCTTCTGCACTCCCCGTTACTTTGGACCCCAAGTATTTAAACTCATCCACCTTCTTCTGTGAACTACCACAGAACTGATAAATATGTTGTTGCATTAAAGGCACTTTTTACTTTTATATACAAACCCCAATTCCAATGAAGTTGGGCTGTTGTGTAAAATGTAAATAAAAACAGAATACAATGATTTGCAAACCCTTTTCGACCTGTATTCAATTGAATACACTACAAAGACAAGATATTTAATGTTCCAGCTGATAAACTTTATTGTTTTTTTGCAAATATTCCCTCATTTTGAATTTGATGCCTGCAACACGTTCCAAAGAAGCTGGGACAGGGGCATGTTCACCACTGTGTTACACCACCTTTCCTTTTAACAACACTCAATAAGCGTTTGGGAACTGAGGACACTACTTGTTAAAGCTTTGTAGGTGGAATTCTTTCCCATTCTTGCTTGATGTACGACTTCAGTTGCTCAACAGTCCGGGGTCTCCGTTGTTGTATTTTGCGCTTCATAATGCGCCACACATGTTCAATGGGAGACAGGTCTGGACTGCAGGCAGGTCTGGACTGCAGGCAGGTCTGGACTGCAGGCAGGCCAGTCCAGTACCTGCACTCTTTTACTACGAAGCCCCGCTGGTGTAACTCGTGCAGAATGTGGCTTGGCATTGTCTTGCTGAAATAAGCAGGGACGTCCCTGAAAAAGACGTCGCTTGGATGGCAGCATATGTTGCTCCAAAACCTGTATGTACCTTCAGCATTAATGGTGCCTTCACAGATGTGCAAGCTACCCATGATGCCATGGGGCACTAACACCCCCCATACCATCACAGATGCTGGCTTTTGGACTCTGGGCTGATAACAATCTGGATGGTCCTTTTCCTCTTTAGCCCAGAGGACACCACGTCCATGATTTCCAAGAACAATGTGAAACGTGGACTCGTCAGACCACAGCACACTTGTCCACTTGGCGTCAGTCCATCTCAGATGAGCTCGGGCCAGAGAAGTCGGTGCTGTTTCTGGGTGGTGTGGATATCTGGCTTTGGCTTTGCATGGTGGAGTTTTAACTTGCACTTGTAGACGTAGCGACCAACTGTGTTAACTGACGATGGTTTTCCCAAGTGCTCCTGAGCCCACGTGGTCATATCCTTTACACAATGATGTCGGTTTTTAATGCAGTGCCGCCTGAGGGGTCGAAGGTCACGGGCATGCAGTGTTGGTTTTGGGCCTTGCCGCTTACGTGCAGAGATTTCTCCGGATTCTCTGAATCTTGTGATGATATTATGGACTGGAGATGATGAAATCCCTAAATTCCTTGCAGTTGTACGTTGAGAAACGTTGTTCTTAAACTGTTGGACTATTGGCTCACACAGTTGTTCACAAAGTGGTGACCCTCGCCCCATCCTTGCTTGTGAACGACTGAGCCTTTCGGGGATGCTCCTTTTATACCCAATCATGACACTCCCCTGTTTCCAGGTAACCTGTTCACCTGTGGAATGTTCCAGACAGGTGTTTTCTGAGCATTCCTCAACTTTCCCAGTCTTTTGTTGCCCCTGTCCCAGCTTCTTTGGAACGTGTTGCAGGCATCACATTCAAAATGAGGGAATATTTGCAAAAAACAGTAAATTTTATCAGTTTGAACATTAAATATCTTGTGTTTGTAGTGTATTCAATTGAATATAGGTGGAAAAGGATTTGCAAATCATTGTATTCTGTTTTTATTCACATTTTACACAACGTCCCAACTTCATTGGAATTGGGGTTTGTATATTTTCATCATGTTGGGCCAGCTTGGAAGCCCTTCCCCTACTGTTTTATGTGGATACCAGCATTTCAATGTTGTAGAAATCTCATTTCTGAAAACAATGTATTTTTTCCATTACACAGGTCTATTGGAAGTGTTCTACTCTGCAATGTTGGAAGTACATGCCCAAGAGACAACACTTCTCCTACATGGGCATGAAGGAAAGAGGGCAACTTGTGGTTTTGGGGCACATTGAAAACATGTGAAGAGGAAGCCTGCCACTAACAGCAAAGGTAGAAACTGTATTTTGTTGGTATTTTTTCGATGACACTTGATGTCAATGTAGACATCAATGTGGAAAATTTACATAGTCACCTCCGTCCCAAGTTGTTTGCCTTTTTTAATTTTTTAAATAAACTGAACACTTCACCTTCACCATTTTAAAGGTGATGAAAATATGACAGTGAGCAAAAGTTCATCCAAGTCTTCATCTGTTCTGTTTCCCCAAATATCTTTTTTTGTCATTTCAGGTGAGGTCCAAAGGAAACTTTACTGCTGGGAGGACAAAGCAATGGGTTGTGAAGACAGTTTATGAACCTCACACGCACAACTTCAGTGTGCCTTGTTGAACTTGTCATTGCACAAAGACGGGAGGGGCCCTACGTTTGCCTACAAAGTGCGGACGTCATCACTCCTGCTCCCTCGGCCTGTTCATCCCCCAAGCACTGTAGAAGTCCCAAAACCATCCTAACAAGAAGCAACTGCAAAACACCAGTCCTGTTTTGTAAAGTGACATAATGAGAAGTCTGGCAAAGTGGCTGAGGAAAAATAAAAATACTGGGCAAGTCAATTAATGAAGTTAACTTGTTAACTTAAGGTTTGGAGCAGGGCCACACCTCAACCACTCCTCTAATCACCCGGTAAGCCTACTTATACCCGATCAACCTATCCAGCACTGTTTCTCTACATTCTCTTGATGACAGACCATGCTTCGTGCCTGCATTAATTAAAAACAGACTGATGCCATCTTGGAAAATAAAACAAAAACCAACTCACCATGGATCCCGAACTGAAAATCAGTCTATCCAATCCAGGCGACGATCTGCTCAAAAGTGGTTCTTCTCCAGTTATGTTATTTTCACAGACCATAGCCAATCTTCTCACCAAAGCCGCTTGCGCTCTATCATACACACGTCTCAGCTTCGTGGGCACCCCATCCAAGTCCATACGCGGCCGCAACAGACAGATATGGAAGCCGGCTTGATCGCTGTCCTCGTCAGTAGCCTCCCTCACAGCTAACTCCCAATAGCCTTCCTCTGAGTACTCAAAGCACGCCTCCAGCGCGTCGGCCATCTCCATATCTAAGTTCCAAAACAAACAGAGACTTTACTGTCGCTCACCTTCAGCACGCCCTAAAGAGGAACGGCACTCGCTTCAGTCACTCCAACAATAAAATTAGGTTGTTTCAGCTTTATTCGGCATCCACCATCACACCAGCCACAGCAGACTCCAAGCCTCCCGTGCTTCCTTACCTGAGCTACCCACCTCCAGGATCGTCACTCATGATGGCACCTCCTCCTCCAGGGCCATAGCCAACAACACGGCTCCTTCTACTTCTAATACTTCCCTAACAGCCAACACATCAATCCAAGAGCCTTCAGCGACCCCAGGGTTCCCATCTCAGATGAACCAAGCTGCATTATATCAGTTACCTCCATTTTCTACTGGTCTATCCTTTTGCCCCTCCCTCCCGAACACCCAGATGTTTTTTTTTTACATGTGACAATTTCACCCTAGCCAGAACAATGCTACCCCTGTGGCCAGCTTCATCAATCAATTCAATTCAGTTCAATTCAATTCATTCTCCTGTCCCTCCAACTTTACGCCAGCAGATCCTCTCTGGTAACTATGTAGATCTAGCCCAGCTCCTTCAGCCATCCCTCACCAATATTAGCCAGCCTAGGGAACTGAAGACTAGCCAAGGCTTAATACGGCTCAGTCTTTCAGTTCATTCCTGGTCAAAAGACCTCACTCAATCACAGACTGATAGACCCAGCCTGCTGTAGGCATTCACAACTGTGGCAAGGATGGTTTGCAGTTCTGCTGTGTGAGCCACAAGAGCGCAGTCATCAGTGTACTGCACCTCAAAGACCTGCACTGCAGACAATTTAGTGCTTGCCTGGAACCTTCGAATGTTTAAGTGGTTTCCATCTAACCTAAAGTCTGTGATCCCAGTCCCAGATCTTTATGAAAAATCTTTGTGACACATAGGAGGAAAATGGTGAAGAGTAACGGTGCCAGCACACACCTTTGCCTCACTCCAGTGCATACATTAAACAGTGCCGATTCCTGTCCTCCCATGATCACCCGTGCCACCATCCCATCATGGAACTGTGACAGAATGTTCACAAATTAATGTTGTCTTCCTATGATAAGCTGTCTGTTGTATGTTGTCTTCATTGAAGTGGGGAGATGTACTGATAACAGTAGCTGTCGTAAAGAGGTTGGACTGGCTGATGGCTGTCATAAAGTGAGTTATATAAGACAGGGTAAAAGCTGCACAACCGATTGCGAGACTATTATTTACATATTTTATAACATTACAAAGAGGTTGCCATGCAGTCAGTATAAACGTGTTGAGAAAACCGCTTGTCCAACATTGCCGTGTATCACCATACTCACCTATAGCTATTACTTTCTTGGCCAAAACAGACTTAAGTGATAAAATACTCAACGGTCATCTACTCTTGCAGCCCTGTTGGTCTTGGTTGTCTTTTCCAGTTTATCTTTGGGATCCTGAAGAAAGTATCCAATACACCTCTGTCGCCTCTGTAAAACTTCCATGCATAGCAATCCATACACAGGTGGTCTCGGGTTTGCATGGCAACAGCACCCAACAAAAACTGCCTATGCTGAAATTCATTGCAGCAGACTGATTCAGTTTCTGTTGGCACTAGAGGGCAATTCAAAATCAGAATCAGATTCATGTTTGGCCATGTAGGTTTGCACAAACATGGAATTTGACTCCTGTTTTGTGGCTCTCTCCACGTACTTAACATAGAATAACAACTACAACACAACAATATTCAGATGTATACACAAAGATTGACTAATACAGGTGAAATAAGAGGTGATGAAGTGCAACGGCGCAGAGAATATTTGAGCAAAAGCACCACCAGTTGCTGTTTGCTCTCTGCAGCTGAGGTTGTGGATGTCCCCACCAGCCATATCCTCTTGCTCGGCTAATGCCGCAGCAACCTCGGCCTCTCTCCGCAGCATTTCTTCGATCGTATACTCTGGCTCAAACAAATACGGTTGAGTATCCGAGTCAGCCAAAACACTGTAAATGTATCCTTGTTCATAAGATCCTCTGCACTCACCATTTGGGATGCCATTTTCTCTGTTGGAAACGTAGCTAGTTTGCAATACAAGGTGACGAGAACAAGGAAGTTTTGTTTTTGAGTGACAGCTAGAGTATGCCCTGGAGGCTAGAGACTAGACTAGAAATCCATGCTGAACTTGCCTGTAGTTCTTGCTTGTCACCAACTGTCACTGACACCTCAAATTACGTCATTGGCGCCAGAAGAAGAACAAATTTTGCAACTACGTCCCAGAGACGCAGAGATCATTGGCAACAACTGCAGACGTTTTTCACACTATCCCAAATTCGGATAGAGATAAGGTTGAAAATTGGCGAAGTGTCCCTTTGAACAATCTAGTTAAAAACTCAACTGCCATCTTCTTAACGTCTCCATGCCTCCACAGATATGTCATCTAGACCAAACCGCCTTTCTGCTCTTCATCCTCTTTATAGCTGCCCTCAATTCACTTCCTTGCTAATCCACCACACTTCCTGATTCACTATCCTCACATCATCCAACCTTCTCTCTCATTTTCTTCATTCATCCGCCACTCAGAGTATTCCTTCCACCTTCTCGACACACTCTCCCCGCTTGTCAGCACATTTCCATCTCTATCCTTCATCCCCCAAACCGGCTGCACATCCTTCCCAACTCGGTCTCTCTATCTAGCCGATAGGTACAAGTCCTTCTTCTCCTTCCTCAGTGTCCAAGCTCTCATTCATCTCGCCATACACCTTTTCCTTAGCCTTCATCACCCCTTTCTTCACCTTACACAGCATCTCCTTGTGCTCCTGTCTACTTTCTTCATCTCTGACTATACCACTTCTTCTTCACCAACATTTTCCTCCGTATACTTTCCTGTGCTTCCTCACACCACCACCAAGTCTCCTTGTCCTCCTTCCTCTGTCCAGATGACAGATCAAGCACCTTCCTAGCTGTATCCCTCACCACTTCTGCAGTAGTTGTCCAGCCATCCTACAACTCTTCACCACTACCCAGTGCCTGTCTTAACTCCTCCCTGAACTACACACAACAAGGTTCCTTCTTCAACTTCCACCATTTGATCCTTGGCTCTGCCTTCACTCTTCACTCTCCTAAAGACCACCATGCAATGCTGCCTAGCTACGTTCTCCCCTGTCACCACCTTGCAGTCTCCATTCTCTTTCAGATTGAACTTCCTGCATAAGATATACTCCACCTGTGTGCAACTTCCTCCACTCTTATACATCACCCTGTGTTCTTCCCTCTTATTGAATATGTATGTACCACAGCCATTTCCATCCTTTTTGCAAAAGCCACCACCGTCTGTCCTACCACATTCCTCTCCTTGACACCATACCTACCCATCACATCCTCATCACCTCTGTTCCCTTCACCAACATGCCCATCGATGTCCACTCCAATCACCACTCTCCTCCTCGGGTACACTCTCCACCGCTTCATTCAGCTCACTCCAGAATTCTTCTTTCTCATCCATCTCACAGCCAACGTCCCTCACCCAACAGTAGCATATTTTCCACCAACACCCTGCTGGCCAGCAGTACTGGTGGCGGTCGTTTGTAACGCGGGCCTCAACCAATTCGGTATGAAAATCTGATTTATGATCCGCATTTTTGATTTGGAAAAGGTTTTATGCCGGATGCCCTTCCTGACACAACCCTTCCTATTTATCCGGGCTTGGGATTGGCACTAAGAATGCATTGGCTTGTGCATCCCCAGTGGCTGGGTTTATGAATTAAACCTACATACTCTGTTGTAAATAAACCTCTCACAGGCAATACAGAAAGCAACACTTATTCATAAGGCATTGAAATTACACCCCCAAACTTGTAATTCAAGAACTCAAAGACAGAAGAAAGTCCTAGGATCACGGTCTCTGCTAAGGTTGAGAAATGTCACACTGAAACACTCCTTAAATGAAGCTTATGACACCAATGGATCACAAGCATAAATCTGCTGCTAACTATTTTTTTAAAAAATCACAATTTTTAGACTCTTGAATTCCAAATGTATCTATACCCATTACATGTTATGTATTACCCATTATGTGTCCCTAAGCCCACAGAATACATAGATGCTTGAGTGTTTAACAAACCAGCTCCTAAGTAGCATAGGCCAAGATATCTAAGCATTACCAGAAAGCATACCTGTATTCATGTTCTCATTTATTTACAACCAGTGCTTAATAGCCTTACACTGACACATTATCACATTGCTACGGCCAAGTACAAAGTCAGACACTGCAACTGCAGTGCTGATGTATGGTTCTGATCCAGACATATCTTTCACATTGTTATCATTCATTAAAACTCCATCGAGCAATGGCGGGAGTCAGTAGTCGGAGTGGACTTCAGAAGAGTACAACACTACACACTTGCATGTGTGAGGGGATTTCAGTAGTACATGTGAGAGGTTTGATTTTAAGGAGTACGTGTGAGATGTTTTCAGTTGTTAATATGAGAAGCTTTAATTTTCAGTTGTGTTTGTAAGAGGTAAGTTTGATTTATGTCCCATACAGTCCCTCGTAGTAGTAGTAGTAGTGTGTTTGAGTATTTGCACAGTGGTTGGTTTTAATGGGCTGTTGCTGCAGGAACTAGTTGACTGCAGTTCAGCTGCAGTCTTGTGCTCCAAGATGGTACCGACCATTATGGGAAAGAAAAGGGTTCTGTTGTAAAATGATCGGCAGCACAAAATTAAAAGAGAAAAGTGTAACTTGTGTATTTTATTGACATGATGATACTTTTATTAAAGACTCCCTTCCTTTTAAGACTTTTCCATAATGGATGATTTAAATTCTGGAGACGAGCTGTTCAGTTGATGAGTAGAAATTAAAGGACATGTGGTTTACTTATAACTTCCTGCTCTTTTTCTTTTTTCTTTTGTGTTCCTCTGAGTGGCCTTACTTTGGTGAAAATAGAAAATGTTTGTGCTTCAATTCAACCTCTTTTTTTCTTTTTTCTTTTTTCTTTTTTTAGCCATTATTCCCTTTGTCTCTCAGCGACGGGGATCGGTCACTTTGCCCGTTATGTCAAACCAGTGTCCCACATGATGTCCCTCACTGTGATGTGTCTTTATTCATCCGAAGTGATTTGTAAAAACAGACAGAGTGTTGGTTGGGATTCCTTCACAGTCTGTGGTTTTTGTGTATTTCTGGTTTCTTTAATGTGTTGTTCTCCCAGCCCTCGTCAGTTGTATTTGAATGACTTCAGCCTCCTTGTGGGTTGGACTGATGTGTGTGCCAACCAACTCATAAATGGATGAAAATGTTTAAAGCGTCAGTGGTTTCACACTGCTGTCAAGAAACCAAGTCAGCATCTGCACCTTTTTAATCAGTTCCTCTTCACACCACGTGGAAACCACCAAAACAACAACACATTCTGAAATTACTCATTTCTTACAGCGAATTAACTCTCTTTCATCCTCATAAGTGGTTTTGCAGACTGGTATCTATTCTGTGATGTACATATTCCTTGTGCCAAGTTTTGACTTCTTGTTGATGTTTTGTTTTTTTATTGCATCTATTCTGACATTGTGAACCCTGCACTGTCAGTAGATCCCTACAGTCATAAGCAGGCGTGGTGTATCAGTCAAACTGCATTTTTGTAATGTTTTATTTGTATTATTGCTACTTGGAAAATGTATCGTGCTTTAAAATGTAAACACTCATGTAAACACTCCAATTAAGTGATTTGTAAACTATGTGAGTAGTGTCAGTCAATGCATGTGTGTGATGCTTTCCTCTGGTGCCGACATGCAGCATGGGTAAAAAACACGTCTGGCGAAATAACTCGGCTAACCTTTCCTAAAAAACCCAGAGCAGTGTCGTCTTTACTAATGCAGGCCAGATTCATCAGCAGAGGCTCACAAGCCTGCTTCAGAACTGCTCAGCACCTCCCACTGTTGTCTACTGACAGTACGCGACATGGTTGTGTATCATTTCTGCCAAGACATTTCTGACCACAATGGTAACAAATGCGTCCATGTTTACATTAAAACAATCTGCAATTGATTCTTGTTGTCTCAAAGAAAAGTTTTGTCACGATTCTACAACTACAGACAATAAACTCGGTATCTAAGTGATCTGATATATCCCAGAATCACTTTTATTGGCCATGTAGGTTTGCATATATGGGAGGTGACTCCGGTTTCATGGCTCCCTCAGTGTACTTAACATACTGTAGCGAATTCTGGGGGCAACCACAGGAACTGCCGCAGCCGGGACGCGAACCCGTAGCCCCCGTACCGCGGGAGACATCGCTAACCGCTAGACTAAAGGGTCCGACCCCTTAGCCAAGGCCTAACGTGTCTACTTCTCCATGCACGTTACACTACCCCGCTCCACTTCTGACGCCAATGTAGCAAATTAAGGAGGCAGTCTCCCACAGCCGTCACTTGCGGTGTGGGAGACACGGGTTCGCGTCCCGGCTGTGGCGGTCCCGGGCTGCCCCCTTAATTCACTACAATACTGTACCCAGATAGCAAAACTGCTGCAGCCCGGACCCGTCCCACACTGACACTTTCATCCGGCCCACATACCGCATGGAATGTGGCACTTGGGCGGTCCACTTATGTTTGCCAGATCTGGGCCAGAAGCAAGCCATAGCAGCCACATGTGCCACATATTTGCCAAAGGTGGCCCATATTTGTTTTATGATATTTGGGCCATAGTCACTATTTACCACACGGGTCACTTCAGGGACACATCCAGATCACATGTTGCCCAGAGCACCACATCTTTGCCAAAAAAAGGTCCACATTTTGTTTGGCATATTTGAGCCATATTTGCTATTATACATGTGGGCCACTTCAGGCTCACATCCATTTTGTCAGGGTCAGAAGAAGGCCACCAGTGCCGCATCATTGCCTGAAATGGCCCACACCCGGATGCTATCGGCAGCGAATTCAGGGGGCAGCTGGGACGGTTAAACCAGATCACACACGGCTCATAGGCACACAAAAAACAATTATCACATAGCCATGAACTAATTTTATCATCTTCGGTTATCCCGACTGGTGTTTTATAGAAGTACATAATCTAAATCTACTTTTTATCATTGCTAACGTGGTTAACATGCTAAGCTACGGACCTCTCCTACAAAGTCACCTTCAATGCAGTGTCATACAAACATGGCGGCTTTCTAGAAGCTTCTAATCTAGAAGCGTCTAATCTAGAAACTAGAAGGGTCAGCCCTACGAATTGGTGGATTTTGCATGTTGATATTTTTCAAAATTAAAACTTCAGTTTTCAATTTTTTTCAGGGTTGTATCTGAAAACATACATGTTTAACTATTCAAAATATGTAACCGTCAATCTCAGGCACATTTATTTAAATTTTTACAAGGTTTCAAAATGGAAGATAACCACATATGTTTCAGTCCTGTTACCAATACTCTTTTTTACTATAAATATATCAAATAAAAGTAAATCAATTTTTTCCCTCAAGGAACTGTGTGTGTATATGAAATAATTTGATAAATATTCAAAACATATATAGCTTTGGGTAAAAAGTCAGAAGTTTGCAGGTAAAATGCATTTATTTTCAAAATACAAAGCCAGTTATTTATTTTTTTGGGGAGACCCCAACCTGAATTTGATCAAAAAATGCTTATGTGATGTATCCAACAAGTGTTTATGTTTAAATGATGGGCAAAGACAAATTGAAAAATACATGTTTAATCTTTATTTTTTCAAGTAAAACAAGTGAGTAACAGGAATGAACACCGAGTAACAGGAATGAAAGCTGAGTAACAGGATTGAGTGTCTACGTCCATGTGAACAACTGGATGTCTCAGAACCTCCCTCAATCAAATGTAAGTAAAAAAGAATTGTTAAGAAGTGCTCAATGGCTGACTATGACAGAACAGAATGAAGAAAAGTAACTGAATAGGTGTTAGAAGTGTCAACATTGTCCAAACATGGAACCGAAAATGTCCTCTTCCTTCAATCGTTTGTGTGTGCGTGTGTGTGTGTGAGTTTGCATGTGCATGTATCTGTAGAGAAGAGAAAAAAATTAAAAGGGCTATAAAGAATGGAGAGTAAAATAGAGAACAGTAACTAATCATGTCTGAACAGGTGTCACAAGTGTCAGAATTTGACCAAACAAGGAACCGTGTGTGTGTGTGTGTGTGTGTGTCCCACTCATATCGCTGCGCTCATGTCCCACGCCTCTCACTCTGTATGTGTGTATTGCGCCTATGGGCTCTGCATCTTCTGCAAAGGCAAAAACATTTTGTAACGTTTTTTTCCTGGACTTCATCCTGTAGTAGGTCTCCCTCCATTCTTTCCGACGTCTGGCCTTGTCCCTCCTGCCTGAATCATTAACAAGCTTCTTCCTGCCTGAAGCTAAGTCATCCTTGTATTTCTGCTGCTACTTTTTTAAGTATTGCTCTCTCCTTTCTGGATCAGCATCGCGCCGAGCACGATATCTCCGCTGCTTCTCTGCAGCACTTAAACGACTGCCTCCCTGAAAGTAAGGTGTTCACATTATTAAAATGTTTGCAAGTCCAGCTGTAAAACACCAACCAATGAATTCATGTTATACAAAATTCACAAAACAAACTCAATTTCCCCTCTTCTCTATCTTGCTCCACCCATCCCTGCATCCATCCACCCTTCCTTTACCTACTTCTGCACTCCAGTCCCTCCCCTCTTGACCTTCCCGCCTCTCTACACCAGTGGTTCTCAACCTTTTTGGGGTCCTGGACCCCCTGCGTATTTTTGATCTACCCTGAGGACCCCTCCACCTGATCTTGGGGGAGGGGGGTTGCAATTTGATAGAAACAGTAGAAACTGCATTTTAAATTGCATTATAGCATTTATTCACTCTTTGGGGCAAAAATAAGAGCTTTCAGTTGTAACTTAGATATAGTTAACAAAACAGAATTCTTATGCAGTAACTTTCAGATATATGTAACAAAACAGAATATGTATTCAGTAACTTTCAGATATATGTAACAAAACAGAATTCTTATGCAGTAACTTTCAGATATATGTAACAAAACAGAATATGTATTCAGTAACTTTCAGATATGTGTAACAAAACAGAATATGTATTCAGTAACTTTCAGATATATGTAACAAAACCGAATATGTATTCAGTAACGTTTAACAATGCAAACGGGAGCGAGATCTCTTATTAAAATACAATAAATGACACTTGTCAAACAGATGTAAGTAGAGAAAAAAGTCCTATTACCCTTTATAGTTTAGGTAGATAAAGGTCTCAGTCACATTTTAGTAAAATAATCCTATTTCTATAAATGTCAGGATCTTTTTTTTAAAGATATTTTATTTTCACGGACCCCTTGCAATTACACCACGGACCACTAGGGGTCCGCGGACCCCCGGTTGAGAAACACTGCTCTACACCACTGGTTCTCAAGCTTTTTTAGAGCTCTGGAACCCTAGCATATAGCCCCCCCCCCCATAAAAATATTTGACATAATGTGCTGAAGAATCTTATAACTTAGTTATTACCATGATTTTATCTTAATTATTAGTTCTACAATATTTACCACCCAATACAGGGATGAAAGCTTTCCAATGGACCCCCTGCAGTTCCACCAGATACCACTAGGGGGGAAACACTACCCTACAGTAGGTCCACTACTCTACCTACCCCCCTCCCTATTTCACCCCACCTCTCTCTACCTCACCATCCCCTTCAAAATGCCCCTTTCATTGAAAATCCTCATTCCTGTTACTGTTATTCAGTCGTAACAGGACTGAGGATTTAGCACAAATGTAGCTACGCAGCCAAAGCTAACACATGAAAAACCATGCTAGCACCATGTGGACTTCAAGCACCTTCAAGTGATAAAAAAAAACCTCAAATAATAAAAAAAATCATTAGAGCATAAGAAATACTTTTGGTAAGAGGACATAAGGTTATGATTTACGTTGCCTGTCATTCTTACAGTATTATTAAAAATATAAAAGACAGAGTGAGAGAACTTACTTTGGGTTTTGCCATTTCCTTCAGGGGACTGAGATGATGCAATATCCTGTTGATGATGTCACTTGCGGAATGTTCCAACATTTTAAGGGGGGTTTATGTATCAGGATAACAGGACTGAGGGAAAACCTGGGGATGGATCTAAAAGTGTATTTTTAAACTAATGTTGAATAATTTTTTGAGAGGAAAATGTATGTAATGTCTAAATTACAAGTGGGGCTACACAATAAATGAAAAATACGTACTTTTATAAATTATTATATAGATTATATTTCATACTAAAGTTTAGTGTAGACAGTGGGGACAGGCCAAAATCGGGTGTCTCTCAGTGTTCTATGCAGTTTTTATCAATTTTTTATATCAGCCAATAAAGAGGACACCTTGATTGATAAAATAATGCATAATACACATAGTTTTTAATACATTTTTAGGCTTTTTTCTGATTGTTAAACGTTGGGGACACAAAATCCACCGATTCGTAGGAACGCCTCAGAAGCTTCGAGAAGCTCCGCCTCCGCACGCATGGCGCGCGCCGGGTGGCTTTCTCTCCCGCGTTTTTTCGTCCTCTGCCGTCGGGGAGGTTCGAGTCCGTTTCGTCCTGTGCCGTCGCGGAGGTTCGAGTCCGGCGGGGTTTAAGGATTCACAGTTAAGGTTGGTGAGCTGAGGAACCCTGCTGACCCACGAGCGCGGGCCGAGCAGCCGCCACCTCCCGCTCGGGACTCTGATTCCCCGGTGAGTTACCGCTGGTAGCCGTTAGCTTAGCATGTTAGCCCCGTTAGCGATGAACGCACACAGACGAAAGGTAGATTTAGACTCTGTACTTCTACAAAACACCAGTCGGGATGATCAGATTAGTTAATGAATGTGTGATAGTTGTGTTTTTTGTGTGCCTGTGAGCCGTATAATAATCAATAAGGTGCTGTGTGTGGTCTCAGCTATACGACTAAATTGTATTTAACATGTTTAAGAAGCTTTTCAGCGCTCCAGCGCCCTCTACTGGCCAGCCGCCACTGCACTGTACGTACGTACGTACCCACTTGTACGCTCAGCATCTCTGCTATATTCTCTGCACCACTGCACCTCATCACCCCTTATTTCACCTACATGGCCAATAAACATGGTTCTGGTTCTGATTAATAAATCAGTTCTTTTTTGGAAACTATGTCATAAGTTACACTGATGTTGAGTGAGATGGAAATGACACTGTAATACTGAGGAAAGAATGATAGTTTTATTTTTTTCCCTGTGTGCATTGGGGCTTGTGCGGTCAATAACAGGGTGTGTGCCATACCTGGAAACCTCTGACCTCTCTGATTGAGGCCTCTTGCTTCGCACCGATTGGCTAAATCTGCCGCCAGTATCGTTGTTTTACTGCCCTTCCACTCCAGCCTGTCTCTCCATCCCGGTCCAAAGATCGCTGCTGTGTGTTTGCTCAAGTTAGACAAAGTGTGTGTGTGTGTGTGTGGGGGGGGGTGAATATCCTTCTCTTCCTGTATTAGCTGGAGACGTGTGCTGTGGGTCTCTCTCGACAGTACACCTGCCTCAAGTCTTTACCTGCATCTCAACTTGTCTGTCATCCACCCAGAGGGCCCCCCCGATACGGAGCCCATCTGCCCGGGACGGAGGTATTTCCAGACACCGGTGCCCATCGAGTCTCCGTGTCCCTGTGAGAGGGAGAAACCTGCTACGCCGCCTGGATTCACTTCACCTGAGAGGACGGGTGTGGACTACAAAAAAATAGAAACAAAAGGAGGAAGTGTAGGCGTTTTCCCATATTTCCGTGCGTGGTTGGGTCTGACCTGCCTGGTGTGAGTGTGTGTGTGTGTGTACACTTCACCTGAAGGGCGTAGAAGGACTCGGGGAACAGCATTTCTGTTTGAGGTACGTGACTGATTTTATTTGCTTTTTGGTGCTTAGGCACCGATAAAGGAACAAAACTAAAAAATGATAGAAGGTGTTTTTTTTTTTTAATTCAGGATTTGCATTTCAATAACCTTAAATAAACTGTGTGAAACTGACTGGTAAATCCTGACCGGCCACAGTTAGGGCCTGCTAGCTCAACGTCAGTATTCTGACAGACAGTAACTGTGATAATCAGTGATGAAGGTGTGGTGCGGTACCGAAAACATGTTTGGCAGAAAAACCTGCCCAGTGCCCTCTGGGTGAATTGTGTTTTACTGATTTGTGTGCCAGTTTGTGCAGCTATGCCTTACTTCTGAAAGGCACTGTCATGCTCCCACACATTTGACTTGGCAGCATATTGTGTTTCACTTTGTGTCCATTTTGTGAGCAGGACGCATGCAGAGTTTAGCATTTTGACAAACAGTGACTGCTGGGATAGGTTCCTGCATCCCTGCCACCCTGAGTAGGATAAGCGGTTTGGGTAATGGATGGATGGATGGATGGATGGATAGGAAAAAAATAAACCTATAGAAGACTTGGTTTGATGCCTCCCCTGCCTCCAATTAGTGCCAAACGGGCAATGAATGAAAATGGCTGGTTTAATTCACGGAAATGTTGAATTAGTTTGGTTGGAAACGGGTTAAATTTCACATTATATGTTTACAGTGATTTTGTTTGAGTTTCTCCACCACCACTAGAACACATCAGAAAAAGCGGTGGTTTTAAAAGCATTCATAGGTGTGATTCTCTGTTAGGTGCTGTGTTTTGTGTGTTTAGAATAAGTTGTGTTGCTGTGATAGGACAGAGTTCAGCTCACATAAAGAGCTCACCTCACATACTGAGCTCACCTCACATAAAGAGCTCACCTCACATACTGAGCCCAGCTCACATACAGAGCTCACCCCACATACCAAGCTCAACTCACACACTGAGCCCAGCTCACATACAGAGCTCACCCCACATACCAAGCTCACCTCACACACTGAGCTCACCTCACATACAGAGCTCAGCTCACATACAGAGCTCAGCTCACATATTGAGCTCACCTCACATACTAAGTTCAGCTCACATACAGAGCTCAGCTCACATACAGAGATCAACTCACATACTGAACTCAGCTCACATACAGAGCTCAGCTCACATACTGAACTCAGCTCGCATAAAGAGCTCACCTCACATATTGAGCTCACCTCACATACTAAGTTCAGCTCACATACCAAGCTCAACTCACACACTGAGCCCAGCTCACATACAGAGCTCACCTCACATACCAAGCTCACCTCACACACAGAGCTCAGCTCACATACAGAGCTCACCTCACATACTAAGTTCAGCTCACATACAGAGCTCAGCTCACATACAGAGATCAACTCACATACTGAACTCAGCTCACATACTGAACTCAGCTCACATACAGAGCTAAGCTCACATACAGAGCTCAGCTCACATACATTGCTCAGCTCACATACTGTGCTCACCTCACATACAGAGTTCAGCTCACATACAGAGCTCAGCTCACATACAGAGCTCCCCTGACATACAGAGTTCAGCTCACATACAGAGCTCAGCTCACATACAGAGCTCAGCTCACATACAGAGCTCACCTCACATACAGAGCTCAGCTCACATACATTGCTCAGCTCACATACTGTGCTCACCTCACATACAGAGTTCAGCTCACATACAGAGCTCAGCTCACATACAGAGCTCAGCTCACATACAGAGCTCACCTCACATACAGAGCTCAGCTCACATACAGAGCTCAGCTCACATACAGAGCTCAGCTCACATACAGAGCTCACCTGACATACAGAGTTCAGCTCACATACAGAGCTCAGCTCACATACTGAACTCAGCTCACATACAGAGCTCAGCTCACATACAGAGCTCACCTGACATACAGAGTTCAGCTCACATACAGAGCTCAGCTCACATACAGAGCTCAGCTCACATACAGAGCTCACCTCACATACAGAGCTCACCTCACACACTGAGCTCAGCTCACATACAGAGCTCACCTCACACACTGAGCTCAGCTCACATATTGTGCTCACCTCACATACAGAGCTCAACTCACACACTTGAGCTCAGCTCTCATACAGAGCTCCGCTGACATACTGAACTCAGCTCACATAGAGCTCACCTCACATACTGACGTCAGGCTGAAAGAGATGGCGGTAAATGGTCCACTCGTGGAGCCAACATAAGGAAGCAGCAGGTCTAATGTTCAAGGTCATTTCTACCTTACCCATAATCCTTCAGTACCCTCCACACTGCATATCAGGCCGCTGATAAGGGACTGGTCAGGTGTCTTAACAACTTTACATGAGGACAGATAAAGTGTCTAGGGTGCAGGTTTCTCTGACCGTAGTTAAAGAACAATCCCTATTGATCATAGTATTTCTTTTAGGATTTGATGTACATCTGATATACCGCACTAATTCCTGTGCAGGTTTATTACAACAACAAAAAACAAAAAAACATCAGTTTTATAAAAAGGGTAATGGGGTTTCTTCATCCGTGGTTAATGTGAAACTGTTTGAAACACCTGGACGGTGTTCTCTGTGTCCTTACAGGTCAACCCACATTTGACAGTTACAGTTTGAGGAAGTTGGAAGAACGATGCTTACAGAGCAGACAAAAACATGACCTAAACCGACAATTTATCCGCATGGTTTTAGGAAAACTAAGCTTGCAACCCGTCCAGAGTGTTCATTAACTGTGAAAATGAGCCAGTATCTCTGATGTGACGATGCTTCCATTGCTGCGTGTTATTTTTCTCCAACCTGCCTCCTTCAGAGCTTTTGTACTTTCAGCTCAGGATCAGACTGGTTCACCAGAATTTAATAGAAAACATCAGCATGACATCACATCTGGATTCAGAATGTATCTGAGCAGATGTTTCCATTAAGTTGTGTACTCACTGAATGTGAGGATTTCCCCTCATATTTCACTGTGTTGATGTGAGGCTTGTTCCTTCTTTTCAGTCATTGCTAGTTTATAGTATTACAGGTATTCACCTGATCTTATATTTACTGCTGCTGACCACACAGCAGCAGTGATACATTAAACTATTATACATATATTTACATCAAACTATTATACATATGTATATTTACATTGCATATGTTACATTATATATGTACATATATTTACATTAAACAATCATACATGCCTTTACATTACATTTATTACATTATATATGTACATATATATATATATTTACATTTACATTAAACAAGCACACCTGTGATGCTGTTAATAACCACGCCCCTTCATGTCACCTGCTCAGATAGATAGATAGATGGATGGATGGATGGATGGATGGATGGATGGGTGGATGGATAGATAGTTTTTACTGATCACTACTGTGTTATGTTTCACTTTGTAGACCTTCAGATCTCTACGTGTGGTATGGGAGCACGGAGCTGAAGATGGCCTTGATACCCTCGTACGTCAGCCAGCTGTGTGGGAAAGAGAAAGTACAAGGTCTGCAAGTCATTCATTTTGTTTTATTTTATTTTTAAGAATAGTGTTGAATGTATCGACATGCACATTTCAACTGTTTCTCTATGTATTGTGCAAGCTGTAGAGATATATATACATGTCTGCACACTAATGTCAGTAGGTCAAACTCAGTTTAATGTCAGTAGGTCAAACTGTGTTTAATGCAGTTTGGCAGTTCCTTATAAAATACAAGTGACTTGCAGTTGTCATCCTTTGTTATTCACTTGGATATTTATTAAGTTGTAATTATATTCCTCCCTACATGCCTTTTGTGATACAAACTTGTAAACTTTGTAAAATAACAAAATGTTATTACACTTTGATGATGATGATGAGGAGGAGGATGACGACGACGACGATTGATTACATACTTGCTCTACTTGTTTTCTGACTCGTAGAGGAAGAGAGACACCTCTGGGCCAACGACAGACCTTTCAACCTGTCTTATCAGTACGCTGTAAGTGAAGGAGCACCAACACTCCTCTTCCTCCTTATCTGTTAGGAGAGCCGAGATAAGAGCAGTACTTCTCTTTACTCTTAGTCCTATCCTGTTGTTGTTGTTACACAGAGAGCTCACACTTTTCTTCATGGTAAATAATACAAACAGTGTGCCATTAGGCGGCACGGTGGCGCAGTGGTTAGCACGATCACCTCACAGCAAGAAGGTTCTGGGTTCGAGCCCCAAGGTAGTCCAACCTTGGGGGTCGCCCGGGTCGTCCTCTGTGTGGAGTTTGCATGTTCTCCCCGTGTCTGTGTGGGTTTCCTCCCACAGCCCAAAGACATGTAGGTCAGGTGACTCAAAGACATGTAGGTCAGGTGCCTCGGCCATACTAAATTGTCCCTAGGTGTGTGTGTGTGTGTGTGTGTGTGTGTGGGCCCTGTGATGGCCTGACGGTCTGTCCAGGGTGTCTCCCCGCCAATGACTGCTGGGATAGGCTCCAGCGTCCCCGCGACCCTGAGAGCAGGATAAGCGGTACTAATGGCTCATGGGTAATAATGTGTGCCATGTGCGTTAGTGGACAACATAGCAAGCCCTCACCGGGGATGGGGAAACACAGAGGTTCACAGGAACCAAGACCTCATTTAAACGTTGCTGGGCATCATTTGAAATCATGCACATGAAAATGTCATGAACCGTGTCAGTGTTGAGAAACTCACCAGGATGTGGACTCTTCTCGCTGGGCCTCAGCACAGTCCGATGGGCCACGCTACGGTATAGGCTGTTCGCATATGACGTCACGTCACTGTGTTGCTGCGGCGCGAACTACAGATGGAGGGCAGGAAGTGATTTTCTACATAGGAAGCACTATCACAAACTTTGGAAATGCCTATGTTTGGCATCATTAACTGAGAAACCACAAGGAGTTTTTATTGAGTACCAAAAGTTGTTGTGCATGAGGGGGGAAATGCAAGAAATTGACCGAAAATGCCGGAAAAAATGTCGGATAATGCACGTGTGTGCAGGGACCACTTCGTCAAAAAAAACACTCTTCATAACATAAGATCATGTCCAACATGTCTTACTTTCTGTTTACACCTTTCTCTCATAATATCGTCTAAACTAGCTCCATCTCGTCCATTCTGCTTTTCACTTCCTTTCCCCATCTGAATCAAATGACTGCAAACAAGCTATTGTGGTGAGCTGGCAGGGAAGGAGGAGGCAAGAGGCAGCTCCTGTGTCCCATACATCACACGACACGACCCCAGGAGTGCGCTTTTATTTTGCCCCCCCCCCCCCCCAAACTACATGGACAATACGGAATTCATGCCGCCATCTCCCCACATCAGTCTTAGGTGCGGTCCTACAATCAGTCAGTCAATAAAATGGTCGTCTACCCAGTCAGAGTCGAACCCCCAAACAAACAACATAACGATAACCAAAACATGAACACAACATTACCAAAACAATAATCTGAACACAAACGTTACCCGTCCCAGAATCCCCTGTGCTCCCCCGGTGCATAACTGTCAATAGTCCAGCGACTGCCCTCCCCAGTTGCTACAGTATTTATTCATACGACTAGCAGTTGCAGAGCCTGAAGCTGAAGAAGAATAAAATCAGTGTAGTTTTTTTCTGTATGGTTTTAAATGATGCACGGCAACATTTCATGTGGTGTGGGCTCAGAAAAACAAGTGACTCTACCCTTTAACAAGAGAACCTTTGGTGCACTGTCCACTTTTGTGTATTGCCATCACTGGGCCTTATTCATCAGTCATTCGTATGTTCAAGTTTGTTCTTACACACCCATGGGATTCTTTAGCTCTGAAACTTGTCTGACAGGTGGAAGAGTCAAGCCTGATGGCTATATGCAGTTCCCTCAGCCCAATATCTATTGCCTACCTCTTGAAACGAGCCACCACCCAGGCTTGCAAACGTTAGTCAACTGGTGTCTAAATTCAGGGGTTGAACAGTTTCTGACTTGATCTCTTAGACAAACTTCCGAGCTAAAAACTCCCGTGGGTGTGTAAGAAGTTTGTACATATGAACGATTGATGAATGAGGCCCATTGTATTGTGGCGAATTTAGGGGGCAGCTGGGAACTGCCGCAGCCGGGACACGAACCCGGGTCTCCCGCACCATGGGCGACTACGTTAACCAGTTAACTAAAGGGTCCGACCCATTAGGCAAAAGCTAGTGAGTCTAGTCAGCCATGATCGTTACAGTATTTTTGTGCATTTCTTGGAACTGTAGTTCTCTCTCAGAATGCATAGTAGCATTGTGTTACAGTGAGGTGCACCGTACAGCATGCAGGTTTTACATAGAGTTTCAATAGCGCCTCCCTCTTCCGTCCTAGAATAATGCCATTAAGACCTCCAAATACAACATCTTCACCTTCCTGCCCCTCAACCTGTTCGAGCAGTTCCAGAGGCTGGCCAACGCCTACTTCCTGTTCCTCCTCATCCTGCAGGTATTTAAGTTTATCCAGGGGTTTCATCATCTTCCCAGTCTCATAATGCTCATTCCAAGATATCGCTGGGTATCTTGTCTCACCCGCTGGCAGAACGTCTTGCTTGTGTTACAGAAGAATGTGTGCTTGTGTCATGGTAATGATAGTGGTTCAGAGGCATGTACGCAAAAAAATATTTTCCTGTTTTGGCAAAATTCCTCATAACAAGTCTAGTAAGCATGAAATGAAGTAATAACATGTCAGTGAGGTAAGAGAATTTTCCTGAAGAATCTCAAAATGTGCGTTATGAGACTTAACATCAGGATAAGATTCCTTGATAAGCTTGTGTTTTTGTGGTGTGTTATAATTCTTACCAGTATACCCACACTGGCCTGCACTGTCACCAGGACTGCAAACCTTTTTTTACCAGTAGTGTTTAATGCTGTTGTTTATCTCAACAATGACTTGAGGACTTGGTGTGTGTGTGTGTGTGTGTGTGTGTGTGTGTGTGTGTGTGTGTGTGTGTGCGTGTGAGTGTGCGTGTGTGTGTGTGCGTGTGTGCTCTGTTGGCAGCTCATCCCAGAAATCTCCTCTCTCTCCTGGTTCACAACGGTGGTCCCTCTACTTCTCGTACTGTCCATGACTGCAGTCAAAGATGCAAGTGATGATATTGTAAGTTACATAAATCAAACCTGTTGGGACAAAACTGATAAGCTAGTAAGGAATGCTAACTTGATTATTCATATCGTATGTTTTCCATTACACCGTTTGTCATATTGTATGTTTTCATGTTGTATGTTTTCCATTACTCCGTTTGTCATGTTGTATGTTTTCCATTACACCGTTTGTCATGTTGTATGTTTTCATATTGTATGTTTTACATTACATTACATTATTACTAAGGCAGCCTAAAATATCAAATATTTAGAAAATGAAAAACCTTTAATTGCGAGTTGGTAAAATATTCATAATGTATTTTCTTTTATTATATCTATGAGCTCAGGATGCAGAATCAGCATTAAACTTCCTAAAAGTAAAAAAGCTGAAATTTTGTGACATGAAAATGTAGGACTTTGATCCAAAGACACAACCTCGAGGATTACAATCCAACTTCATTTTGCTGAGATGCAAAATGTCTATACATGCAATTATTTCATACTTAAACAGTTCTCAAACATTAAATTCCTTTTTCTTAATCCCTTCTCAACTGTGCAGAACAGACACAAAAGTGACAAGCGGGTGAATAACCGTAAGGTGGACGTCCTCATTGATGGACAGTAAGTCTGTTTCCTCCCATAGTTAAGTTTTATAAATGTCAGTCATGCATTACACTGAATCAACACTCAGCCATGCCAACATGTACCCCGGCTCTGCCGAATGACAGATGCTAAGCAGGTATGGGCTTGGCTACTACTTGGATGAGAGACCTCCTGGGAAAACAGAGTTGCTGCCGGAAGTGGTGTTGGTGGGCTAGTAGGGAGCAGTCTTCTCTCTGGTCCTAATAAAAGAAAAAAAATCGAATCCCAGTGCAGTGACGAGGACACTGTGCTGCAGGAGACGCTGTCCTTCAGATGAGACGTTAAACCGAGGTCCTGACTCACTGTGGTCATTAAAGATCCCATGGCACTTATCACAAAGAGTAGGGGGTTCCCAGTGTCCTGGCAACATCCCCACCCTGGCTCTCCATCTGGCCACCTAATCACTCCCCATGTAACTGGCTCAGTGACTCCTTCCTCTCCGCCTCAAGCTGATGTGTGGTGAGCGTTCTGGTGCAAAATGGCTGCCGTGCATCACCCAGGTGGTGCTACACATTGGTGGTGGTTGAGGTGAGTTACCCCCTTCTCTGTGAAGCGCTTTGGGTGTCTGGATAAAGCCCTATATAAATATAATGATTATAATAATAATAATAATAATAATAAATTAAACTTATATAGCGCTTTTCTAATACTCAAAGTGGCTTTACAATAAACGGAGTGAAACAAGACGACACATAAACATAACACAGACATACAGGGGTGGATGGGAAGGGGGGCAGACATACAGGGGTGCATGGAAAGGGGGGCTACGAGAGGGAGAAGCAGCAGCCACACACGACGCCAGCAGGACTCTCCCACTTGGACAGATATAAAAGGGCAAGAAAAACAAACATCATAAATCACAGATGAAGTGTGAAGAGGTGAGTCCCGACCAATGACCTGAATGTGGGCAGCCCGCAGCAGTGTCCGATGCGCTTGGGGAGGGAGTTGAGGGAGGGGGCAGATCGAGTGCTCGGTCCTTAGTCTGCCTCAGACCAGGGGTGGCAGAGTGGACGGGGGAGGGGGCTGAGAAGGCAGTGGAGAAAAGGTGTGTCTTGAGACGGGATTGGAAGAGTGGGAGGGATTCTGAGTCTCTAATGATTTGGAGAAGTGAGTTCCAGAGCCTGGGAGCTGCCCTGGAGAAGGCTCAGTCACCAAAGCCGCGGAGGTTGGACCTGGGGGTAGAGAGAAGGGAGGCTGAGATGGATCTGAGGGACCGAGAGGGTTGGTAGGGGGAGAGGAGATCGGTGAGGTATGGGGGAGCCAGTTTGTGAAGGGCTTCATAAGTAAGAACCAGGATTTTGTAATTGATCCAGTGGGAGATGGGTAGCCAGTGGAGGTCTTTTAGGACCTGGGTGATGTGGTGCCAGGATTTGGTGAAAGTTAAAATTCGGGCAGATGCGTTCTGAAATTATCATTCTTATTATTATTATTGTAAATAACTGTCAACTACATATGAATATCCATTGGCTATGATTCCAGTGTATGGTTTTGATGAAGTGTGTTGAGTGAAGTGTCATCTAACCTTGTGTTGTGCTGTCGTGTGTTGCTGTGCAATGGTGTGAGTGTTTTGTTTCGCATGGTAATGATGTTTCTTGTTTGTTTGTTTGTTTGTTTGTTTGTTTGTTTGTTTGTTTCCAAAAGACTGAGAAGTGAAAAATGGATGAACGTTCAAGTTGGAGACATCATCAAGCTGGAGAACAACCAGTTTGTCACGGTAAGTTCCGGAAGGGTCCAGAGAAAACCAGATGTGAAGCGTCTGTGTGCAGCACATGTTGAGATGGTGTGTTTCTGGATCTTCATGGGTGGGGAGCAGCACCATGCCTGGCTGAAGGGCTTGGCTGAAGGGCTTGTTTCTCACTGGAGACCATTCACAGAAAACGGTCCATATGGTCATGCCACTTTAAGATGATTGACATGCTGTTTGTCATAGAAATGTCAAATGATATTTGAAATGCAAATTGTTATTTATTTTGTTTTATTTTACTGTTACTAATTGGGTTTCTGATTGCCCAGGAAATGTTTGTATGAGATGCTGTCTCTTTATCTGTACTCTGCTATACAGTTTATTGACTTTCATTGGTCAATGTTTACTGAGTTCATCTGACTACAACAAAATGCCTCAAATCCAGGGCGTCTGGGTGGTGTAGCGGTCTGTTCTGTTGCCCACCAACATGGGGATCTCTGGTTCGAATCCCCGTGTTACCTCCGGCTTGGTCGGATGTCTGTACAGACACAATTGGCTGTGTCTGTGGGTGAGAAGCCGGATGTGGGTATGAGTCCTGGTCGCTGCACTAGCGCCTCCTCTGGTCAGTCGGCAGGCCTGTTCAGGGGGGAGGGGGAACTGGGGGGAACAGCATGATCCTCCCATGCGCTACGTCCCCCTGGTGAAACTCTTCACTGTCAGGTGAAAAGAAGCGGCTGGTGACTCCACATGTATGGGAGGAGGCATGTGGTAGTCTGCAGCCCTCCCCGGATCAGCAGAGGGGGTGGAGCAGAGACCGGGACGACTCGGAGGAGTGGGGTAATTGGCCAAGTACAATTGGGGAGAAAAGGGGGGGGGGAGCCTCAAATCCAGAACAAAGTCTCAGAGGAGCTGGTTGTGTTGCTTCACCAGTATGTCCTCTACATAACATTGTGTTAAGTCTTGACTAACCCAAAGATTTTCATATTTTCTCTTTGTCTTTCCTTTATGCTTTGATTTTTTTTAGGCTGATCTTCTGCTGTTGTCCAGTAGTGAACCGCTCAACCTGGTGTACATAGAAACAGCTGAACTGGATGGGTGTGTACAGACCGGCCTACTGAATGTGATGGATCTTGAATATCTGCCTGGTCAAACATCTACTCATACCCAGCTCAGGCCTGTGTGTGTTTGCAAGTCATGTCTTATGTTTTGTATTTCTGTTGTCTTGCCTTTGCACCCTTTCCTTTATCCTCCGGGGGTCGCTCAGAGAGACCAACCTGAAGGTGAAACAGGCTCTGACTGTAACCGGAGAGATGGGCGACAGCACTGAGGCACTTGCTCAGTTTAATGGTGAGGCATCAGCTCATGTCAGTTTCACACTTTTGACATTAAAGTGGATGTCGGAGATTTTAATTTAGAGCACTTTTCATAATATCTGGTGAAACTCTTTCCTTAGCCTGACAGCTACCAAGTAAGCAGATGCACTGAGAAAAAGAAAACCCGGTCTCTGTGGCCACCTGTGAACAAAGATAGATTTTTTTTTTCTGTATCCGCTTTTTATCAGCCAATCAGGAGAGCTCTCCATTGGTCCCTACTTGCTGTCAGTCAGTTTGTGTGTTCATCGGACTTTGAGGTAGACGTGAGGGGGCGGCTCTTTTGCAAGATGTTTCTGAAATAAAGCTAACTCTTGCTAACGTCTCATCCCTTATCGTCACTTTAAGAGGGTTTGAGTATCATTACTAGTATCTGTAATGCTAAGACTAACAAAGTTACTATTATTACTACTTATACATCTGCTTCTGCTTCTGCTACTACTAATAATAATACTTCTACTACTACTACTACTACTACTACTACTGCTACTGCTACCACTGCTACTACTATTACTACTACCACTGCTACTACTACCACTGCTACCACTGCTACTGCTACTACTACTACCACTGCTGCTGCTACTACTACTACTACTCATCATCATCATCATCATCGGTGGTCATTTGAAGCGAGAATGACTGTCCTCTCCATTAGGTTGTCTACTTGTGGATCTTCAGATGGCTGTAGAGGCTGATCCGTGATCCACATACTTTGGTGCAGTGTGGACAGGGGAAAGTGGCGGTGGCGGTGGTTGATCCTTTTTCTTTCTGCTACTGCTACTACTACTACCACTGCTGCTGCTACTACTACTACTACTCATCATCATCATCATCATCGGTGGTCATTTGAAGCGAGAATGACTGTCCTCTCCATTAGGTTGTCTACTTGTGGATCTTCAGATGGCTGTAGAGGCTGATCCGTGATCCACATACTTTGGTGCAGTGTGGACAGGGGAAAGTGGCGGTGGCGGTGGTTGATCCTTTTTCTTTCTCTTTTTGTGGTGCTGTCAATTTTTCTCTACAGCACAGTGGAGTTCTGTTTCATGACATGCAGCTCGTTCCTGCATGGATTTCTTCCAGGATTGCCTATCTAGTGCAGTGTGTTCCCTGTTGCTTGGTGTGATGTTGAATTTCTTCAGACTGGTCTTGATGTTGTCCTTGAAATGTTTCTGTTGCCCGCTGGGAGCTCACTGACCTTCCTTCAGCTGGGAGTACAGACTCTGTTTCGGGAGACGTGTGTTGGACATGAGGATGACATGGTCTGTCCTTCGGAATTGGTACTGCATTACTGTGGTGGTGATGCTAGTCATGTTGGCTTCTTCTAGAACATTGATGTTGATGCATCTGTCCTTCCAGCTGAACCTCAGGATCTTTTGTAAGGATCCTTGGTGGTATTGTTCCAGGGCTCTCAGGTGCCTTTCAAGATGCCTTTCCTTTTATTGGAGATGAGCTATTCTGTCTTTGTGTCATTCTCATCAAACCAGTCCTGATGTTTTCTGGACTTGTACCCAAGGGTGGTTTTGCAGGTGTTGGGGATGGTGGATTTGAGCAGGCTCCAGTGCTTCTCAGTGTAATTGGAATATTCCGGTTAGAGGCTTTTCCTAAGAGAGGCCCGAAGTCGTTGCTGGGTAGCAGTTTCATTCAGGCTTTCAAGGTTCAGTCTTGGCCGGATCTACTTCTTTTGAACCCTCCTCTTCCTCTTGAGTTTGATGGACATTGTGGAGCGGATGAGGCGATGATCTGTCCAGCAGTCATCTGCATCGATCATAGCCCTCATGATGTTCACATCACGACGGTCCCTGGTTCGTACAATGACATAGTCAAGGAGATGCCACTTTTTGGAGCAGGGGTGTCTCCCAAGATGCCTTAAATTTGTTTTTCTGGCAGAGTGTTAGTGATGGTGAAGTCGTACTGAGCACATTTGCTAAGAAGCAGAACTGGAGTTGATGGTGTCAGTGCCTTCCTTTCCTATAGTGCCCTTCCAGAAGTGTTGATCCTGGCTGAACCTGGCATTGAAGTCTCCTAGGAGAATAATCTTATCCTTCTTGGGGTTCTTGAGTGTGTCTCATCTAAGCAGGTGTAGAAGGTCTCTTTTACTTCCTCTTCAGAGTCTAAAGTAGGGGCAAAGGAACTCACAGCTGTTGCCATCTGGTTATTGGCAAATACCAGACAGATGGTCATGACATGCTCACTGATCTCCACAAGAAGTTCAGACAGGTGGCTTATGATCTGGTTCCTGATGGTAAATGCAATGCCATGGATCCTGGGCTCATCAACAGCTTTTCATTTCCAGAAGGAAGTTTAGCCATCCTTTTCCTCCTTCAGTTATCCTTCGTCTGCCTGTTGTGTTTCAGAAAGGGCAGCTGTGTCAATCCGGCATCTCTTCACTGCTGCTACTACTACTACTACTACTACTACTACTATTACTACTACTATTACTACTACTGCTACTGCTACTACTACTAGGAATACCTCTACTAATAAAAAAATAAATTAATATGCATATTTTGCACGTTTTATTATTGTGGGCTTTATCATGATTGTATATGTATTGTATTCTACAGTATGTCATCGTTTTTAGGATAATTACGATGTTTTATTTTTCTAATATTAATTTAATTGAATATTGTTTAATTTATTGTTTATTTTGCAGTTTGCACAAGGTTCTACAGGGCTCCTTTGCCTTTTGTAAAAAGTAATTTCATACTCAATCCACAGTCAGGCCTGGACCTGGATATTCATATCATAACATATGAAATATCAAATTTTCTATTCTGCATCTAAGTTTCTCCAAACCAGTGAGCCCTTTGAAATCCTGAGCTGCTCCAGGTCCAATTGTTTCTGTTGAGGTCTTGATTTAAAGTATTTTACCTTCAGAAAATGCTGAGCTGTGTAGAAGAGAAAGGTCTATAAAACCTTGGACTAATTTTTTTGTATGCATTGCCTGATGTTCCCAACTTGGTGTCATTTGGTTACACTCACTAAAGGTTATAATTGTATATCACAGTATATCGACCAGATGATATAGGACAGCATGTCCATGTATGAACAACACCCTACGGAGGAAACTCCGTAGGGTGTCTGGGCTCAGCCTTAGAGTTAGGGTGAGGAGCTCGGACATCTGGAGGGAGCTCGGAGTAGAGCCGCTGCTCCTTCGCATCAAAAGGAGCCAGTTGAGGTGGTTTGGGCATCTGATTAGGATGCCCCCTGGGCGCCTTCCTTTGGAGGTTTACTGGGCACAGCCAACTGGGAGGAGACCCTGGGGTAGACCCAGAACTCACTGGAGGGACTACATGTCCAGTCTGGCCTGGGAACGTCTTAGGATCCCCCAGGAGGAGCTGGAGGGCGTTGCTGGGGGAGAGGGACGTCTGGAGCGCCCTACTTAGCTTGCTGCCACCGTGACCCGACCCTGGAGAAGCGGCTGATGATGAATGAATGAACGAATGAATGAATGAATGAATGAAGATACAAAGCAAGATTTGTGAACAAAATAACACGGGATCATTAGTTAGACTGAAATTGAAACAGTATTATTTTCTGTTATTTCAGCATATGTGGTGTCATGACCTCTGTGTTTCAGGTGAGGTGCATTGTGAGCCTCCAAACAACCGTCTGGACAAGTTCAAGGGTAACCTTACTGTGAATGGTCAAATGTACGCTCTGGACAATGACAAGGTGCTGCTAAGAGGATGTACTCTGAGGAACACCGAGTGGTGCTTCGGTCTCGTCATCTTTGGAGGTGAGCTGTGACAGAGTAGTACAATTTAATACAGTTAAGATTTAAAATGTATTCTGAGACTGGCAGGTTAATTTGTACTGTGGCAGGTGTGTTTGTGATTTGTAGTTTCCACTTTAGCAGATAACCAACCCGCATTCAAGACAGTCTGAAAATGAATTTGATCATTGAGACATTTATCAGTGTCTGGTGAACTTAGCATCAAGTTGAAGGAAATGCTACATTTAATTAATCTAATTTAATTAATCTAATTAAATCAATTTAATTTGATAATTTTATTAATGTAAATTTATTTTTGCATATTATATATGCAAATTGTATTAATTTTAATTTAATAGTCTGGTGTAATAATTAATCTAATAGTTTTATTAATTAAAATTATTTGAATTTTATTATATTAATTTAATTTACTAATTAATTTGATAATTTTTTAAACATTTATTTTTATATAATATATATTTAACTTTTATTATTTTAATCTAATTAATTTAATTTAATCCATTCAGTGGCTGATCCGATTACATATAGACGTGCTATATTAACATGAATTGTCTGTTTCCTACAGTTTTCAGTAAGCGTGACTGCATCTGAATGAAAGACTTTTATCTTTTCAGGTCCCGACACGAAACTCATGCAGAACTCAGGAAAGACAACTTTCAAACGGACCAGCATTGATCATCTTATGAATGTGCTTGTGCTGTGTGTGAGTCTTACATGTAGACACACACACACCCATGCACACACATACACGCACACACACACACACACTTGCACACATAACAAGGAAGGTGCTGATTTCTTTAGGATATTAAAAGAGGACCCACGTGAAATGACACGTTTTTCTAACTTCCTGTTTAATAGTAATCCACATGCACTTGTGGTAATAATATGTCTGTTATACTGACCTGTGGCATTTTTCTTCTATCTTGCAACTTGGTTCTGCACTCACTGCCTGTGTTTGAAACAGTTGAAGCTGCCTGATGGAGCAGATCTTTATTTAGATACTGATAAGCCGTCCTAACCAACAGTCATTTGTCTCCTCAGATCTTTGGGTTCCTGGGTTGTATGTGCTCCATCTTGGCGGTCGGTAACGCCATCTGGGAAGTGAGGGAAGGTTCAGTGTTCACTGTCTTTCTCCCCCGTCCCTCTGGAGCTAGCGCTTCATTATCAGCCTTCCTCACCTTTTGGTCCTATGTGATCATCCTCAACACAGTGGTGCCCATATCCCTTTATGTCAGGTGGGGTCAGAGCACTTCCTTTCCAGCAGCATTTTGTTTCATTTGTTTATTTATTTGGTGTCCATGAAGAATAAAAAAGCACATTAAAATTGGGCACACATCGAGGAGGCACATTTGGCTGTCAGGAGGGGGCCAGAGTATAGAAATCAGAATAAGAATCAGACTCATTCTCCAGATAAGATTGAGGGAATTTGGATGGGTTGCATGAAATGCACGGGTTCTAAAGCCACTTTATAAAAGCAGAATATATGAGATGAAATATGTAGACATACATTAGCAGATTTCAATTAATTTAAATCAATGTAGGCTATATCGAATCCTCTTCTGCTATTTGTTTATTTATTTATTTTTGGTGTTTTTATTTTTTGAGTGCGCCAACATCTCAGAACCACTTTGGTTCTGGTTTTATGAGTTTACAGCATGACTCATAAATGATACAACACAAACAAACTAGGCACAACTACATTAATTCCTATCATACACCAGTAAGGTGTTACTGGATCAAGTTAACTCTTAAGAGAAAGCAAGTTTTCACAAAGTTAGGAAAATACCTCTTTAATCCCATCTTTACTCTGGGTTTGAGAATTTACTAACATAAACTAATGTACTTTCACATGTTGCTTGCATTTCATCTCATGTCTTTGCTTTCCTGTGGCTTGTTGATGGTTAGTGTGGAGATCATCCGTCTGGGTAACAGCTTCTACATAGACTGGGACAGGAAGATGTACTACCCCAAGAACGACACACCAGCCCAGGCTAGGACCACAACCCTCAACGAGGAGCTGGGGCAGGTCAAGTACATCTTCAGTGACAAGACCGGCACCCTGACCCAGAACATCATGACCTTCAACAAGTGCTCCATCAACGGGAAGTCGTATGGTGAGAAGCTGCCACCGTGCACTTCAGTATGAGCCGATTCAACACACAAACAAGAGCCATACGTGAGTCGATTAATGTCGTGCTGTGCTTTGTTTGGTTTTTTGTTTGTTTGTTTTTTGCTTTTCCCAGGAGAGCTGTTTGACTTCTCGGGAGAAAGAGTGGAAATAACAGAGGTGAGAGGAAGTGCTGATGCCTTGTGTATACTGAACACTTTTCCTCCGTGAGGCAAAACTGGACAGAGGAGTTTGTTTATCGTTGTTTCCTTTGGTTTCCTCTCTGCAGAAGACCCAGAGAGTGGACTTCTCCTGGAACCAGCTGGCGGACCCAAAGTTTGTATTTCATGACCACATCTTAGTGGAGACGGTGAGAAAAGGCAACCCGGAGGTGCAGGATTTCTTCCGCTTGCTTGCTTTGTGCCACACCGTTATGCCTGAGGAGAAGAAAGAAGGTGAGAGTTCAACCTGCAAAAACATGAGGGGGGGCGCGGGGGGGCAGTAAGCGGATCATTTTAGTCTGAGTACAGGATACCTTATGAAAGCCAGCCTTACTATGGATCCAGTCTTAAAGGCCCCCTGTCCTGCAGATTTTCATTCTGCATATGTAAGACTATGGTTAGCGCGGTCACCTCACAGCAAGAAAGTTGTGGGTTCGAGCCCCGGGGTAGTCCAGCCTTGGGGGTCGTCCCGGGTTGTCCTCTGTGTGGAGTTTGCATGTTCTCCCTGTGTCTGTGTGGGTTTCCTCTGGGTGCTCCGGTTTCCTCCCACAGTCCAAAGACATGTAGGTCAGGTGAATCGGCCGTACAAAATTGCCCCGAGGTGTGTGTGTGTGTGTGTGTGTGGGCCCTGTGTGATGGCCTGACGGCCTGTCCAGGGTGTCTCCACCGCCTGCCGTCCAATGACTGCTGGGATAGGCTCCAGCATCCCCACGACCCTGAGAGCAGGATAAGCGGTTTGGATAATGGATGGATGGATTATAAACTTATTTTGTTCCGACAGTAACTGCTGCTTGGTTTCTTTGAATACACTGTAGTTGGACTTTGTTTCTTTGTGTGAATTGTTTGTGTGTTAATCGGTGTGTGTTGATTGGTGTGTGTTGATTGTATTTACTGCTGGCTGTGCAACAAATTACCCCTCAGGAATAACAAAGATTATCTTGACCTTGAACTTTTTGGACCTTTAGTTTTTTGGGGTAAATCGAACGACCCGTCTGACCTCCCTCCACTACGAGTTGTGATAGAAATTATTGTTGCTTTCCAGAAGGGCAAGACGGGCCAGAGACCAGCATTACAGCCCGGTCCAAACCGTAAAACCTTACGCTGACAGATGTCTCGAATGGTCTCAGAGCTCAGTTCCTGACAGTGTGTCCTCCATTTTTTACAGTCACTTACCGTCATCTCAGGTCACTAACCTTACAAGTCAACAGTCTTTTACTGCTATTTTTTGAGATTAAGGTCAGACACCTCACTAATCAGGCTTTTAGCTCGACCATCTGCATAGATTTGAGGATTGGGGTGGGGGCAGGGTGCAGCCCCTCCAGAAATGTTTGTGAGTGCATCACACATTATATGTTATTTTAAACAAATTTAAGATTTTGTATATTTTTTAAATTAACATTTTTAATCGTCATTGGTAAGAAAATTGCTGAAATATTTTTTTCTATACCCTCGCCACCATTTTCTCCAAGCCTGTCCCTCCTATTCTGTCACTTGGTATTTCTCATGTAGTTTCATTCAAGTTAAGGTTTAAAAATTACTTCTTCAAATACCTCATCATCATCATCAGCCGCTTCTCCGGGGTCGGGTCGTGGTGGCAGCAAGCTCAGTAGGGCACTCCTGATATCCCTCTCCCCAGCAATGCCCTCCAGCTCCTCCTGGGGGATCCCAAGACATTCCAGACAGGCCAGATTGGGCATGTGGTCCCTCCGGCGAGTTCTGGGTCTCCTCCCAGTTGGACGTGCCCCAAAAACTTCCAAAGGAAGGCGCCCAGGAGGCATCCTGATCAGATGCCCGAACAACCTAAACTGGCTCCTTTAAACGCGAAGGGGCAGTGGCTCTACTCCGAGCTCCCTCCAGATGTCCGAGCTCCTCACCCTATCTCTAAGGCTGAGCCCAGACACCCTACAGAGGAAACTCATTTCAGCCGCTTGTATCCATGATCTCACCCTTTCGGTCACTACCCAAAGCTCATGACCATAGGTGAGGGTTGGAATGAAGCTTGACTGGTAAATTGAGAGCTTTGTCTTCTGGTTCAGCTCCCTCTTCACCACAATGGTCCGGTACAACATCCACATTACTGCTATGCCGCACCAATCCACCTGTCAATCTCTCGCTCCATCCTACCCTCACTTGTGAACAAGACCCCGAGATACATGAACTCCTTCACTTGGGGCAACCAATGTCTGTTTATGCTAATTATCATCATCCCCTCTTTTGTTTCTATTTTTTCCTCTTCTCACTCCTTCCTCTCTGTCTACGTTCTCATGGCAGGAGAGCTCTACTACCAGGCCCAGTCACCTGATGAAGGGGCTCTGGTAACAGCAGCCAGAAACTTTGGGTTTGTGTTTCGGTCACGAACACCAGAGACCATCGAGGTGATGGAAATGGGTAAACGCATTACTTATGAACTCCTGGCCGTTCTGGACTTCAACAACGTACGCAAGAGAATGTCTGTCATAGGTAAGATACAAACTTTTAAAACAATTAACACACTGTTATCACACTGTTATGTTACTGTTATGTTATCAATGAAATTGTTTATAGATGTGACAGGTTAATGGGACATACTGGTGTTTATAGCATGCGTTACCCAATTTACTACAAATGGCATGTATGTATTTTAACTACTTCGCTATCCAGGAAGTTTCATGTCCCTACAAGCCGATTTTCATACTGTACAGAAATTAATAGAAACCAATGGCTCCCTGGAAGGTCAGAAAAACATATCCAAAGAGCTAAACAAAAACAAAAACTTGGACATGCTCAGGAAAATGGTTTGGAGTAATGTAAAGGTATATGCTAGTTGTAAACAATGAGCTAAAACGGTATGGCATGCCTCACCCCTGAGCCGGGTGTGGATGGGCATGGAGTCCCCCATGCCTACCCACTGGCTGGGTGATTCTGGCGGTGCATTGGTCTGTCGGTCACAGGGGCTAGCTCCGGACTGGAGGTCTGTGCTTGCCATCTGCGGCTCGGGTCCCACGCAAGGGGGTGTGCCCTGTGCCTGCGCCCGGGGGTTGGCGCAACAGTGTGCCTCGGGGATGCAAGCCTTGCTTGTGCCTTTGGGGACTGGTTTGTGCTCCATGGAGGCATACAGGGATGTTGCTCTGTGGGCTCCTGGCCCCCCTTTGGGCTCGGTTATTAATCTGGGCTTGCTGTGCTTTGGGTTCCGGCTAGAGCTGTGAGATATGACCAAAATCTTATATCACGATATAGGTCATTCATATCATGAACAACTATACATTTCACGATATAGGTCATTCATATCACGAACAACGATACATATCACGATGTAGGTCATTCATATCACGTCAACAATACATATCACAATATAGGTCATTCATATCACAGTAACGATACATATCCCAATATATGTCATTCATATCACGATAACGATACATATCATGATATACTAGGTCATTACTGTCACGATAACGATACACATCACAATATAGGTCATTTTCTGTAAATTCATTGAATAAATAGTTTATAAAATGAGCACATGCCTATTTCTTATTACATTTTGAATTGTCTACTCGAAAATAAAAGGTACTTACTCATATCTGATTTTTTTTCACCTTTTATTTAGAACCTTTGCGCAAATTTTCAGTTAAGCATGAAACAAAATAAAAAATATTAATGTATAAAATATAAAAAGGTAAGTTGCAACGGCAGTCATTATCTCCTTCCATCTTGGTGATTCTTTGACCTATGGTGTGCCGCGGGCAAAAGCCTCCTGCAGTGTCTGAGTCAGGGGTTTGTTTTGAGCACTCGACTGCTTTTGAAGCTCTCGTGTGTAGACTCTCTCCATATTGTTTACATGATTCTTGCGTAGGTGGTAAAAGAGGCTACTGGTGTTTGAGTCTGTTGTGGGGACCGTTGTGTGGCATATTTTGCAAAGTACAGGTTTCTGGTCCGTGTCAGACTTTTCATACCCAAACCACATCCATACGACAGAAGTAGCCCCTCTTTTAGGTACAAGCTCCTCGTTTTGTCCTGGCTGGTCAGAGTCTTTCTGTTCGGAATTACCCTGTTCTGTGTTACCTTCACTGTCCTCCAGGTTTGTTTGTATTGCCTTCATGCAAATATCCTGCCTCCGTCTGTGCGATCTGTGACACAATGAAATAAACAATAATATGAAACAATAGACATTGTCTATCATCACACATCATGATATCGCACAGCCCTAGTTCCTGCTGTTCTGTCATGGGGTGTCTGCACGACTGCGGGGTCCATGGGTGGCTGCAGAGCCTGTCTGCTGCTCAGATCTGTCTGCTGCTCAGATAAACCGCAGATCTCAGACACTAGAATTTATTGGGATTAATCCCCTGCACTCACAAATACACGTACACTCTGCTAGCATCTGCCTCACACACTCCCTGGAACAGGGCGGATTATATCCTTCATCTTAGTCCTTTTGCCCCCTATTCTTTCCTTCTTTTCTGTCTTCTCCTTTATCGCTATAACTGCTATGCTAAACTGATATCGATAAGACCGATTTAATTATGTTTTGTAGGACACATGTCAGCATCTGTTTGTATGTCTATGGCTTATCAGATAAATGTAATCATAAAAAAGTAAATGAACCAAAATATGCAAAAACACAGGTATGTCCCTTTAATGTCATAAGTTCAGCTGAATAATGTGGCTTGGCCCATCTGCACAGTCAGTGTTATCTTGTCTGTCTTCCTTCATCTCCATCAAAATTAATTTCCTTCTTCGGGGAATAAACTAAGTGTATTTTGAAAAAATAATCAATGTAGATTAAGTTTATAGACCCAAAAGGTCATCAATTCAAGTCAGAATTCTTTGTCTAGGCTCAAGATGTTGTTATTTCTGATCTAGATAGCATCTAGGTGTACTGTCATCAGTTTGACAGTTAAGATCTTTCGTCTAACATGTTGTGCAATGTGATGTTCTATGTGATATTCAGTCCGCAGCCCTGAGGGCAAGTTGACCCTTTACTGCAAAGGAGCTGACACAATCATTTACGAGAGACTGCACCCCTCCTGTGGTAAACTAATGGCAGTTACCACTGGTCACCTCAACGTGAGTGATAATGTCACATTTGCCAGATTTAAATGTCAGTTGTGATATTCAAACAAATACACAATCAGACATCCACTCATCCCTAAATCTAACCAGGAAAAAGTCAACCCCACCAACTCCATTTACACCATCCTGCCCCAACGCTATCTGATAGCATATTCCCGTGCATGCATATATACACTCACTGGCCACTTTATTAGGTACACCTCGCTAGTACCGGGTTGGACCCCCTTTTGCCTTCAGAACTGCCTTAATCCTTCGTGGCATAGATTCAACAAGGTACTGGAAACATTCCTCAGAGAGTTTGGTCCATATTGACATGATAGCATCATGCAGTTGCTGCAGATTTGTCGGCTCCACATCCATGATACGAATCTCCCGGTCCACCACATCCCAAAGGTGCTCTATTGGATTGAGATCTGGTGACTGTGGAGGCCATTTGAGTACAGTGAACTCATTGTCATGTTTAAGAAACCAGTCTGAGATGATTCGAGCTTTATGACATGGCGCGTTATCCTGTTGGAAGTAGCCATCAGAAGATGGGAATACTGTGGTCATAAAGGGATGGACATGGTCAGCAACAATACTCAGGTAGGCTGTGGCGTTGACACGATGCTCAATTGGTACTAAGGGGCCCAAAGTGTGCCAAGAAAATATCCCCCACACCATTACACCACCACCACCAGCCTGAACCGTTGATACAAGGCAGGATAGATCCATGCTTTCATGTTGTTGACGCCAAATTCTGACCCTACCATCCGAATGTCGCAGCAGAAATCGAGACTCATCAGACCAGGCAACGTTTTTCCAATCTTCTATTGTCCAATTTTGGTGAGCCTGTGCGAATTGTAGCCTCAGTTTCCTGTTCTTAGCTGACAGGAGTGGCACCCGGTGTGGTCTTCTGCTGCTGTAGCCCATCTGCCTCAAGGTTCGACGTGTTGTGTGTTCAGAGATGCTCTTCTGCATACCTCGGTTGTAACGAGTGGTTATTTGAGTTACTGTTGCCTTTCTATCAGCTCGAACCAGTCTGGCCATTCTCCTCTGACCTCTGGCATCAACAAGGCATTTTCGCCCACAGAACTGCCACTCACTGGATATTTTCTCTTTTTCGGACCATTCTCTGTAAACCCTAGAGATGGTTGTGCGTGAAAATCCCAGTAGATCAACAGTTTCTGAAATACTCAGACCAGCCCATCTGGCACCAACAACCATGCCACGTTCAAAGTCACTTAAATCACCTTTCTTCCCCATTCTGATGCTCGGTTTGAACTGCAGCAGATCGTCTTGACCATGTCTACATGCCTAAATGCATTGAGTTGCTGCCATGTGATTGGCTGATTAGAAATTTGCGTTAACGAGCAGCTGGACAGATGTACCTAATAAAGTGGCCGGTGAGTGTACATGCACGCAGCCCTTACCCTAACCAGGGTTCATGTTTACCCTTGACACACACAAACACAAACACACATACTTACATAAACATATACAATAAACACACACATGCAAAATGCATTGCATGCATTTTTATGTACAGAACATACTATACGTAGTTTGGCTGACTGATTGATTGATTGATTGATTGATTGATTGATTGATTGATTGATTGATTGATTGATTGATTGATTGATTCTTATAATCAACTTATAATTGTCAACATGTCTCCTTTCTCAGGTTTCTTCCCACAGGCCCTGAAAACTGCAGTCATCAAGCCACTTTTAAAAAACATTAATCTAGACACTTCACTCATAAACAATTATAGGCCCATACCAAACCTCACGTTTCTACGTAAAATCATTGAAAAAGCTGTTTTCCAGCGGCTTAACAACTTCTTGGCACTAAACAACTATTTCGATGTCTTCCAGTCAGGATTTTGACCACCACACCACACCACACCGCAGCACTGAGATTGCTCTTGTTAAAGTCTTTAATGACATCCGCTTAAACACAGACAGTGGCAGAATCTCAGTCCTGGTATTATTGGATCTCAGTGCTGCATTTGAGACAGTCGACTACAACATATTACTAGACCGATTGGAAAACTGGGTGGGACTTTCTGGCACAGCACTAAACTTGTTTGAATCCTACTTAAAGGACAGGGGCTACTTTGTGTCTATAGGTAATTACAAATCTGAGTGGACAAAAATTACCCGTGGTGTTCCTCAAGGCTCCATTCTGGAGCCGCTTCTGTTTAACACCCATGTGCTCCCACTATTTCTGGTTATGGAAAACAGCAAAATGTGTTACCATAATAATGCAGACGACACACAGATTTACATAGGGGACTATAATCACATACAAGCACTAAGTGCAATGAACAAAACAATGATTAGATGTCTCAGAATTTTCTTCAATCAAAAAAAGATAAAACTGTCGTAATTGTCTTTGGAGCCAAGAGAGAATGATTAAAAGTCAGTGCTCCGCTACAGTCGGTGATGTTAAAAACCACAAACTAAGCAGGAAATATCTTGGTGTAGTTATGGATTCACACCTGAATTTATGTAGCCACACTAAAGTAATTACAAAGTCAGCCTACTATCACCTATATAATATATCAAGAATTAAAGGATTTATGTCTCAGCAGGATATGGAAAAACATGTCCATGCATTTACCTTCAACTGCGTCTTTACAGGTCTCTCTAAAAAATCAATCAAATAGCTGCAGCTGATTCAGAACGCTGCTGCTGTTTGATTGCTTTTTGTCTTTTTTATTGTCTTATGTTTTATGTAAAGTACTTTGAATTGCCTTGTTGCTGAAATGTGGTGTACAAATAAATGTGCCTTGCCTTGCCATGCATATTATAAGGCTAACAGCTCCAAACTGCCCCACCACAATAGGAGTATGCTGGTGATGGCCTGCGTACGCTGGCACTGGCCTATAAGGACTTGGATGAGAGCTATATGAAGGAGTGGACACAGCGACATCATGACGCCAGCACTGCCTTGGAAGGACGAGAGGAGAGACTGGATGAGCTTTATGAGGAGATAGAGAAAGACCTGATGGTAGGTTTTGCTATCAATATTAATTTGGCCCTCAAACATCTGCCTTTTTAATTGATTGATTGAATGATGGATTGACCAATGTGTGTGTGTGTCTGTGTGTGTGTGTGTGTGTGTGTGTGTGTGTGTGTGAGTTAGAGAGTGAGAGGATATCAGTATGTGTGTATGGGAGCGAAAGATGAAGTGATGCAGAAAGAATAAGATTTAGAATGCACACATGCATATTCATAATGCATACTGGAGGTATTTTTAGGGTGCTTCTACCTCAAAGATGTCAGCCAAGACAATTTTAGTTGGTCATGTAAGTAAATGGGTTAAGATACCATGCCTAAATTTATTTTCTATTTCATGATACCTATGTGTCCATCTGGCAGTTTGTCTATTTAAAAATTTGCCTTTAATTCAGGTTTTAAATATTTTGGAATTCAAATCACTTTGTTCTTGGTTTGTCTTGAAGATGCAGACTTAAAGACTTAAAGGTTGTCTTTAAGGTGCAGATCTGATGCCTCCAGTATATTTAATTTTCAGAGTTGAGGCAGTCTACCATTCCCTCTGTCTGGAAGAGTACAACATCTATGGATGAATATCCTCTCCACATATGTGTATATTTTTCAAAATGTGCCTATTATTCTACCAAAATTACTTCCCATACATTACACAAGATAATCAGCTGCTTTGTTTTGGTGGGTAGGACACATTTGAGAAGTCCTTTTTTCGAGACCAAGGGATTCAGATGGTCTTTCCCTTCCCAGTTTTATATGCTGTTATTGGGCTGCCAATATCTGATATAAAAGCTAATTTTCTATTTAAACAGCTGTCAGTTAGAGTCCCAATGTTGTCGCCTTGCCTGCTTTTCAATTTTCCTCAAACCTAAAAAATATGGGGCCAGTTTCATCGGCACTTCAAATGTGCTCCAGCATCAGTCATGAGGCCCATCAGTATCCACCATCTGTTTACTGCTATTCTGGATTTTACATGTGACTTATGCAACAGAGCAGGCATAAGGAAATTCAATAAGAACCTCTATCAGAATCAGAAACACTTTTTTGTTTCATTTCATGTTTCCTCCAGCCCACAGCAGTGCAACACAAAGACAAAAACACATGTCCAAACTACAAGAACTACAAGAACACACATATCCAAATTAACACATATATCTAAATTAAACAAAAAATCACTGTCCAGGAGAACGAACACCAGCCAGGATAACTGTTGGAACTGCCAGTCCGCATGGGCTAGCAGTTAGAGCCTGCCCCACTTCCACATCCTGTCAGACCGCCCTCAGTGTGTCCCCCTCAGTTGCAGCTCCAGGCACCAAATGACCAAGCTCCCCCAGCCGATCCAGTGCCAGCTCTCCCAGCCACACCTCCCCACACTCCACATGACGACACTAAAAACACAGTCAAGGCTAGGCGAGGCTGCTGCCAGACTGCCCTCGGTGTTATCGGAACTGCCGGTCTGCGTGGGCTAGCAGTTAGCTTAGCCTGCCCCGCTTCCACGTCCTGTCAGACCACCCTCCGTGTTACCTCTTCAGGCACAGTTCCAGGAAGGGCTGTGGTCCCTGGGCCCACAGGATGCAACAGACCAAGCTCTCCCAGCTGATCCAGCACCAGCATTCCCAGCCATCAAATGAAGACACACTTAGACACAGACATGGACAAAGACACTGCTTGGACGGTGCTGGGTGAAGCCGCCGCAAACCTGAATTTGCGCCGCCATCTTCTCACACCGGAAGTGGAAATGATGGTGAATCATTTTGTAATTTTCAGTTTCAGCACTGAAACTACAAATAAACGTGCTTGCAGTCTATTTTGCTTGCTGCGGCTCTGCCACTGTGCCTGGATGCACCTCACTTCCATACTACACCCTTCCCCTGAGTTAGTCCGGCTAGTTCCTTTCCAGAAGGGGTTAACATCAGATAGTTCCTCCAACATTTGACATTTTCTCATTTAGACGTTTTCATCCAAAGAAACTTTCAAGATAGCAGCAATTAGCAGATATTTTCTAACAGTATCTTGGAGGAATAGATATTAATCCTATCACAGCCAAGAGTGTAGGCCATGAACGTGTGAGATAGGTATATCCCTGTCAGTGATGCAAGGGACAGTAGTAGGGGATTCAAATTACAACGAACGTGCCACAAATCAAGACCATCCTTTTCAAGACCCAACATCTCTCTAGCATATAATCTCCTTATTTTATGTTTTTTAGCTGTCGGGAGCCACAGCTGTGGAGGACAAGCTACAGGACGGGGTGCCACAGACCATAGAGCAGCTAGCTAAAGCTGATGTTAAGATCTGGGTGCTAACTGGAGATAAGCAAGGTGAGGAATGTACCATCACAAAAACATCCACAAACAAATCCATGTAACTATATATAACTATAGCTGTAGACAAATTACACCATCCAAGTGCAAAATCATTTATGACTGTGTACATGTGTGTATATGTCTATGTATGTGTGTGCTTATATGTAGAGACTGCAGAAAATATTGGCTATGCCTGCAACATGCTGAGAGAGGAGATGAAAGAGATTTTCATAGTTGCTGCCAACACTTCCGAGGGTGTGAAAGAGGAGCTTCGGTATGTAGACCAGAGTCCACGTGTATCCATCTGAACCACATGCACCTGCTTACCAGCAGGATGTTTCAACACCATGAACTGAATGAACTGAAAAATTATGCTGTTGATCATTTTTCCTACATCCTTATACTGAACCCTGACAACGTTAAGTAGTGACATTTTGTAGTCACTACTGACTGAGTAAGAATGGAATTGACGGAAAAATATCCATGAAAGGGGCATCTGGGTAGCATAGCGGACTATTCCGTTGCCTACCAACACGGGGATCAGCGATTCGAATCCCCGTGTTACCTCCAGCTTGAGCAGGCATCCCTACAGACACAATTGGCTGTGTCTGCAGGTGGGAAGCCAGATGTGGTTATGTGTCCTGGCACCTGTTCGGGAGGGAGGGAGAACTGGGGGGAATAGCATGATCCTCGCATGCGCTACGTCCCCCTGGTGAAACTCCTCACTGTGAGGTGAAAAGAAGAGGCTGGTGACTCCACATGTATGGGAGGAGGCATGTGGTAGTCTGCAGCCCTCCCTCCCCGGATCAGCAGAGGGCCTGGAGCAGAGACCGGGATGGCTCAGAATTGGCCGGATACAACTGGGGAGAAAAAGGGGGAAAATTCCGTAAAAAAAAAAAAAAAAAATGCTGTTGCAGAATGAGTGTGCATTGCAGAGGTAAGACACTGTGAGCTTACCAGGATGAACTGATGCAAGCTGGCCATAAAGGAGAAGTGAGCCGGCCATATTTAAGTCAAACATTAAATTAATTAAAACCTTGCTAGGGTTTTTATTTTCAGGGCCTGATCCTCCTAGCTCTCGCTTCTAGCTGGTAGCCTAAACAAGGTCTACCGGCTGATTTGTGAGATAGTTGGCTTGTCTCCAATATACAGCTTATCTACTGATGATGAAGCTACTTTTGCAGATAAACTGACAAATTTTTTAATGCAATCGCTGGTGTGGTCAGATAACTTAAAACATAATGTCATGTCTTCTGATCCTCCACCCTCACCTCACAAACATCTCCCCGTCCTCCTGTCTCAAAGGAATGCCAGAATGAAGATATGCCCAGATGCAAGAGAGGAGCCGGTGGTGGTCAAGGATCGTGCTGGCCTGTTTTGGCGTCTGAAAACAGAGACTGTGGAGGATGAGAAGGTGGATGGAGAGTATGGTCTGGTCATAAATGGACACAGTTTGGTGAGATGTTTATTATACGCTGTAACCCATTGATGCCGAATCCGACATTTCACTGTACTTCAGCCTCCACTTGTTAATTTCTTGGTAACTTGGTTAATTTCTCCTCCTCAATTTGACCATTTGACAAAGTCTTTTTCGCATCCCCTTTCCTTCATCCACACACCTCAACATTCCCCTCCACCAACTCCTACTCCAATCATGATGTGTCAGGCCTATGCCCTGGAAGAGGACTTGCACCTGGAGTTGTTGAGGACAGCGTGTATGTGTCAAACGGTGATTTGCTGCAGGGTCACTCCTCTGCAGAAGGCCCAGGTGGTTGAGCTGGTCAAGAAGTATAAGCAGGCTGTCACTCTGGCCATCGGCGATGGCGCCAATGACGTAAGCATGATCAAAGGTAAGCTCATTCCACCCAACGACGGAGAGCGGAGTACAGAAAGCCCAGTGAGAGCTGGGAAATAACAACGATTAGTAGAGAATACGTTTCATAGAGGCAATGTGTGTGCTAGCTGAACGTGTCCGCAGGTTGTTGCTAGTGGTTGCTAATTGGATGCTGAGTAGTTGCTAAGTGTTTGACAGTGGTTGCTACTGTAGGTGATTGCTAAATGGATGTTTAGCACTTGTTCTTTATTAGTTGTTGCTTGGTAGTTTCCAAGTGGACACTCAACATTTGCTGAGGTTTTGATAGTGGTTGCTAGATGGTTGTTAGGCACTCGCTAAGTAGCTTCAAGGTGTTAAGGAATGCTTGGTGGCTGTAAGGGTATCACTGTTCAGTGCTTTCAGGTGTATAGTAGAAACCTGTGAAAAAAAACAATCATAGCCAGTCATGATGTACAAAATATGCCACATCAGATCTGCAACCTGCTCTACACAGTACGGCATCCGAGTAGCGTAGCGGTCTATTCCATTGGCTACCAACACGAGGATCGCCGGTTTGAATCCCCGTGTTATACCGGAGACATGCTGGGTATACCGGAGACATGCTGGGCATACCGGAGACATGCTGAGGTATACCGGAGACATGCTGGGTATACCGGAGACATGCTGAGGTATACCGGAGACATGCTGGGGTATACCGGAGACATGCTGGGGTATACCGGAGACATGCTGGGTATACCGGAGACATGCTGGGTATACCGGAGACATGCTGGGGTATACCGGAGACATGCTGAGGTATACCGGAGACATGCTGGGTATACCGGAGACATGCTGGGTATACCGGAGACATGCTGAGGTATACCGGAGACATGCTGGGTATACCGGAGACATGCTGGGTATACCGGAGACATGCTGGGGTATACCGGAGACATGCTGAGGTATACCGGAGACATGCTGGGTATACCGGAGACATGCTGGGTATACCGGAGACATGCTGAGGTATACCGGAGACATGCTGAGGTATACCGGAGACATGCTGGGTATACCGGCCACGTTTACATGACAACGGTCTTGCTAAAACCGGAAATGTTTTTCCTTTGCCTTTTAAAGAAGTTCCGTGTTCAGACGACACCGTTTTGAATACGATCCGCGTGCACACGGATCCGCAAAAAAACGACTGAAAACGCTGTACTGTGCATGCCAGGCCAGTAGTTGACGGTGAAACTTTGTAGTAGAGTCTTTCCGGTGGACCTCAACAGCTCCACGCGCCTGCGCACAAACGCTTTCTCCTCAGCGCGGTGAGGTAAGAGACGGCCGATGGCGAGTGTCCGCTGGACAACACGTAACGTTGTCTGGCCGCACGATGACGCGGCGTTTCGGCACGTTGCTGGGGGAGCGTTAATAAGCTCTGCAGAGGTCACAGCACACACACAGCGCGCGAATCCGCCGCTGATAATGTGGTCTTCTTACTCGCGCATTGCCGCCTGACTGAAAACGTAACACGCATGTGCGAAGTGGAGCCGTGACGTCACCGTTTTCACCGGAAGCGCTTTTGCTAGTTTATACGGCGACGCTGCAGTTGCGTTTTGAAAAGGTTTCACTCTGCAACCCGGTTTCAAAAGTTTGCGTTTTCAGGCCCCCAAAACGCCGCTGTCGTGTGAACGAACGGCCAAAACACAACAACGCTTAACCGATTTATGTTGAACGTGGAGCTGCCAGGGAAGAGGAGAAGAGGAAGGCCAGTGAGGAGGTTTATGGATGTGGTGAGGGAGGACATGCAGGTGGCTGGTGTGACAGAGGAAGATGCAGAGGACAGGAGGAGATGGAAATCAATGATCCACTGTGGCGCCCCCTAACGGGAGCAGCCAAAAGTAGTAGTAGTAGTAGTAGTAGTAGTAGTAGTGGTGGTGATAGTGGTAGTGGTGGTGGTAGTAGTAGTAGATAGCGATCCTGTGGGAAGTGCAGTTTCAGTAATCGGTGTCTTCAAATGAACAAGTACAAATGATGGTTTGTGAAATGTTTAGTGAGTAAAGTGTCTCATTTTACATGAAGTTTATAAAAATGGCTTCTTTTGGTCATGGAGGTTAGGCTAAAAGTTGTGACTAAGTCATGGACAAGTCACTGAAACCATTGCTGAAAAAGTGGATGAAGTTTGTGATATTTTTCAGCACTTGTGAATTTATACTCTCACTTTCCTTCTTCCTCCTCCTCCTCCTCCTCCTCCTCCTCACTGTCTTCTGACCCCTCTCTTAGCGGCTCACATTGGTGTGGGTATCAGCGGGCAGGAGGGCATGCAGGCAGTGCTCTCCAGTGACTACTCCTTTGCCCAGTTCCGCTATCTACAGCGCCTCCTGCTGGTGCATGGCCGCTGGTCCTACCTCCGCATGTGCAAGTTTCTGTGCTATTTCTTCTTCAAGAACTTCACCTTCACCTTTGTTCACTTCTGGTATGCCTTCTTCTGCGGCTTCTCTGCACAGGTGAGGGTCACACGGTGCACTGATGCGTGGGTAACACTGGGTAACATTTCAGCTTGTCACTGACAGGCTTCCATCAAACTAGTTTATGCAAAATTCCATGATTCGGATGAATGTAAACATCAAATGAGAAAAAAAAATCCCAAACATTTATGGGATACGCTCGCTTGAGGTGGTTTTTGCTTTTGTTGAGAAAGAGTTAATGTGTTAAATGGGGGATGGAAATGCATTTGCTTAATTAAAAATGAAATGCGAAAAGAATTTATTTCAGCTGTTTCTTACTCTGACGTACTTGGTGTCAAGCAAGGCTTTAATGAGACAAGGGTGCTTACATAAACTGAAGAAATAAGTACAATAACACAAGGCGTGAACCACCGGGTTAGACATGAACTGACAAGGCAAAGTCTCATTTAAAACCCGACAATGAGCCGGGGCAACCAGCGGCATATATACCTGCTGGAAAGCCAGTCAAGTAATGGGGGCAGGTGAGCAAAGCAGAGGCAGAAAAACAAGCATGACACTTGGTCCATCTTAGTTGTGGGTGTTGAAGTATGGACATGATGTAACACATTATGTAACATAATGTAACACGGGTAACACTACATTCAGAGGTAGAGTCGCTTCAACAGATCTGACCGAAACGCACGTAAATCACATTTACTTTTTGCAACTTTAGAAAAGTTTGTTTAAATGTTCTTGACAATTGAATGATAACATATTTATTGTGTCTCGTCAATAGCTATGTGTCCGTTCAGCTGTCAGGCATATTTAACTAAACTTTTCAGAAGTCGTGAAGAATGAACTATAAATCAGACTTATTTAAGCACATAGAACTGTGAATGGAGTGTAATGTGTCCTATGTCATGCCTTCAGCACCCACGAGAAAGTTGGACCAGTTAAGATGAAGAAACAACTGATCATGTGACTGAATTCTGTTTGCATTTCATCTTTAATTCAGCAGTCCGTTTCCATTGCCCATTTAGCGCATTAACGCCATTAAAAATAAAAAATAAAACCACCTCAAGTTGGCGTAAATACTTTTTGCTATATCTGTTTTTTTTGGGGGGGGGGGGGTTATTTGGTGTTTCCATTCAGGCATTTCAATCAAGACATAAAATTTTGCATAAACTGGCTTGGTGGAAACCCCACTAACTAATGGCACTCGTATTTATGGTTGGAAATCAGTATCGTGAATATATTCTAATATAATATATTCCATACGGTATACCGCTAGTGTGCAAAAACCCTTGAAGTTAATTCAATTTTAGAGAAACTCTTTGCATCTTTTTGCAAACTCTTAAACTGTCGTAAAAAATGCTGTATTTAGATGTAAGAAGTAAAATAATATATTTAGTTAAATGTACATGGAAAATATGTACAGAGATACATTAAGTACAGCAAATTTAGTTGTTCTGTATTTCATCAGATACAGAATATTAGTAATATTATAAAGTGTAGGGATGTGATTCCCACTGGTTTGCTGTAAATGTGTGTTGTTTGTATGTATTTAGTATGTAAAGAAGTTGGGATTTAAGAGTGTACCAAGTGGCAGAACATTACATGTCGAATAAAGAGACATAGATACAGTATACATTAACATGTGTATTTGTATGAACGTTGTATTTTCTATTCCCATACATAGACTGTGTACGATGAGTGGTTCATCACCTTGTACAACCTGGTCTACACAGCGCTCCCCGTCCTTGGAATGAGTCTCTTTGACCAGGTAAGAAGTTCAGTTATTTATGATTTTTATTATGGCATTTTACACCTTTTATTTGATAGCAGTAATAGAGAGACAGGGAAGGCAGGGGAGAAATGACATGCAGTACAGGATCCGGGCCGGATTCCAACCCAGGCTGCTGCGGTAAGGACTCAGCCTTATGTGGTACCACTCTACCAGGTGAGCCACCGGGGCGCCCTGAGAAGTCAGTTTCTTTGTCATCAAGATGGTACCGAAGACGGTCGCCTCGGTTCTGTGCTTTCTTGTATGTTTCCTGTTTTTGTTTGTGTTTAGTTTCCAGGGTCCACTCACTGATCAGATACAGCAGGGAGGAACTTCTAACTCTCCCAACTGTGCACTGGACAAACTGAACAGACTTTTTTACCGACTTTAATTGACCATTTTAACGAAAGTCTTGCCAAGGTCTTGATTGGTGCAGCCCTTTGCGGACTACAACAAAGACACTGAAGGGTTAAGCGAGCCGGAGCCAAAATGTTTCTGTCAATAAACGTTGTGTCCAGATGAACTGATTCAGCTTTCTTTGATTTTCTTACTTGGATTATTTAGCATACATCAAGACATTCTCCTCTTATGTTCCTTCTTTTTCTCATCTTCTTCCTGTTTCTCTCTTCAAACTTTATCCTCTCTCTCTCGTTCACTCTCTCTCAATTTTGAGAAGCTCCATTAACATGACCAATATTGCCAGAGCTTTTCAGTACATCAAAAGAGGTATAAAAAAAAAAAACGTTCATTATGAGGTTAAATAGACAAGATAGGAATAAGAAAGCCTGGAGAGGTGGAGGTATGTACTGCGGAGAAGAGGAATGAAAGTCAGTAGGAGCAAGACAGAATACATATACATGAATGAGAGGGAGGACAGTGGAATGGTGGGGATGCAAGGAGTAGAGGTGACGAAGGTGGATGAGTTTATATACTTGGGGTCAACTGTCCAAAGTAATGGGGAGTGCAGAAAAGAGGTGAAGAAGAGCGTGCAGGCAGGGTGGAGTGGGTGGAGAAGAGTGTCAGGAGTGATGTGTGACAGAAGGGTACCAGCAAGAGTTAAAGGGAAGGTTTACAAGATGGTTGTGAGACCATCTATGTTGTATGGTTTGGAGACAGTAGCACTGATGAAAAGACAGGAGGTGGAGCTGGAGGTGGCAGAGTTGAAGATGCTAAGATTTTCACTGGGAGTGATGAAGAAGGACAGGATTAGGAACGAGTATATTAGAGGGACAGCTCAGGTTGGACAGTTTGTAGACAAAGCAAGAGAGACAAGATTGAGATGGTTTGGACATGTGTGGAGGAGAGATGCTGGGTATATTGGGAGAAGGATGCTGAATATGGAGCTGCCAGGGAAGAGGAGAAGAGGAGGGCCAAAGAGGAGGTTTGTGGATGTGGTGAGGGAGGACATGCAGGTGGCTGGTGTGACAGGAAGCAGAAGACAGGAAGAGATGGAAACAGATGATCCGCTGTGGCATCAAGTAGTAGTAGTAGGAGGAGCAGGAGTAGTAGAAGTAGGAGTAGAAGTAGTAGTAGTAGTAGTGGTCAAGATAGTAATAATATTAATAAAGTATTGTGAGGATAATCTCATAATATCACAACACTCAGCCTACTCCATATCTCTCAATCCTCCCTTTATCTGACCACCACACACTTACTTTGTACCTCACTATCTCTCTATCTATTAATCTCTCTCTCTCGCCCCCTTTTCTCTTTTGCTGTCTCTACTTCATTGTGGCCCTGTCTGACTGCAGACATACAAGGCACATCCCTTCACTAACCAGGTTTTGTGTTCACCCTCCACACATGCGTGCCCCCTTATTGTGTGTATATTCTGTGTTTTAGTTCTGTTCAGTGTACTTGTATTGCTGAATTCATACTTGTGATTTTCATGCAAAGCATGTGAATTTGCATTTTTGATGAAAGGTGCAGTATAAATAAGTTTGGCTGGTTGATTGATTGGTTGATTGACAGACTAATTGACTAATTGATGGTTTTACTGATTGTCTGTAGGACGTGAACGACCGCTGGAGTTTCCAGTATCCTCAGCTCTACGCTCCGGGCCAGCTGAACCTCTACTTCAGTAAAAAGGCTTTCGTCCTGTGCATGCTGCACAGCTGCTACAGCTCACTCATCCTCTTCTTCATACCCTGGGCGGCCATGCATGACACGGTGCGAGACGATGGAAGAGACATCGTGGACTACCAGTCCTTCGCTTTACTGGCCCAGACGTGCCTGCTCGTCACTGTTAACATACAGGTGAGGAGGCTGTGTATGAGATTTGCTGTACATATACTGTGGTATATTGGAAATGCAGGCAGCACGGTGGTGCAGTGGTTAGCGCAGCTGTCTCACAGCAAGTAGGTCCTGGGTTCGACCCCGGAGTAGTCCAACCTTGGGGGTCGTCCTCTGTGTGGAGTTTGCATGTTCTCCCCGTGCCTGCGTGGGTTTCCTCCAGGTGCTCCGGTTTCCTCCCACAGTCCAAAGACATGTAGGTCAGATGACTCAAAGCCATGTAGGTCAGGTGAATCGGCTGTACTAAATCGTCCCTAGGTGTGAATGTTTGTGTTTGTTTGTGTGTGTCGGCCCTGTGATGGCCTGGCGGTCTGTCCTGGATGTGCTGCCCAATGGCTGCTGGGATAGACTCCAGCATCCCCATGACCCTGAGAGCAGGATAAACGGTTTAGATAATGGATGGATGGATGGAAATGCACATGTACCGAAAATACACATGTACAGTACATAAAGTGTTTGGATCCTTTCAAAGTGTTTGTGTGTCCGGGTGGCATAGTGGTCTATTCCGTTGCCTACCAACATGAGGCTCGCCGGTTCAAATCCCCGTTACCTCCAGCTTGGTCGGGTGTCCCTACAGACACAATTGGCCGTGTCTGTGGGTGGGAAGCTGGATGTGGGTATGTGTCCTGGTCACTGCACTAGTGCCTCCTCTGGTCAGTCGGGGCTGTGAGACTAAAGTTTCAGTGTGTTCCTTGCAGCTGTGCCTGGACACTCACTACTGGACGGCAGTGAACCAGTTCTTCGTGTGGGGCAGTCTGTCAGCTTACTTTGCCATCACGTTCACCATGTACAGTAACGGCATGTTTCTCATCTTCACCTCATCCTTCCCCTTCATCGGTGAGTCATGTTCCTCATCTTTACCTCATCCTTCCCCTTCGTCGGTGAGTGAGGGGAACCTTCCAGAGGGGGACTAGTGGTGCTGCTCCGGCTGGTTGTGTTTATATTCCGTTCCCTAAAACCCTTGTTCATTTGAAACTGAGCAGCTGGTCTGTAAATAAATGAATAAATACATAACAACTCATTTTAGCTTTTGATAGAACTAATTCCAGTCAGTAGAGGAGGGAAAATAATTTCTATCTCTGATTCAATGTACTTTACAAAATAACATGACATGGAGAGGCTGCAGCTTTATGAGACCTCTGATTTCAACCACTAGAGGGCGACATAAGTTATCCTCTATACACACACATTTGGACCGTCCAAGTAACTCTGCAAGGTAGCACAAGCATCTTTGAGGGGCCATGAGGGACAGAATTAACTCATTCATATACTATACTGAAAACCACACACACACGTGTACACAAGTGAATTTCAGTTAAGCTGGAAGACGTTTCAGGTGAAACAGAAGGCATTTCAGTTGAGCCAGTAGGTGCTTGAGAAAAGAGCAAAATCATAATACGGGCTATTGAGCAGTGTTGGTTCGTTCACTATGCTGATATTTGCTCAACAGCCTGCAAGCAATCTTACCGAAGCGGCAGCTTTACTTAACACTATACTGGCCTCACCAGAAACCATCAGAGCCCTCCTGTCAAAGATGACAACAACAGCTTCGGTAAAATTGCTTGCAGGCTGTTGAGCGTAGCAAACAAACCAACACCACTCAATAGCCTGTATTATGATTTCCGCTCTTTTCTTAAGCAGCTTCCAGTTCAACTGAAATGCCTTCTGTTTCACCTGAAACGTCTTCTGGCGTAACTGAAATTCACTTGTGTGTGTGTGTGTGTGTGTGTGTGTGTGTGTGTGTGTGTGTGTGTGTGTGGTTTTCAGTATAATATATGAACGCGTTAATTCTGATTATCGTCCCTCATGGCCCCTCATAACCACCAGTCTGCTTTTATGAGTGCATTATAAAATGATCATCTCACACGTTTTTTGCAGTCTCTGACAAAGTGTATACTCAATATGTAAAAGTCATCGAGGTCAAATACTGCGATTATAGGACAAATCGTGTTTTGATCAAGATCCTGAATGACAAAAATAAACGTCCTGTGCAGGAATTCCTCTGCAGGCTTATTTGTGCCCTGCAGGAGTGTTCTTCCCGTCCAACCTTGTCTCTCCATGTGTACCTCTCCATTTTCATCCCCATTCGCCCATCCGTCATTATTTTTGTTTATCCCCCTAAACGTGGCTCTGATACCAGTATTCTGCCGCAGTTTATTGAGAGTGTGACTGTGTCCTTGGCTGACCTGTTTTTGTGTTTGTGTGGACACCAGGCACAGCCAGAAACTCTCTGAACCAGCCTAATGTGTGGCTGACCATCCTCCTCACATCCATCCTTTGTGCTCTTCCTGTGGTGGCGTTCCGCTTCACGCTCATTCAGATGTGGCCCACAATTAATGACAAGGTGAGGCAACAAGCAGTACACACACATGCTACATAGGGCTGGGGGCAAAAGAGGTTGTGTTGGAAAAAGAGCTGTTCCCGGTTTCCTTTTTTTTTTCAGAGCGAAGACTTTTCAGTCAGAAAAATGCACAAAAAAAATGGGCGGTGCACACATGATACATGGAGTACTTTTATTGTGATACATCCACAGGATGTGCCATTACAGCCTATAGTTTGTATGATTAACTCAGTGACCAGTAGCATCTCTGCATTTCTGGCGTCTCTTCTTAATCCATTGGTAGGCAGTAATGAGCATCACATTCAGAGCACTGTGGATGTTGTGGATAAGGTGAGGGACATCATTATGGAGAGGATGAAACAATGGTCCCTTATGATACGTCTCTCTTCACGTGTCTTCATGCAGGCTCAGTCCAGGTAAGAAAACCAAAGGTTGAATCAGTTCATCTGGACACAGCGTTAATTGACAGAAACGTTTCATCATCATCTAAGTGACCTCTTCAGTCTCACCTGACTGCAGGTACCCCCACCCTTATCAACAATACAGTGCCTTCAGGTGTCCCCACCCTTATAAACAATACAGCGCCTTCAGGTGTCCCCACCCTTATAAACAATACAGTGACTGCAGGTACCCCACCCTTATAAACAATACAGTGACTGCAGGTGTCCCCACCCATATAAACAATACAGTGACTGCAGGTACCCCACCCTTATAAACAATACAGTGACTGCAGGTACCCCCACCCTTATAAACAATACAGTGACTGCAGGTACCCCACCCACATAAACAATACAATGACTGCAGGTGTCCCCACCCTTATAAACAATACAGTGACTGCAGGTGTCCCCACCCTTATAAACAATCCAATCCCGTGTCAAGACACACCTTTTCTCCATTGCCTTCTCGTGCCCCCCCCGTCCGCTCATCCACCACTGGTCTGGGGCAGGCTGGGGACTGAGCGCTCGACCTGCCCCCTCCCTCAACTCCCTCCCCAAGCGCATCGGACACTGTTGTGGGCTGCGCACATTCAGGTCATTGGTCGGGACTCACCTCTTCAGACTTCATCTGTGATTTATGATGTTTGTTTTTCTTGCCCTTTTGTATCTGTCCCAGTGGGAGAGTCCTGCTGGCCTCGTGTGTGGCTGCTGCTTCTCCCTCTCGTAGCCCCCTTTCCCGTCCACCCCTGTATGTCTGTGTTATGTTTATCTGTTGTCTTGTTTCACCCCGTTTATTGTAAAGCCACTTTGAGTGTTAGAAAAGCGCTATATAAGATTGATTTATTATTATTATTATCTGTGACCCTAGTTTTTGCAGTGTGTCCCGCACCGTCGACACTAGTTGCACCCCTGTCAGCAGCTTTTTGGCTGATTCAGTATGTTGAATTGGCGGCGGAAGCTGTCGGTGACAGATCCCTCTGATTGGCTCTTCTGCTTAGTGAATCAGTGCTACAGAACGTACATGCTAGTTGGCCGTCGGCTGTAGTCTTTGTGGTGCGTTCAAGTGCTACTTTTTGGCCCAGACGGCAGGCGACGTGAGGCGACGCAACAGTTGGGCTTCGTCGCCGCTAGTTGGTTTGGTGTGTCTGGACCCTAAGATGGTGACAGGTGTACTCTTAGGCCCCCTCGGTTCAGGGATGGTCGGCCCCTCTTCACATAGATGGCTTCTTTGACTCCCCATTCAAACCAGCGTTCCTCCCTATCAAGGATGTGCACCTCCTCATCCTTGAAAGAGTGGCCACTGGTCTGTAGATGATGTAGACTGTGGAGTCCTGGCCTGTATATGGTGTAGACTGTGGAGTCCTGGTCTGTAGATGGTGTAGACTGTGGAGTCCTGGCCTGTAGATGGTGTAGACTGTGGAGTCCTGGTCTGATGTGTTAGCTCTCCCGTGTTGTGCCATCCTCTTGGCCAGCATCTGTTTAGTTTCTCCAATATACAACTCCTGGCAATCCTGCTGGCACTCAACAGCGTACACTGTATTGCTCTGTTTGTGCCGGGGGACCTGATCCTTGGGGTGGACCAACTTCTGGTGCAGCGTGTTTTGGGGTTTGAAAGCAACTGAGATGCGGTGTTTGGAAAATACACATCTCAACTGTTCCGACACTCCCGCCACATACCTGCAGTCAGGTGAGACTGAAGAGATCACTTAGATGATAATGAAACGTTTCTGTCAGTAGTTGTTGTGTCCAGATGAACTGATTCAACCTTCTGTGATTTCCTCACCTGGATTATTCAGCATCAGGACAAAGTGGCAGGTCGGTTTTTTTGTGCGCAGGAAATGACACGTGCTACGAGGCATGATAAAAATAAATTAAGGGTTTTCGATATTTTTTTCTTTAGCAGGGGACCACACATTGTACTTCAACCTTTACCCCCAACAAGCCGTTGCTGAAGAAACAAACGTCTAAAACCCCGTACATCTTTATCGTGCCTCATAGCCAGCATCATTTCCCGTGCGTGAATAAAGGACCACGTCTCATTTGCTGGTGTTGGGACAGTCCTGCCTGTGCTGGTCTCAGCAGACCATGTGAGGAGATGGCAGCGGAAGTAAGTGGTGTATTGAGGCACCAGAGGTCTCAACTTGTGTACACACTCCACATCTTGATAAACTTGTAGAGAAAATCACACAATGTCACTTTAAAATACAGGCCTCCTTGTGCCTACAATGCAGTAAATCCAGCCACTTTGCTTGTGTTATTAACGTATTACTCGTTGCTGTGGGTATTGGACTTCAGTCTTGGGGAAAATCTCTGATAGTGGGACTCAGTTTGAAGCTGGTATCAGCCCGGATATGTGATACCGATATCAGTACATCCCTAAATACAACTTTATTGTTCACCCAAAGTGGAACATTCCCTTGAGCTCAACATAAAATCAGCACAGAATAAATAAATGATCGGGGCGTCCGAGTAGCAGAGAGGTCTATTCTTGCCTACCAACATGGGGATCGCTGGTTCGAATCCCCGTGTTACCTCCAGGTTGGTTGGGCGTCCCTACAGACACAAGTGGCCGTGTCTGCGGCTGGGAAGCTGGATGTGGGTATGTGTCCTGGTCGCTGCACTAGCGCCTCCTCTGATCGGCGGGGGAGGGGGACCTGGGGGGGAATAGCGTGATCCTCCCACGTGCTACGTCTCCCTGGTGAAACTCCTCACAGGTGAAAAGAAGCGGCTGGTGACTCCACATGTATTGGAGGAGGCATGTGGTAGTCTGCAGCCCTCCCTGGATCAGCAGAGGGGGTGGAGCAGAGACCGGGATGACTCGGAAGAGTGGGGTAATTGGCTGGATACAATGGGGAGAAAAAGGGGGAAAGAATCCAACAACTAAATGAATAAATACATAAGATGAATAAATAACGTTTGACCTTGGCTCGAACTCTGGTGATCTCTTGGGTGGGCTACATTGATGTGCCATCTCAGAGTTTCTACTGTGTTTTGTTTTCCTGTCGTAGCAGTTTGTTCATTGGTTTATTTAATGGGTGGTATTGTTCCTGATGTGTGTCAGCCCTGTGACGGCCTGGCGGCCTGTCCAGGGTGTCTTTCCGCCTGCCGCCCAGTGACTGCTGGGAGTGGCTCCAGCATCCCCGCAACCCTGAGTAAGGATAAGCGGTTTGGATAAGGAATGAATGTTTATCTTTCCTAACTATCCACCCCCCGTCTCTCTAGGTGAGGCACAAGGTGCGAAAAGAGGCTGTCCCAGCCCCGGCTCCTCGCCGGCCCCCTGCCAGGCGTATCAGTACCCGTCGGTCAGGCTATGCCTTCTCCCACGCCCAGGGTTATGGTGATCTGGTGACGTCTGGACGGTTCCTGCTGAAGCGGCCCCTGAAGAGCCGACTGGCCCTCTTCCCCCAGGCGGACTCCCCTTTGGCCCAGAACCAGCCCCAGCTCTACCGCACTATCACAGAGGGCACCGAGGAGACGCAGAGCCCTTAGCAGCTGATGGGGTAGCATTTTGTGGAGGAGGTGTCCATAGTCAGCACCAGGACTTAAGCAATTAGGGACGTTGCTGAAGAAAACTCAGCAACGTCCAAAACGTGATGGAAGAAGAAAGTTGTATTTTAAAAATACCCGAACAGAGCCCTAAACCGGTCAGGACGTGTTTGGTTCCTGGATGGCGTCCCGGTCGACTCGTGAAATGGAATCCACTTTTGATTCAAGGTTTTTGTACTGGATGGATGTTTGTGTGTTGAAATGTTGATCTCAGCAACATGTATGTTATGAGTGTAATGTCAGCGTTACACGTCTGAGCACTGTGACGGGTTTGATTCTCCTCATGCACACCTGATTTTCAGTTTGTTCTCTTTTTTTGTGTTGAAGGAATTTTTCATTTTTCTGAAGGAATGTTTCTCAGCCATGAGCTGATGTGATGAAGCTATGCAGTACTGCCAAAACCACAAGATATCCTGTATGTCTGCTAACGTTGCTCATGCCCACGTGAAGCATCAGCGCTCAGGTGTCATGTTGAAACAGGGATCTTGTTGTTAGCTGAGGTCTGTGACAGACTCACTCTATTGTTGTTTTGCATAATTGTTTTTCATAAATTAATATAAACGTTGCTTTGTCATATTTTATCCGGGTGGACATTCTCTGTGTTTGTTCTCAGCGTCAGTCGTTTAGGAAACGGTTTCACAATAGCAGTTATGTGGGAAACTGCTGCCAGGGTCCGACATCGCCTGCATGCCAGGCCCTGAAGCAGAGTCCCGTCAATTAACGATCACAATACAGCCACAGGAAACTGTTTCTGGTGATGCTGCCGCAGAGATTTCCTGCCAAGTCAGAGTTTCACAAGCAGTATGCCAGAGGGAAACCAAGGCCTCCGAAACAGGGCAACAGGGTGGTGGCACAGGACGGACACTGGCAAGAACAGCAGACTACACATCCCTCACTATACATTGGTTGAAATGTATAGTTATCTCTTCTTGGTTGTGTAGCGAACTCAGGGGGCAGCCGGGAATCCGCTGCAGACGGGAACCGAACCCGGGTCTCCCGCACCACGGGTGACTGCGCTGACCGGTCAACTAAAGGGTCCGAGCCGTTAGCCAAGGGCGAGTGAGTCCACACATCCGTGGTCGTTACACTACCCCCCCTCCTCCTTCCGATGGCCTCACAGTCTCACCATCCCACGTCTGACACCAATGTAGGGAATTCAGGGGGGCAGCCGGCAACAGCTGCAGCCGGGACGCGAACCCGGGTCTCCCGCACCACGGGTGACTGCGCTGACCGGTCAACTAAAGGGTCCGAGCCGTTAGCCAAGGGCTAGCGAGTCCACACATCCGTGGTCGTTACAGTTGCAAATATGCTTGGTTTCATACGGTCATGGAAAAACCTGGAAATGTAGTAATTTGAAAATAAAATTTCCAGGTCCTGGAAAAGTCATAGAAAAGTCATAGTTTTGTAAAAAAAAAAAAATTTGCAGAAGTCATGGAAATGTGACTACAGGAATCGGTTTTCCACATCTTAAGAGAAGTGGACTTTGAGGTGTGGACACTGGAAGGGCAAAATCCATGACTGGGAATAAAGAGTAGGAATTTTCCATCGGCGCTAATCCCACGACAGCGGCGCATGTCCACGGCGCTTCTGTGACCTCGAGGCCACGTACAAACCAGCTGTTCTCTGAGCACACGTGACAACAAGGACACCCAACAGAAGCTGGTCAAGAACGAGACGTCTTGTCGGGCGCCCCTACGCACACCTGGCCGTGTCTGCGGGTGGGGGTGCAACGGGCACGGATAAACAGACTCGCTCGTCCTTGGCTAACGGGTCGGACCCTTTTTTCTTTTTTCAATACTTTTTTACAAATGTATTTCTGATTTTTCCCTTTTTCTCCCAATTTAGTGGCCAATCGATCCCTATTCTAGTTCAAACTATTCTAGGTCAAACACCACCCTCATACTGCATGCGTTCCCCAGCTGCATCTCTCCGGCCGGCAGTCTGGAAGGAGACGCCTCGCCACTTCCGGGACAAGGCGACTCCAGGAGGCCGAACCACTGCTCCTCCCCCCCCCCCCCACACACACACACACACACCCAGAGACGCAGGACGGGCTTGATGGAGGACAGACAGGTTAAACGTATTCAGACTCAGTACATCTGAATGTGGGCAGATAAAGTAGACTCAGCAAGGCCCGTTAGGAGGTTTCCAGTGTGGGACCGTCCAGAAGGGTCCAGCCTGAAACCCTTCAGGTGGAGGCCAACTAAGAATAACACCCTGCAGTATGAATTATGGATACACACGTGTGCTTCTACATCTTATCCTGTCCGCATCCCTCCATCTCCCTCCCTCCCTCACCCTCCCTCCTCCAGTCACTCATCCTCCCTCTGACTCTGTCTCCATCTCCCTCCCTCCTCCAGTCACTCATCCTCCCTCTGTCTCTCCATCTCCCTCCCCCTCCCTCCTCCAGTCACCCATCCTCCCTCTGTCTCTCCATCTCCCTCCCTCCCTCACCCTCCCTCCTCCAGTCACTCATCCTCCCTCTGTCTCTCCATCTCCATCTCCCTCCCTCCACCAGTCACCCATCCTCCCTCTGTCTCTCCATCTCCCTCCCCCTCCCTCCTCCAGTCACCCATCCTCCCTCTGTCTCTCCATCTCCCTCCCTCCCTCACCCTCCCTCCTCCAGTCACCCATCCTCCCTCTGTCTCTCCATCTCCATCTCCCTCACCCTCCTTCTTCCAGTCACTCATCCTCCCTCTGTCTCTCCATCTCCCTCACCCTCCTTCCTCCAGTCACTCATCCTCCCTCTGTCTCTCCATCTCCATCTCCCTCCCTCCACCAGTCACCCATCCTCCCTCTGTCTCTCCATCTCCATCTCCCTCCTTCCACCAGTCACCCATCCTCCTTCTGTCTCTCCATCTCCATCTCCCTCCCTCCTCCAGTCACTCATCCTCCCTCTGTCTCTCCATCTCCCTCCCTCCCTCCCTCACCCTCCCTCCTCCAGTCACTCATCCTCCCTCTGTCTCTCTCTCCATCTCCCTCACCCTCCCTCACCCTCCTCCAGTCACCCATCTTCCCTCTGTCTCTCCATCTCCATCTCCATCTCCCTCACCCTCCTTCCTCCAGTCACTCATCCTCCCTCTGACTCTGTCTCCATCTCCCTCACCCTCCCTCCTCCAGTCACTCATCCTCCCTCTGTCTCTCTCTCCATCTCCCTCCCTCACCCTCCCTCAACCTCCCTCCTCCAGTCACTCATCCTCCCTCTGTCTCTCTCTCCATCTCCCTCCCTCACCCTCCCTCCTCCAGTCACCCATCCTCCCTGTCTCTCCATCTCCATCTCCCTCCCTCCACCAGTCACCCATCCTCCCTCTGTCTCTCCATCTCCCTCCCTCACCCTCCCTCATTCCTCGTTCTCCCTCACACCTCTGACACACACACACACACACACACACACACCTCTCCACCGGCAGGTCTGCACCTGCTTGGCATGGTCCCAGATGAGCTCTTAAGACCTGGTCTCCCACTGACAGGTCTCAAATAAACCTTCCCAAATAAACGTTTAAATAAATGAATACAGTGGAACTGATAAGTAAAGCCAAAAAACATAACATCTATGGACAGTATACCAAGAGTAGAAACACCACGATTGCAGTTGAGATTAGAAGAGGTAGATTACAGATCAATAATTCCCCGGCAGTAAAATATGTATTTGGATAAATTATTTAAAAGGCACTGATTTCACATGCAAGAACATGACTCCACCATCCCTTCACCTTCCTGTCCGTCGTCCAGTCTGATGTGTCGAAAGTAAATCTTTACTCAACAGTTTAGAGCCACCGAGGATGCACAAGCCAGTGCATCCTTAGTGTCAGACCCGAGCCCGGACTAGTGGGGAGGGATGCGTCAGGAAGGGCATCCGGCGTAAAATGTTTCTTAAATCAAATATGCGGATCATAAATAAGACTTGCATACCGGATCGGTCGAGGCCCGGGTTACCAACGACCGCCACCGGTACTGTTAACCAGCAGGGTGTCGGTGGAAACTATGCTACTGTTGGGCGAAGGAGAAGGAGAGGGGGAAAGCATGTCCAGAGGCAGCTAGAGAGGAGGAAGGGTAGGAGTGTGGAGGTGAGAGTTGGAACTTTGAATGTTGGCACTATGACTGGTAAAGGGAGAGAGCTGGCTGACATGATGGAAAGAAGAAAGGTAGGCATGCTGTGTGTACAAGAGACCAGGTGGAAGGGGAGTAAGGCCAGGAGTATCGGAGGTGGCTTCAAACTCTTCTACCATGGTGTGAATGGGAGGAGTAATGGGGTAGGGGTAATTCTGAAGGAAGAGTATGTCAAGAGCGTGCTGGAGGTGAAGAGAGTGTCAGACAGAGTGATGAGTATGAAGCTGGAAATTGAAGGTGTATTGCTGAATGTTATCAGCACATATGCCCCGCAAGTTGGGTGTGAGATGGATGAAAAAGAAGAATTCTGGAGTGAGTTGGACGACATGGTGGAGAGGGTACCCAAGGAGGAGGGAGTGGTGATTGGAGCGGACTTCAATGGACATGTTGGTGAGGGGAACAGAGGTGGTGGGAAGGTATGGAGTCAAGAAGAGAAATGTGGAAGGACAGATGGTGGTCGATTTTGTGAAAAGGATGGAAATGGCTGTGGTGAATACATATTTCAAGAAGAGGGAGGAACACAGGGTGACGTATAAGAGTGGAGGAAAGTGCACACAGGTGGACTAGAGAGGCACTATGCAAGAAGGCGCCATCTCAAAGGGATTGGAGACTGCAAGGTGGTGACAGGGGAGAGAGTAGCTAGGCAGCATCGGATGGTGGTCTGTAGGATGACTTTGGAGACCAAGAAGAGGAAGCGAGTGAAGACACAGCCGAAGATCAAATGGTGGAAGTTGAAGAAGGAAGGCTGTTGTGTGGAGTTCAGGCAGGAGTTAAGACAGGCACTGGGTGGTAGTGAAGAGTTGCCGGATGGCTGGACAACCACTGCAGAAATAGTGAGGGAGACAGCTAGGAAGGTACTTGGTGTGTCATCAGGACAGAGGAAGGAAGACAAGGAGACTTGGTGGTGGAATGAGGAAGTACAGCAAAGTATACAGAGGAAGAGGTTGGCAAAGAAGAAGTGGGATAGTCAGAGAGATGAAGAAAGTAGACAGGAGTACAAGGAGATGCAGCGTAAAGCAAAGAGAGAGGTGGCAAAGGCAAAGGAAAAGGCGTATGGTGAGTTGTATGACAGGTTAGACACTAAGGAAGGAGAAAAGGACTTGTACCGATTGGCTAGACAGAGGGACCGAGCTGCGAGGGATGTGCAGCAAGTTAGGGCAATCAAGGATAGAGATGGAAATGTGCTGACAAGCAAGGAGAGTGTGCTAAGAAGGTGGAAGGAGTACTTTGAGGGGCTGATGAATGAAGAAAATGAGAGAGAGAGAAGGTTGGATGATGTAGGGATAGTGAATCAGGAAGTGTGGTGGATTAGCAAGGAGGAAGTGAGGGCAGCTATGAAGAGGATGAAGAGTGGAAAGGCAGTTGGTCCTGATGACATACCTGTGGAGGCATGGAGATGTTTAGGAGAGGTGGCAGTGGGGTTTTTAACTAGATTGTTTAACACAATCCTGGAAAGTGAGAGGATGCCTGAGGAGTGGAGAAGAAGCATACTGGTACCGATTTTCAAGAACAAGGGTGATGTGCAGAACTGTAGCAGCTACAGAGGTATAAAGTTGATCAGCCACAGCATGAAGATTTGGGAAAGAGTAATAGAAGCTAGGTTAAGAGGAGGAGAGGTGATGATCAGCAGCAGCAGTATGGGTTCATGCCAGGAAAGAGCACCACAGATGTGATGTTTGCTTTGAGAATGTTGATGGAGAAGTATAGAGGAGGCCAGAAGGAGTCACATTGTGTCTTTGTAGATTTAGAGAAAGCTTATGACAGAGTACCGAGAGAGGAGGTGTGGTATTGTATGAGGGAGTCAGGAGTTGCAGAGAAGTATGTAGGAGTGGTGCAGGATATGTATGAGGGAAGTGTGACAGTGGTGAGGTGTGTGGTTGGAATGACGGATGGGTTCAAGGTGGAGGTGGGATTACATCAAGGATCGGCTCTGAGCCCTTTCTTGTTCACAATGGTGATGGACAGGTTGACGGACAAGATCAGGCAGGAGTCTTCATGGACGATGATGTTCGCGGATGACATTGTGATCTGTAGTGAGAGTAGGGTGCAGGTGGAGGAGAGCCTGGAGAGGTGGAGGTATGCACTGGAGAGAAGAGGAATGAAAGTCAGTAGGAGCAAGATGGAATACCTATGTGTGAATGAGAGGGAGGACAGTGGAATGGTGAGGATGCAAGGAGTAGAGGTGACGGAGGCGTATGAGTTTAAATACTTGGGGTCAACTGTCCAAAGTAACGGGGAGTGCAGAAGAGAGGTGAAGAAGAGAGTGCAGGCAGGGTGGAGTGGGTGGAGAAGAGTGTCAGGAGTGATGTGTGACAGAAGGGTACCAGCAAGAGTTAAAGGGAAGGTTTACCAGATGGTAGTGAGACCAGCTATGTTGTATGGTTTGGAGACAGTGGTGCTGATGAAAAGACAGGAGGTGGAGCTGGAGGTGGCAGAGATGAAGATGATAAGATTTTCATTGGGAGTGATGAAGAAGGACAGGATTAGGAAGGAGTATATTAGAGGGACAGCTCAGGTTGGACGGTTTGGAGACAAAGCAAGAGAGACAAGACTGAGATGGTTTGGACATGTGTGGAGGAGAGATGCTGGGTATACTGGGGGAAGGATGCTGAATATGGAGCTGCCAGGGAAGAGGAGAAGAGGAAGGCCAAAGAGGAGGTTTATGGATGTGGTGAGGGAGGACATGCAGGTGGCTGGTGTGACAGAGGAAGATGCAGAGGACAGGAAGAGATGGAAACGGATGATCCGCTGTGGCGCCCCCTAACGGGAGCAGCCGGAAGTAGTAGTAGTAGTAGTAATAGTAGTAATAATAGTAGCAGTAGTAATAATAGTAGCAGTAGTAGTAGTAGTAGCAGTAGTAGTAGTAGTTAGATGAAAATATTGTCTAATTTCATCAAAGCAAATAACTAAATTAACAGTATGTCTATGTTGTGTACACAGTGGTGTGTATGTTACCAATGGCCTTTTTGGCGTTGCATGATGGTGTAAGTTGAACATAATTAATGAGTGGTTGTAATGACTTCAGCCATAGAAGTGAAAATAAGAAGAGCTGAGCTCGTGTAATGTTCCCTCGTGTTTAACCCGTGTTAACTACTCCTTCCCGTTATAGGCTGGGAGCTTGTCAGACCCCCCGTGATGGTCACCAGTGATCCCACCGCCTGAGGAATGAGGACCAGCAGGCTTTATAAATAGGCCGCTGACTGGCCAGCTGGTTGCACCATGACGCTATACTGAGACGTGGTTTTCAAACTCACCCGGCAACTTGTTCAAAGCGGAGGGGGGGGGTCAAAGCGGGGGGGGGTGAATACTGTGCATATTTCGTGAGATTTTGGTGAAGACGTATCGAAATGTATTCTGTTTTTAAGCTGCTACTATGCAGAGTTACAGTAGCCACTGATGTTTTATTCAGCCTGTAATACATCATGTACTACACCATGTACTACACCATGTAATACATCATGTACTACACTATGTACTACACCATGTAATACATCATGTAATACACCATGTAATACACCATGTAATACATCATGTAATACATCATATAATACACCATGTAATACATCATGTAATACATCGTGTAATACACCATGTACTACACCATGTAATACACCATGTACTACACCATGTAATACACCATGTACTACACCATGTACTACAGCAGGACGGGTCATTTTAAAGTCTCTGCCATCAGCAGCTGGTGGTTGGACCTGTCGTTGTAAAACTCGTGTGTGTTATATGAAACACAGCAGAAAGGGGGCGGCTGCTGTAAAGGTGCAGAGAGACAGCTGAACCCTGCACAGCACCAGCCCCCCTTGGGCATCATTTAATTTGACAGAACCGGACTCTGTAGTCATGTAAAGGGAGCAGTTTAGCATCACACAGTCAACACACGAGAGTGAGGTGAGGGTTGGTGTATAACACACTTCAGTAACACACAATAAACATGCACACGAATACACACGTTCACACACACACGGCCTCTCATATGTTGATGAGACTGCATGCACACGGATGCAAAGGGACACACACACACACACACACACACACACACACATGCAGATGACAAATTCTAAAGGTCAAAGTTCAAGCGGAGTGATGTTTCCCCGAGCCTTCTGATTGGCGGGCTGCTGTAAGTGGAGACGGGGGATTTAACCACCAGAGAAGGAGAATTTCACACTCGGCAGTGTGAGTGTGTATCTGCTGGAAATGTCCCTACAGCCCTGACGGTGAGAGTGCGAGTACACACAAAGCTGCAGATTAAATATTTAATCTTTCAGCCACCTTTCGCTACACTGGTCAAATGTGATGAAATGGTGCAGGCGGTGCAAGGTTTACAACAGACGGTGGTTTCTGCAGCTGCTCTCATTTAGACCATTTAGACCATTTAGACCATTCAGACCATTCAGATCATTCAGATCATTTAGACCATTTAGACCATTCAGACCATTCAGACCATTCAGACCATTCGGACCATTCGGACCATTTAGACCATTTTGACCATTCAGACCATTTAGACCATTCAGACCATTCAGACCATTTAGACCATTCAGACCATTTAGACCATTTAGACCATTTAGATCATTTAGATCATTTAGACCATTTAGACCATTCAGACCATTTAGATCATTAGGATCATTTAGACCATTTAGACCATTCAGACCATTCAGACCATTTAGACCATTCAGACCATTTAGATCATTAGGATCATTTAGACCATTTAGACCATTCGGACCATTTGGACCATTTAGACCATTCAGATCATTTAGATCATTTAGACCATTTAGACCATTCAGACCATTTAGACCATTTAGACCATTTAGACCATTTAGATCATTCAGACCATTCAGATCATTTAGACCATTTAGACCATTTAGACCATTTAGATCATTCAGATCATTTAGATCATTTAGACCATTTAGACCATTTAGATCAGGGGGATGTTGAAGCTTGAATAAAGAGTCTTCAGTTTTTGACACCAGCGACACAGTGAGGTTAAGGTTTATCTAGAAAGACATTAAGTCAAGTCAGTGGACTCAGCGGCTACTTCGGCTTCCTGTTCAGTGTCGTGTTTTCTTTGTTGTTTATACTTTATTTTTAAGTGTATTTACTAGTGTAGGCCGTCCTGCTCTCTTCTACAGCCGTGAGGACCTGTTAACCCTCAGAAGGGATTACTCCCTTCCTCCACCATCACGGACAACTCCCCCATCCATATGATCCCCTCACCGGCCTCGCAGTGGAAACACTGCCTCCTGGCGGCAGCGTGAACAGAAGAGGGGAAAGGAGGCGGGCTACATGCTAAGTAGTGCTTCCTCCCCAGCATCTTCATGGCTAATGTCCGGTGGTTAGCTAACAACATGGAGGAGATAAGACTCAGGCTGTCCTCTCAGGAAAGGCTGCAGAACTGCTGTCTGCTGATGTTTACGGAGACTTGGCTCAACAGCAACATGGCGACTCGGCAGTCGAGCTAGCGGGCCGCACAGCCTTCCGTGCTGTCAGGACAGCGGACTCCGGCAAGTCCCGTGGAGGAGGTTTGAGTATTTATGTCAGTAACTCTTGGTGCAACAATATAAAGACGGTTGAAAGGCATTGCTCTGTTGATCTGGAGCTCCTTATGATTCAGTGCAGGCCTTTTGTACCTGCCCAGGGAGCTAACGGCCATTACCATCTCCACTGTATACATCCCCCCACATGCTAATGCTAAGGAAGCACTTAAGCAGCCACAATGTGCCATCAGCAGACAACAGACCCAACACCCGGACAATGCCTTTATCATAGGGGGTGACTTTAATCAGGCTAACCTCAGGGCTGTATTGCCCAAATTCCATCAGCATGTCTCCTGCCCCACTAAGGGACAAAACACCCTGGACCATCTCTATATGAACATTAAGGACCCATACAAAGCTACTCCCTGCCCCCACCTGGGGCAGTCTGACCACCTCTGCCTGTTCCTGATCCTAGCCTACAAACCCCTAATAAAACGGGTCAAGCGGGCAGTAAAGACAATCACTGTCTGGCCAGAAGGAGTAGTCTCTGAACTCCAGGGCTGTTTTGACAACACAGACTGGAGTATTTTTGCACACTCAGCTACCCATGGCTCCCATACAGACATTAATGAACAGACATCTGTCACACTAGCCTACATTAACTTTTGCACTGAGAGTGTCACAACAACAAAATCAATCTGCACCTTTCCAAGCCAGAATCCCTGAAGGACCAGTGAGGTCCAGGTCCGGCAGCTGCTTATAGTCCGGGATGCAGCATTCAAGTCAGGTAACTGTGAGGCCTACAGAGCAGCCAGCTACAACCTCAAAAAGGGCATCAGAACAGCCAAACATAAATATTCCCTACGAATAGAGGACCACTTTCACAATAACGCTGATCCCCGGCGAATGTGGCAAGGCATTCAGTCTATCACAGACTACAAAAGCTCCAATAGTGGTCCCACTGTCCATGATGCCTCCCTGCCAGACAAGCTAAATCATTTCTATGCCTGCTTCGACAAGGACAATACTGACCCAGCCACAAAAATCCCCAGCAACCCAGAAAACCAGGTGCTCACTCTATCAGAGAATCACTGTGCAGAATGAACACACGGAAGGCTGCCGGACCGGACGGCATACGGGGTCGGGTCCCCCAGGAATGTGCCGACCAGCTGGCTGGGGTCTTCACAACTATATTTAACCTCTCACCGTCCCAATCCATAGTCCCGGCATGCTTTAAGACCACCTATATTATTCCTGTCTCAAAGAAACCAACATCCACATATCTGAATGACTACCGACCCATAGCACTCACCCCCATTGCCATGAAGTGCTTTGAGAGACTGGTTCTGGCTCACATCAAAAACATTATCCCCCCACATTCGACCCACATCAGTTCGCCTATCGTCCCAAAAGGTCTACTGAGGATGCCATTGCCACTGCCCTGCACTTTGCTCTGACCCACCTTGAACTTAACAACACATACATTCGGATGCTGTTTATAGATTATAGCGCTGTCTTCAACACTATCATCCCCGCCAAACTAACCACCAAACTCCTCTCCCTTGGCCTCAACCCCTCCCTCTGTAACTGGATCCTGGACTTCCTGACCAACAGACCTCAGTCTGTTAGGTTAGGTGACCACACCTCCTCCACCCTGACCCTCAGCACAGGTGCCCCTCAAGGCTGTGTTCTGAGCCCCCTTCTTTTCTCCCTCTTTACCCACGACTGCCTGCCAACTCACCCCTCAAATGTTATAGCTAAGTTTGCAGATGACACCACAGTCATTGGCCGTATCACCAACAATGATGAGATGGCCTACAGGGATGAGATTCAGCACCTCACATCATGGCGTACTACCAACAATCTTGTCCTCAATGTGCAGAAGATGAAGGAGCTGATTGTGGACTTCAGGAGGTCTAGAAAGCGTGTTTCCAGCTTTAAATTCCTTGGAGTCCACATCAGCAGGGAACTGTAGTGGACATCAAACACCCAGGCCCTTGTGAAAAAGGCCCAACAATGCCTGCATTTCCTGAGGAGGCTGAGGAGCGTCCGTCTACCCCCCAAAATTCTCACCATCTTCTACCACTGCACCATAGAGAGCAACTAGACCATCTGCATCTCAGTGTGGTACGGCAACTGCACCTCAGTAGACCAGAAATCTCTGCAGCGGATCGTCAAGGCGGCCCAGCATATCACCGGTACCCAGCTCCCAGCCATACAAGACATTTATCACAAACGCTGCCTTCGAAGGGGTCTGAGCATCAGCAGAGACCCCAACCACCCAGCCATGGACTGTTCTACCCCCTGCACTCTGGGAGGCGCTACAGGAGCCTCAGAGCCCGCACTACCAGGCTCAAAAACAGCTTCTTTCCACAAGCCATTGCCCACCTGAAACTGGCTACCCACTGAATGTCTGTAGATATGTTTAAATATTTTGTACTCCAGCTCTTTTTTAACTTATTTTAGCTTTTGGGTCTTCATGTGTGTATATCTTATATTGTGTTTGCTGTGTTTGTGTGTGTCTGTCTTGCACTGTTTGGTGAAACCACAGCCCTCATTTCATTTTTAACATGTGCCTGCACATTGTTTTTAATGACATTAGATTGAATTGAATTGAATTGAATTGAATTCTTTAATGTGCTTATCAGAGGAAAGGCTGGGATCAAACGTAACACCAAGGTTTTTGGCTGCCACACTTTGTGAAACCACAGAGTTGTCGATTGTTATCGTTACTTGATCAAACTGGTGTCTGTGTCTAGCAGAGCCAATGACCAGCATCTCGGCTTTATCCAACTTTAAAAGCAGAAAGCTAAGTGACATCCAGTTTTTCACAGTAGCCAAGCAGGCTTCTAAGTTAGTGATTTGAGTATGATCATCAGCCCTGATAGGCACATACAGCAGAGTATCATCAGCATAGCTGCGTATAATTTGGCCAAGAGGTGAAATATAAAGACAGTGCTCACACTGATCAGAATCAGAATCACTTTGTCATTTCAGTTCATGCATTACGCACATGAAATGAAACGAAACATCCTTTCCCCAGCCCACAGCAGTGCAACACAAAGCCTAAACACACATCCAAAAACTAAAAGAACTGCAAGAACACACATATCCAAACTAAACATAAACATTGGCTAGCGGTTAGCTTAGCCTGCCCCACTTCCGCGTCCTGTCAGACCGCACCCGGTGCTCCCCATCCCCCACACCATGGGGGATGGGGAGCAGCTCCAGGCAGGGGCCGTGGTCCCTGGGCCCACCTGACGAAGCAGACCAGGCTCTCCCAGCCGATCCAGCTCCAGCTCTCCCAGTTAGACACCCTCAACACACCTCCCCGCACTCCTCACGACGGCATCAAAAACACCACAGTCAACGCCAGGTGAGGCCACCACCAGACCGCCCTCGGTGTTATCGGGACTGCCGGTCTGCATGGGCTAGCAGTTAGCTTTGCCTGCCCCACTTCCGTGTCCTGTCAGACCGCCCTCGGTGCTTCCTCCTCGGGCGCAGCTCCAAGCAGGGCCGTGGTCCTTGAGCCCCGGGGAGGCAGGAGACCAGGCTCCCCCAGCCGATCCAATGCCAGCTCTCCCAGCCAGACACACTTGACACACATTATGCTAGGCACTGGAGAAAAACTTCCCGATCCGTTTCTGCTTGCGGTGGCTCAGTGGACAAGTGACGTCACGAAGCTGCCAAACATCTGCTGGAGGGATGTGACTGAACACCTCACAGACACACCAGCTATATTTACCAAAGAACCAATGAAGCACACACGTCTTTAGAAGCACGTGATTACTTTGTTGGTGGACATGTCCAAGACTGCTTTCACCATCCGTTATTGAAATCAAAGGCAAGTCCATCCATCCATCCATCCGTCCATCCGTCCGTCCATCCATCCATCCATCCGTCCGTCCATCCGTCCATCCGTCCATCCATCCGTCCATCCGTCCGTCCGTCCGTCCGTCCGTCCGTCCGTCCATCCGTCCGTCCGTCCGTCCGTCCGTCCGTCCGTCCATCCGTCCGTCCGTCCATCCGTCCATCCATCCATCCATCCGTCCATCCATTATCCAAACCGCTTACCCTGCTCTCAGGGTTGCTGCAGCCTGTCCCAGCAGTCATTGGGCGGCAGGCGGGGAGACACCCTGGAGAGGCTGCCAGACCATCACAGGAGCCAAAGCCCTCGTAGTTTAATTGTTTGTATGGTTATGAGATCGAGGCTGGAGTCGAATTATGACGTCAAACATCGCGACACTAGAAAGCTGATGGAGTCTTTGTCAGACTTTTGCTTTCTTTTTTATTGTTATTTTTGGATTTCCCCCCTTTTCTCCCCAATTCTACTTGGACAGTTACCCCACCCTCCCGAGCCGTCCCGGTCTCTGCTCCACCCCCTCTGCTGACCCGGGGAGGGCTGCAGACTACCA